>NC_022017.1:30271840-30273646 GCF_000317375.1 Microtus ochrogaster | reverse complement strand
GGAGCGCGCTGCGGCCTGTGTGTTTGCTCCCGGTGGGGGCCGCATCCCGCTGCCGCCCCTGCGTGAACCCGGCTAGTGGCTGCCACGTGCGGGGCCGGAGCCGCAGGGAGGCCAGGCGTGGGGACGTAGCCAGCTGTTTCCTTGGTGTGTCGATCAGACTTGCATGGGTTTGGAAGGGGTGACTCTGCTCCCGTTTCTAGAGGTGCAGAAAATTCCCCCAACATCAGCCCGGTTTTCATCCTCCCCAAGATCCCTACCCAGGATTTGGGGCGCCCCTCAGTTTCCTTCTCTGCATAGCTTGGGGCGTAGGACTCCATAGCCATCTCTGTCTCCCGCGTGGATGTCAGCAGGTCACCCTTGGAAACTGGGCACAAGGTCTTGGATCCGTAGGAACCGAGTCCTGACTCAGGCATCCTGGGCCAGGCCAGATGGACAGCACCTCATTATCCATGGGGCTGCAGTAGGAGCAGGGGTGCTGCTGCAGCATGTCCAGGTGCAGTGCAGCCGGGTTAAGCAGGTGACTCCTGATGGGCTGGGGTCTTCTGGCTTGGAGCGGCAAGCATGAGCTAGGTGGCGTGCTTAGCCCCAAGGCAGGTAGAGTAACAATCCCTCTGGCTCCATCCTTGAGGGGCAGAGTGGGTTCCAGGCCGCTAGTCACAGTGTGCTGCGTCCCATGGGTAAGTGGTGCACCTCTTTTTGGCTGCATGCTCTGGAGGAAACAGTTTTGGTGCTGAAGTCAGTGTAGTGAACTCTTTGGGTGGTACAAGTCACTGCACACAGTGCCTGTGGCCTTAAATCCTCCCACGAGATTATTAACTGCCGTCCCCAGATGATCCAGGCACCGGAGAAGTGGACTTAGCTCTAACCCGTAAGACTGGGCCTTATCAGAGCCTTCTTCCTCTGCCTGGACTGCAACTAGGAGTGTGGACAACACGTGGAGCTTGTGGCCAGCACTGAAGCAGCCTAGGGGCTCCTTCCACCTGCCCCTACTCTATTATTGTGAATGGGAGGCTGCTCTAAGGCCACAGGAATGTTCCTAAATGTCCCCTCAAGAAGGAGCTGGCCACCTCAAGAAGGAGCTGGCCACCCCAAGATGTTTACTAGGCCCCCTCTCTTGGCCACGCCTGGTGCTTGACGTGGAGGTGCTGGTGGTAGGCTCAGGACCCTGGTGGCTGATGGATAGAGTTCAAGTAAGCTGTCTGGACAGATGGTCATTGTAGATGTTGAAACAGGAGCCCGCCAGGACCTCTTCCCCACCAACTGGGGAGGACTTTCCCCAGTCTCCTGCCATCACAGGGCTTGGCTGAGAGTGGCCAGCCCGTGTGGTTAGTGTAGCAGAAGGGGAGCCTCAGACCTGCAGGCAGCTTGCGTGGCGGTGGGCTGGAAATGACAAGAGGACCTCTGGTGGGGAAGCTGGCACTCACTGCCTCAGACTCTTGGCGAGTTCCCTGGGGTGTGAGTGCTGCCAAGTGGCCTGCCTGACCTCACTGCCGTGGCGTTGGGATACCGTACACAGAGCTGGACTGGGGATGGCACAATCCTTCTGCTGCCTAGTGGTGATGGTGATGCATTAGGAAGGTGAAGTAGTGTCCCATTGGCATCTGTCCAGGGACAGAGCCAAGAGTTGCTGGGACTGGAGCTGGCGGATCAATGATTATTTCCTCACGCCTCTGGCCTTGCCTTGCTCCCGAAGAACAGAACCCCATAGCTGTGATGGGATTGTGTGCTATGGCAGCCCGTGCTGGACCCTGATACCTATGATGGGATTGTGTGCTGTGGTAGCCCGTGCTGGACCCTGATACCTAT
>NC_022017.1:30249597-30271740 GCF_000317375.1 Microtus ochrogaster | reverse complement strand
TTGTGCGCTGTGGTAGCCCGTGCTGGACCCTGATGGCTGTGATGGGATTGTGTGCTATGGCAGCCCGTGCTGGACCCTGATACCTATGATGGGATATGTGCTATGGCAGCCTGTGCTGGACCCTGATACCTATGATGGGATATGTGCTATGGCAGCCCGTGCTGGACCCTTTGTCTGGGCTGCCCTCTCACCCTGTTCCTTTTGAGGGTGCCTCCTACAAGAAGCCCACACACTCCACCCTGGCCACCGCTACTGTCCTGCTCCTTTGGTCCCTGTATATTCCCTTTACCATCTATCTATCTGTGTGTAGCTATGTGAGGCTGGGCCTAGCCCAAAACTGGCTTCCTCATTTCTTTCTTTCTTTTCTTCTCTTCAAGACAAGGTTTCTTTGTATAGCCCTGGCTGTCCTGGAACTCACTCTGTAGATCAGGCTGACCTTGAGCTCACAGAAATCTGCCTGCCTCTGTCTCCCTAGTGCTGGGATTAAAGGAGTGCCCCACCACTGCCTGGCTTGGCTTCCTAGTTTCTGACCAATCTAGTCTTGAAGTTTTGGCTCCTGTAAGATTGGGGCGGCAATAGATACGTGCTGGGAAGATGGGTATAAGGCTCAGTCAATAAGGGCCACCCAGCACTTCCTCTGGGATCAAGAGGAGGTCTTGTATTCGGGAGAGGGCTGGGGCGTGGTGTGGTACCAGTGGATTCTCTACAGATCTGGAGTGCAGTGGACTGGGCTGGAATTAGGTTGGCAGTGTACATGTAAAAAGCCTCCCCTATATCCTCCAATTGGCCCTGTAGTGGGGGGACATAGAGGGGACTCCTGATGGTCCTGGGGCCACCAAAAGTTCAGCCCCAAGCTGTTATATCACAGTGAACAGGATAATGAAGCATAGATGAGGGTCTGAGGGAGAGAACGGGGCTGTGGGGTTCTGAAGGCTCCAGAGGCGTTCACCTGGTCGAGGTTGTGTGTCGCCTATCAAGGGGTGCCTCAGGCCGGCACACCAAAACCTCACCATAGTCATTTTCAGCTGGGTCAAGGCTGTTAGGCCAGGGATAGTTCAGACAAGGAACAGGCTGCTAGCCTCGTGAAGATGGTGGCCTGGAGGGGTCTCTGCTGTCACTGTAATGACGGAACTGAGACTCAGGAGCGTCTGTTGGCCACCTGGCGTTCATGCGGCACGGAACTCTCAACCTGGGAGCATTAGTTCTCAGGTCTTTTTCCACAGAACCCTTGAAAGGGACCCTGGGGTGACAGTGTGTACACAGTCACCTTCTCTGGAAAGCTCCACCCTTCCCTGAAGTTCAGAGCACATGGGCCCCCTGGTGCCCACCTGCCTGCCTCCCTTCCACAAGAGGCCCTGGTGCCTCACAGATGCCTGCCCCAGATGTGGAGTCTGCCGGAGGAGTTGGAATGAAGCTGTGTGGTCTTTACTGCAGACCACACACCACCCTGGCTCGGCTGCAGTAGATCCCTTCTGCCCTGCCCAGAGCAAGCCCACTAGCCCGGTGTGGAAGCTCAGGTTTCGATCACTGCATGGCCAGGTGCTGGGGAAGGTGCCAGTACAGGAGGGGACTCTTTAGTAGTGTCTGGTGTCATTGGTGGTGACCACAAGGCCCTTTGGACATCTTTCCCCATGCCTTCACCCAGGTTAGGGGGTTATTATTCTGTCTTACAGCTCTGTAGGACCTAGAGGTATAGGGATGTGCCTGGGGCACCCTGCTGGTTGAGCAGGGCTTTGGATGTTGCCGTTTAGGGCTAGAGCCCAGGCCCATCGCTGTGGTACTGTGTGCTTTCTGGGGATAGGTTAGTGGAAGGCCATGGGTTCTCATGGTCTGATTGGGGACCTCAGGAACAGGCAGCTCCAAGGTTACTGGGTGTGTACAGTTGAACTCCCAGCAGGCATCTTGGTTCTCCTTGTCCATAAAGAGTGTGAGTGCCCACAGTGTGGCTATCTGTGATGTGCTGGTGTACCTATGTGGAGAGTAAAGGTCACACTTGCAGGGTTGAGTCAGAGGTGATGGGGCAGGTGACCCTAACTGGGCTGGACCAGTTTGGACATGACTTCAATATCTCTTCAGTCACATGTTATAGCCACTGTTTGGCTGATGGGCTGAGCCAGGGGCCTGACCCTTGTTTTGAGACTACTGAGGATCTACTGGACACAGCTAGGGAGACAGGAGTTTGCTGGCTGAGGCTGGTGCCCAGCAGTGGGTTGCCTCTGATCTCTGCCTTTCCCACCCTAGTGAGCCATTGTGTACATTCCCGCCATCGTCCCCCTACCTCAGGGCCAGCATTAGTGTCTTGGGCCACTGTCATCTGGGGAGGCAGGAATGAAAGCCTGTTTTACAAAGCAGTGGGGAACAGGTTCTGGGGTTATGTTAGCCAGAGTGTATGGAAGGCCTACGGGTGTTATGATACTGTCCTGGGCCATGTCTGCCACAATAGGACCCATCCTTCACCTGCTGTAGAACCTGAGGTGAGGCTCAGCAAGACTGTCACATCCTGAGGTTAAATGGCTCCTAGTAGTGATGACTTTTGGGTCCCATGACCTGGATCACTGGGGGGATAGAACTGGGGTGGGGGTGTTGGTATGGGTGATGTGAGGCTCGGGGTGTTTCAAAAGGGGGATCCTACCTCCAGGTCTGGGCACCACAGTGGGGTAACTCACCCAGTCTCTCCAGACTGCTGTTTGCCCTTCTAAAGGAAGTGACCTTTGGGCCACTACGGCAAGGCATTGCTATCCTCTGGCACTGGGGCCAGAAGGAGTCTAGGAGAATATATTCCAGAAATCAGCCCTGAGTTAGACATGGCCCCTCCTGCTGCCCTGCCCTTTATCCTAACTCTGCTCAGTTCCACCTTTGCTGCTTGCTTTTCCGGGGCCTGTGTAGCCCGTGCGAACTAGGGAGGGAAGGAGAGGCCTGCGTGGACGTGCCGGACTGGAGCCCCTGGACAGGGCCAGGCTGAGGCACAGGCAGAGGTTACCGGTCCCTAGTAGGTACAAGGGACTGAATGGGCCAGTGATCAGGATCAAGGTAGGATTAGGGTCCAGGTTCCCTAGTGGGTGACCTTCCGGTGAGGATCCCCCTGTTTTTTGCCCATGGCTGGACCAGACCCATGACTGGCTGTGTATCGGACACATCCCTGATTGATCGAACGGTTTGAGGTATGTATTCCCAGGGGCCTAACATCCTTCCACAGGTGGTGTCAGGTGGAAGATTGGCTTCCCTTGACCTCAGAGGACTGTGTTTCCGTCCCTCAATTTCTCCTTCGAATCAGCGGTGGACAGCAAGAGAGAGCGGCAGAGCACTCTAGGGCAGCGCTGGTGGGCTGGAGCCCGACCTGTGGCCAGTGGATTTCTGTAGGCCCCTGGGAGTGAGGCATCTGGAGGAGGCTTTAAATGACTTGAGGACTTAGGAAATCGGGGTCAGGCCAGGCAGTGGTGCACGCCTTTAATACCAATCCTTAGGAGGCAGAGGCAGGCGGATCTCTGAGTTCAAGGCCAGACTGGTCTACAGAGTGAGTTCCGGGACAGGCTCCAAAGATACAGAGAAACCCTGCCTAGAAATCCCCCATCCCCCAACAACAACAGCAACAACAACAAACCAAAGAGAACTCAGGGCCAGGGTACTATAGGTCTAGCTGACCAGGCTGCCCCAGTCTCGTCTTTGGTTCTGAGTGACGTGACAGATGACCACTTAGCTAGAAGGCTCCTGTTAGGCCTCAGTTTCCCCTCTGTAGTGTCTTTTGAACCTTCTTTCCCCAGTTTCTCTTATCTCTTTCTCCTCCTGGGATCTGTGGAATCCTATGGAAGTCCGTTCCCAAGGCCCCGGGTTTACCAGACACACTCAAAGCCAGGGCTGGCCCAGAAGAGGAGGTGGGCCTACTGCGGCCTGCCTGCCTGTCCTGTCCCCTTCCCATGGAACCAGGGCTCCCACTGCTCTCTGCCTGAGCCTTCATGTGACTCAGGATTCCCGGAAGAAGTTCAGCTGTGTTTGGAGGATCCCCTGTCCCACCCGGGATCAAGCCCTCCTGCCCCATCCATCATGGCTTCTACAGTGGCTCCCAGTGTCCCTTGCTGGTCCCCGCTGCCTGTGCCCCAGAGAGGATGCTTCTACTTTCTGGAAGCTCTCTCTGACAATGCCCACTGGCCCTGAAACTCTGCCAAGGCAAGCAGTTCCCTCTAATCTCCCGGTCAGGGCAGCGCTGCGGCCCCTCCTCCAGGGTCAGTTTCCCTCTGGCTGGCTGCCCAGAGGCCTAACATGTGCTGGGAATTGCTGCGCAGAGCTTAGGGGTGCCCAGGACTCCCGGTTGTCCCTCCCCAGTGATATCCCTGCCCCCTCCACTGGCCTTGGGGAACATAGGCAGGGCTCTGAATATACTGACCTTGGATGGATCTTGGCCTGCCCTGCCCTTCCTGGCTTCAGTTTTCAGACTTGCAGATAGGAGCTTGGAGTGGAGCACAGGCCCCATAGTAGATTCATGGTGGCATGTCAGTACAGAGCTGTCCTGGGTGGCTCTTTCCTGGCTACCTGTGCTGGGCTGCTCCACTGAACTGGATGTTATCAGGCAGGCACGCGCTTGCGCTCTCTCTCTCTCTCTCTCTCTCTCTCTCTCTCTCTCTCTCTCTCTCTCTCTCTCTCTCTCTCTCTCTCTCTCTCAGGTCTGTGACCTGTGGAAGTGCTGTCTGTTGGTGCTTTGATTTCCCTTTCTGTCAGGTGATGCTCTTGGGGCTGGTGTAGACCTACAATGGTTCCAGAGCTCACACACAGGAGAGCAATGGTTAAACCCCATTCATGGGTCAGGTTGTAGATTTGGGCACGTTTGTTGTAAACAGCCTAGGGAAGAGCTTCCTTGAATGCTCAGCCCTACAGGAACAGGATGCCAGCATCGTGCTTGGACTTTCCCATGGCCTTGACCGTGGGCCTCTGGTCCCTGGGTCTAGAAGGATTGTTGTTTACTGCCTGCTTCCCCTCCCCCCTCCCCATTTATAACGAACATTCTGGATAGCTTAGGGACGTGCGTTTGGGCACTGTGTGAGTCTTTTAGTCCCATCTGCTGGCCCTGAGCCCACATTACACCGTTGCTACTGTCCTGACTGCTGTACGGAGGATGAGGCTACAGGCCTTGGCCTTGCTCTGCCTCCCTGGGTCTCTCTGAAGCTGCATTTTTCATAGAAAAGTAGAGAGGGGTAGCCCTGTCCTAGAGGGACCCACACAAACTGAGCAGGATTACAGGGGGTAGCAATAACCTTCCTGATACATATGGCTCTATGACCTAGAGGTTTTGTGGCAGGATGGGTACTCCCCCCACACCCTGTTGCTAGGTAGTCAGGTGGGCTTCTGGGCAGTGGTGGTGTCATGGTGTGGAGGAAGGGGCCAGTGGGGTGCAGCCCACATTACCTGGACAGGTCTTTGCTAAGCTCTTTTGGGTTGGTGGTGGATACTAGTTCGGGGGGTACCTCTTTTGTCCTCAAGGTAACCTGGGAGTGGCTACTCTTACCACTCCGCTCCACCCCAGCCAGTTTTCTGAGGTGGGAAGCCGCCGTCTGGGGCTGGCTTCCTGCAGGTGGCACAGTTGGGAAGTGGTTGTGCAAAGCGGAAGGTGGAAGGCACATTGTTGGTATACCCTTGCAGAGTGAGTGGTCTGACCTAGCTCTCGGGCTCTTTGTTTATGCGGAGCCAGAGAGGGGAGCCTCCAGGTGCGTGTGGGAGGAGCCCAGCACAGCTGTGGCTCCGGTTCTTTCAGTGATGGAGGATGTGATTAGCTCACAGGAGATCCTGCTGCTGGTCTCTGCTGTCATTTGACTCTCAGGCCCTCAGTTTCCTTCCCTGTCAGTAGGTGTGAAGCCTCTGTTTGGGGACACTGCGTGGCCTCTGCTGAAGCGAGGCAGGCCTCCTGGCTTCCCTGCCTCTGTCTCCTCCCACTAGCCGCAGTTCCCACGACTACCCAGTGCAGGAAGCCATCTGGAGGGCTTATTTACCCTCCCCCAGACTCCCTGGCAGGAAGTCACCGGAAGGGCTGTCCCCAGGGGCCCCTGCAGGCCTGTGAGGACAGCCAGTGGCTTAGGGTCTGTGTTATGGAGTCCCCTGGTAGAGCGAGGCGGGCAGGGAGCCAGGAGAACTGAGCTAGGCAGGGCTGGGAGCTGGGTGTTTGGGCGGGAGTGGGGTTGAGCCAGTCATCCAGGGGCAATCTGTCTATCCGTCCCCTCCTCACACACCCCTCCCCCACCCAGAGGAGGCCCAGTAGCCTCTGCTCCTGAGACTTAACAGGATACAGGCGAAAGGTCCTTGGACTCTAGCCCGGGGTGGTCTGTGCTGTGCGTGGGGTCTTGAGAACTGGTGGGGACCTCTTTACTGTGTCTAGACCACCAGGTGGAGGCTGTGTGGGGGAGGAGTGGTTTAGACACTGAAGAGATCTTACTGGAAGAGGATGTGGCCTTGGGAGGGAAGGGGCCCCTGGGAGTGAAAAGCTGACTTCTCAGACACTGGCCTGGGGGTAGAGGAGAGGGAAGCAGACAGATCTGGAGGCACAAATGGCACCGGTCCTTGTGGTTTGGGCCCTGCAGATCCTTCTTTGCCCCTTTCTCAATCTTCCCAGAACTCCTGTCTGGTCATTCGCCTGGCTGGTTAGGCCTAGGGGCCTGAGCTTCTGCCTCACAGGCCATGCCTGTACAGATGCCCTGGCATTTGTGACAGCTCCACTGTCTAGTAGCTGGCCTCAGTGTGACTGACAGGGCCTGGGGACGGTTCCCACGGACACTGCCAGCTAGGCCTGCCCTGCCCCAGGAGGGACCTTGAACCCTGTGGGACCTGTGGCCTGGGTTCTTGGCAGTCTTGTGCCTGTCCTGGCTTCCCTCTTGCCCTGGGGAGTTGGGTGGGCCCTGGAGTCACACATCCCTGCCCCAGCCAGCTATGGGGAGGTCAAGGTACAGCCTCCTCATCCTCAGTTTCTCCCCTTCCCCATCCTCCCTTCCCAGTTGGGGAAGCTGTGGCTTAAGACCCTATCCAAAGACCTAGATGTGCTGGGATTTCCCAGACAAGTACCCTCCGAGAACTCTGTCCTGTGCTGAAGGAAGTGAACATGAGAACTTGGAGGGAGACTGGGCCAGTCTGGGTGGGAACAGAAGCTGTCCCTGGGCACAGTAGTGGCCATTGACTGTCCCAGGAGGGCCACTGGCAGGTTCAAAGCATCTACTGTGTACACTGGGGACACCCCATCCTGTGATCCAACCTCACTCAACCCTGGCTGGGCTGAGAGTACCCCACCTCAGAGACTGTGGCAAGACTGGAAAAGGATCGTCTGTCTCCGCGAGGCCAGAGGGACAGAGTGGGGTCAATGCTGGCTCAGCCCATTAATCTTGCCTTCCCACGAGATACTGAGTGAATCTGAGATGGACTGGAAGTCCCAGCAGAATGGGCGGGAGTGTTTAAACCACAGCCAACCCCAAGCGTGGCCAAGAAACATGGGCATCGGGCACAGTAGAAGAGATGTTAGCCTCTGGGCTGGGAGTCTGGAGCCCAGGGTAAGGCTAACCCCACCTAGTGCCAGCCTAACTGGGACGGAGCCAACCTAACTACGATGCTTTCCTGGTATACCCCACTGATACCACAGCTTAGGGGATCTTCCCTCCACTTCTCCATTGGACTGCCAAGAAGTGGGCATTGGGGTGAACAGAGTTAGGTTGGTGTGGGGTCCTAGGCATGTGTGCAAGGCTAGAAGGCAACACTCAGAAAATCCGCAGGATATACCATGCAATCCTTAGGAACACGGCAGTAGACGGATGGGTCCTTGTCCTCAAAGGTTCAGGGGACAGCAGTGGAGTACAGCAGGCTGTACCGGCCAGGGAGGTCTGCAGAGGATGTGTGCTTCCTGTTTCTTCACAGCATCTCAGCAGATCCGTGACCAGTGTGCTTCCTAAAGGGTCCAGAGACATCGCTCAGGAGGTCTTTGCCAGGGTGAGGCTGCATCCTTAGGGACCCTGGTGGGCCTCCAGAGGGAGGCATCCAGGATGGAGATGCATAAGAAGTCTGCCTGCCCCATGCCCTTCACCGGCCCTTTGTCATGTAGGAAACACTGTGTTTAGAAGTACTGGTTAATGCTTGCTCCCCACCAGTGCTAGCCCCCACCGAGCACTAACTAGAGACTGCTGAAGAGTCACTGGGCACTCACAGAAAATACCAGGGACCTCCTTGTCTAAGATTTAGGGGCTAGCACAGCTGTGTGGAAGAACAGGCCCCCAGCAGTTAGGGAATGGGAGTGCCTGGGGAACCTGTATGGTCCCTGTTGCTGCCCAAGTCTGATGGCGTAGTCTTGTGTTGGCACCCTGGTTCCACCAGCTGCATTCTTACCTTGGCTCGCTTGGTCCTGTATACTCAGCTTCCTTGCTTTGTGTTTCCGTACATAGGTGATTCTGGTTCTTTATTGACATGTGCTGTCTTCTGATGGGACCATGGGTAGTCTTGGTGAGGGCATCCTGGGGTTGGAGCCTTCCCTCTCTAGGGATCCTGAGTGGTGACTTTAGGTTGTCCCTATCTTTGTTTTGGGCTCTGGGGTTGGGAGGTTTGGTGGAAAGGGACAAGCCTGCCTGCGTCCCTTTTCTACTTCACTCGCCACAAGGTCCTGGCCAGGCCTGGTGTACCCGGTAGTAATCCCCGTCCTTCCCAGATCTCACTGGGCACTTCCTGCACTTGTATATCTAGTGAACACCTACTGGGTGCGATGCTCACAATCAGGAAGACAAGCACAGCACCTCAGTGGGGCTCTTGCTCAGTGGGGAGACCGAGTGACAGGCAACAGCGGTGATCACAGGTCAGCCAATGGTGATGGATGGATGTTAGCCCAAGAGTCCCCAGACCTGAGGTTCAGTGCTGAGGAGAAGCAGAGAGGACCATGAGCAGTAAGGTCAGTGCAAAGGCCCAGAGGCCGCACCGTGCTTGGCAGTTTGCAGACCCAGCTGGGGAGGCAGGTGCAAAGGAGGTGAGCTGCATGATGGGAGGAAGGCCAAGGCCAGAGGATAGCCGCAGGTTCTGGGGCCTTCCTTCCGGGCTGTGAGGGCAACTGGAGAACTAAGCAGAGGAGGTCAGGGTCTGATTGCAGTGTGCCCGAGAAGATGGAAGACCTAGGATACCCAGAGGGAGCTGCCAGACTTCAGTTTGTCCTGCCTCCAGAGGCCTGGCCCTCGGGCGGTTGACTTCGCATCTCACCTGTCCCCCTTCCCAGCTATCCTCTGTCTGGAGCTGTGGCGTTATCTTGTGCTGGACTCTGGGACCGTCCTGGATGAAGACCATAGGACTGTTGGTGCCCAAGGTGTCTCTGAGAGCCGAGTGCTGGCCAAAGCTGACTCTTTTATCTCACAGTGGCCGAAGATTGCTGCCTTTGCTCCTTCTGGGTCCCCCCATGGACACCCACCCTTGGATGGCCTGTCTCTCATTGTCTTGTTGGAGTGTATTTAACAGTCCCACAGTGACCTGATCCTGGGGATGCCTACCCCACTACACAGTTGGGTAGACTCCATGAAGGCCTATGTGAGCAGACAGTGACTGGCACATGTGGTGGTGACTGGCCAAGTCTCCTCTGTTCCCTCGTAATCCAGTGTTCAGGGTCCTTCAGCCGGAGACAGGCAGCTGCCAAACTCCACCAGGAACCAGCACTGTCTGCTTCTGGTTCTGTCCAAATGAGCTCATTAACCGGCCCTGGGGTTTGCTTTACTTGTCCACGTGTGTTGCAGCTTTTCCATGTGTAGACAAACATTTCCTGTCCTCAGGGGAGAGAGCTGGACTCTCCTGAGGTCCCCATTGCTCAGTGGCCAACCAGAGCTCCTACCTCTCCTCCCCTTAGTTTACCTTGTGCCTCTTTATGGCAGCAGTCCGCACCTTCCCTTGCATGCTGCCACAATTCCACCGGACCTAGAAAAGGGGCTGACCAGGTGCCCCCTAGGTATGGGCTGGTTTCTGTCATCTTGCCCCTATTACCATGACCCACTTCCCTGCTCAGACTTAGTCCTAGGCTTCGTGGTCCCTCCCAGTGTGTCTGTCCCAGGGCTCCTGGACCCCAGCATCTCATAGAACACATGGAGGCATGCTCCACCTCCCCTACCTCTGCGATGTTCGGCACTGTCCCTGCTTTGGGTTCAAAATGATCGAAGTGTTCTTCAACTGAGGACTAGATAAATATGGTGTGTTCCTACAGTGGACTGTTATGCAGCTAATGGAACGAGTGAAGATTTGGCATGGTAGACGAGAGACCTCGGAAGAAAAGATAGCACAGTGGTTTCATGGGAGATCCTTTTCTACTGAGAAGCCCAGGACAGGGACCCACAGATGGAGGCCTGGGGAAGAGGTGAATGAGCGCTTGTGGCTGCTCTCTGTGCTGCACAGTGGTACCCAGAGCCTCACACATTCTCTACCAGTGCTTTGCCTCTGAGCTACAGCCCCAACCCAAGTTTTTAAAGTCTTGCTGTGTACCTTAGACTGGCAACAGTTCTCCAGCCTCACCTGCATGAGTGCTAGGATTAAAAGCAAAATTCCCCTTCAATTTTTAGTTAAATCTATTTACTCAATCATCGATGGACTAATTGGCCAATTTATTGATTAAAACTTGCAGGAGTTGTTTTCCCCCTTCTACCATGGATCCTAGGGATTGAACTCAGGTCATCAGGTTTTGTAGCAAGCATCTTTGTCTGCTGAGCCATCTCGCTGGCTCCCTGAGTGCTGGCATTACAGGTGTGTCCACCATACTTGGTTGCAGAGTTTCTGTCGTGATGAAGGTGTTCTGGAATTGGGGAAATGGTAATGATGGCCTAACACTGTGAACTAACAACCATGGCACGGAACACTTTCGTATTGTATTGTATGTGTGTAGGTATGCACCTTGTGCCTGTGTGTGTGCGTGTATGGTATATGTGTAGGCCAGAGCGATCAGCCTTGAGTGTAGTGAGTCTTTCAGGAGTCATGCACCTTGTTTTCTGAGGCAGGGTCTCTCCCTGGCTTGGAGCTCATCAATTAGGCTAGGCTGGTTGACCAGTGACCCCAGGATCTGTCTGTCCCTGTCTTCCATGTGCTAGCTAGGGAACCAAACACATGCCGCTGCTCTTCTCACTGGATGCTGGAGATTGAACTCGGATCTTCATGCTTGTATGGCAAGCACATTCCTGTTTGAACCATCTTCCAGGCCGCCGCCGCCGCCGCCGCCGCCGCCACCACCACCACCACCACCACCACCATCATCATCGATAGCATCTTGCTATCTTGGACAGCATCTTAGATTGGATTGATTTGAAACTTACTATGTAGCCCAGATTTGCCTCATACTCATGAGAATCCTCTTGCCTCGGCTTCCCAACTGCTGAGGTCACAGATGAGCATCACTGTGCCTGGCATACCGGACCCAGAGGGAGGCTATCCACATGGTCAGCATGTGTCAGGTGTGGTGGTACACGCCTGGAATCCCAGCACTTGTGAGCTGGAGGAAGGAAGAATTCAAGGCCAGCCTCAGCTAGGGAGCTGCAGGACAGCCTGTGCTAGCAAGACTTGCCTCAGACAGACAAACAAAAGTAGTAAAATATGGTGGTGAATTCTATGTTATTGGATTTTATGGGAAAGGAGGCATTGAAAACAGCCTCGCCTAGGGGCTCATGTTCAGGGGTTTGGGAAAGGACTGAGATGTCTTTGGCTTTGCCTAGTGGTTGTGATAGGACTCAGATAACTAAGGTTTGGTGCTAGGAACTGGGGTGCTGCTGTCCTTCTGCCTGAGGACCTTGAAATGAACACAGTGGAGTGTCTGGAACCATGAGGGGGACCTGTTCTTTGTCATTGTGATCAGTTCAGGTACTTGCTTCTGTATGTCTACCCTGTGGGTCCCCAGAGTCTAGCCATGACAAGAGCAGCTAGGGCTCGTGTCCCTAGCTCCTGGTCCCCAAGATGTCAACAGTGTTGCCTCTACAAGTCAAAGATCCTGGCTTTGCCGTGGATCCCTGGGAGCCTCGGCAGAGTCTGGCTGACATGTGAGTGGCTCAGCCACAGTGATGCCAAATAGAGCAGAAGTCCCAGTTTACCCTGAGAGCCATTACTGGGGCACTAGGCCCTTCTTGCTCTGTGATTCTGAGCCGGGAGCAAAAGTCTCAGCTTACCCTGAGAGCCATTACCGGGGCACCAGGTCCTTCCTGTTCTATGATCCTGGGCCGGGAGCAAAAGTCCCAACTTAGCCAGAGAGCCATTATTAGGACACCAGGTCCTGCTCTATGGCCCTGGGCTGGGAGCAAAAGTCCCAGCTTACCCTGAGAATTATTATCGGGGCACCAGGTCCTTCCTGCTTTATGATCCTGGGTTGGGAGCCTCTACGGTGCATAACTCCCTATCTGCCTCAAACTTGGTGTTGGTGCCTCTGACCCACTCCTGCTGGGACCCATAGGAAGGAGGGCAGCCCAGGATGTGGGTGTTTCACCAAGCGTCCTGAGGTCCGTCCCAGCAAGCCCAGCCTGAACTTGGTCCCCAGATGCCGGGTGGAATTTCCCTTCAATCCAGGAGCTGGGAAGGTGTTTATGTAGGTCATATAGGCGGTCTGGGTCCGGTATGTTCAGTGTTCATGCCCACCTCCCAGGACTTGCTGAATGACCTACTCCTTCTATGCATGTGGGAAGTTGGTCCTATTGGCTTGGGCAAGGTGACCAGGCAGTGGCATGGGCAGCAGCGAGCCATGGCTAGTGCCTTCTTGCTGGGTATCAAGGGCGGGGCCTAGAGTGACCTAGTCTGATGTTGCTGCATTGGGCGTCTAGATCATTTCACCGTACTTAAATTGGTGTCAGACACACGCTGGAAAGCCTGTTGGCTGTCTCTCCCCTGAGGTGTCCATGTCCGGAATGAGGTTTCTTAGGGGTCCTGCAGGAAGAAAGTTGCTTAGACTGTTTCCTGAAGAACCCAGGAAGCATACCAACCTGAGTATGGGTCCTCAGCCCTAGTGGGGACCTGCCCTAGAGTCAGGTCCAGGGATTCAGCTCTCAGGGCTCTCGGAAAGTGGGGAGGAGGTCTGTTAGATCCTGGACACTGAAGGCATCTCCATCAGAACCAGGCTTCTAGAGCATCCATCTCACAGATGAGCAGACAGAACACAGAAAGGTAGAGGGTGCCACTCAATGTCACACAGCTCATACTCGAGATAGGTAGCAGGGAGCCAACCGGAGATCCAAGCTAGTGATTCTCTGTGAGGAGTAGGTTCCGCAGCCAGACGTCAGAGGCTAGGCAAGGCTGTGTGGCAGCTGGCAGAGTAAGTCCCCTGTCTGCAACCCCAGGGAACTAAAGCTTTAAGTTGGGGCTAAAGGATAAGCCAAGTCTTTCTGAGTTGCCTCAATTTCTCCAAGTGTCATATGATGACACAGGGGCTGGCCAGGCTAAAGAGAGGGAAATGATTTGGGGATAGGTAGGTAGGGCTCAGCAGAGGCTGTACGCTTGGGCCAGCACTGGCTCTGCCAGTGTGGCCTCCAGGAGTGGGGCTGCCGTGTGCTTGTGTTGGGTAATGCATGTGCCTAGTGGCACCAATCTCCTGCTGTGAACTCAGATTCACAGCAGCTGGGGACAGCCAGCAGCAGCCCATTGATGTGGTCACATCATTGTCTCAGGGAGGAGGCCTGCTGCTTTGACGCCCATGTGCCTGGCATAGGCTTGACTTCTGTGGTGGCCTGTGAAGCCAGTGGGTGGATGGGAGACCAATAAACTGATGTTCCAAGGTCTTGTGGACAGGGCAGCCTGAGGGAGTGAGGCCCCCAACACTCTCTTTGCACGTCAAGGATCTGTGGTGACCAGGTCTTCCACCTGTGTCCTGGGGCTCTCGTTTAGCTGGGCCTCTGCTGTCCCTCGCACACTAACCCTTTTGGGGTGTCGGAACCATGTCTCTTACCACCAGGCTAGCCCAGAAATAGCTGTGACCTCTGTGGCCAGCCTGGCAATGATGGAGCCCAGAGGCCTACGTGCGCCAGGCCAAGTCGGCTCACCGTGAAGGCCAGCTATTTTGGACATGGCCTCTTGAGGCCAGGTCAGAGCTCTTTCCCGCGGCTCCTTGGGCTCCTCTGACGTGCATCCCAGGGCCTTGGCATGTAGCCCTGACTCCCGACGTGATCTTCAACCCCCTCCCCCCCCCCCAGTGCCCGTCTGACCCTGAGCCCTGAGCTCTGGGTGGGACTGGGGAGGAATCGCATGTAGCAGACTGTGGGTGATGGATGGACTGTCTGAGCCTGCCATGCCTTAGTGGATTTGGCCACTGTAAGGAGAAAACACATAGGAAGTGATATGCTGGGCTGGCTCTGTGTGTGCCTCAGTTTCCTCATTCAGAAAATGTGGTGATGAGCACCTTCTGGGCCTCTTCTGAGATTTGGTGTGGTGTATGACTACCACACAGAGAGGCTTTGTGGTTCTTTCAACTCATGGGTCTGGATAGTGGGCCCAGAGAGGAGCCAGCATAAGGTGGATATGGCTTCTGAGCTGGTCACTGGTTGGTTAATCCTCTGAACTATGAACCACTCAGATACTTGAGTTCCCCCACTGGGCCAGTCTCTTCCTCTGTGGCTTGGGTATACGTATTTGTTGCCTGTCAGAGACTTCTGAGATGCTTCCTGCATGTGAACTTCATCCTGACATCCTGGGGGAACCACAGCTTCTTGCGTAGCCTCCTGATTGGTCCTGCTTTAGAAGGACAGGCTAGCTTAGGTTCCCACTTCCCAGGTGACTGGAGGAGGTGGGGTGGAGATTGGATCCCCACCCAAGAGCAAAATTCTCCATCTGTCTGTGGGCATGCTTGAACAGGTTATAGAAGCTGTTTTCAGGGTTGGGGTCGGCCATGAGGGAAGGGCCACATGGCCAGCTGTCTTCTGATGGTCCTGGGATTTTTGACTCCTGGAGGAGAGTCCCAAGAAGGAGTTGTAGCTTGTTCCTTGTGGAGAGGAACTGTGGCCTGTGGCTTGGCACCTTGCAGGCAAGTAACTTCTGCAGCATTGGTGCCCCTCACACATTCTTGTCTCATGTGCCTTTCATCACTGTGACAACTCTTCAAAGCACAGGTTGGAAGTGGCCCGATTCCACAGGCATCCTGGCTCTGCAGGAGGTCTCAGTGCCTGGTAGGCATCAGGCGGGGCTATGTTGGACACTTAGTGTGGGTCTCCGTGACTACTTGGCACCTCTGAGTCAATAGGTGGGACTTACCTGGTAGCCAATAAGACTAAAAAAGGGTATCCTTGGGCCAGGGACCCATTCAGCTCTTGTTTTCTCCTAGGGGTTGTACCTATTGAAATCACTGGACTTGGGCTGGAGAGATGGCTCAGCAATTAAGAGCATTGGTTGCTCTTCCAGAGGACCTGGGTTCAATTCCCAGCACCCACATGGCAGCTCATACCTGCTTGTAACTCCAGTTCCAGGGGATCTGATACCCTCACACAGACATATATTTAGGCAAAACACCAATGCACATAAAATAAAAATAAACATTGAAAATATTAAAACAAAAGAAATCCACTGGACTGTTCCTTGTGCTTCTGGTGGGGACTTTTTGTGAGAGTGGGGACCCTCCCTCAGGGGCTGTTAGCACCAAGTTAGTCCAAGAAAGTCTGTTCCCTCTGTGATGCTGTGCCCACTCATCGGTACTAGACTTTGGAGGCCTTGTAGCTTGGGTGGCACTATGCCAGTAGTTGGCACCAGCCTGGATGATTCCTAGGAGGGAAATGCCAAGACTATAAAGTCTTATGCTGAGGCCGCGGTGGGCTTTCAAACCTGTCTTCTCCCACTGGGATCCTGGACTGGCAGAATTCCTGTCTCAGCATCTGGTATCCCAGAATCATGGGCTATGGCAGCCAGTGTCCCATTGAAGGAGCCCTGGGCTTTCCACATAGGGCATTGTTGGGGTTCCAGGGCTACAGAACTGGGTTCGGTTCCCACTTGCCTGTCACAAGCGTGAATGCAGGTAATCCTCATGTGTGCGTGGACTGGGAGGCTACGTATATAGATGGCACAATGGAAACCTGAGTCCAGTGTTCCCTGAAGAACGGAGCCAGGCTGCCCCAGGGAGGGAGGGCTCCAGGCCTTCAGTGGGCTCTACCAGTGGACCTGGACTGCAGTAAGGGTGACATTACATCTCGGTGTGACGCTCCTGGCCACGTGGGGGCAGGCAGAGTGGAAGAGGGGCTGTTGGCTGAGGATAGGAAAACTTAGTAGGTTCTGCACAGCCCTGGAGACGCTGGTGGGTCCCGCTACTGCAGGATACTGGGTTTACTTTCCTGGCACAGACATCTGGTTGATTATCACCCTTTTTCCCAGAAATATGATTGTGCATGTCTTGTGTGTGCGTCTTGGAGTGTGCACATCTCTGTGTGGAGAGGCATGTGTGTATATACCTTTGTGTACATGTGTCTGTGTGTGTGCAGGTGTGTAGTACATCCCCACATGGAGCATGTCTCTCTGTGTGTGCATGTCCATGTGTGTTAAGTGTGTGTCCAGCTTTCCTTACATTACCATGGTTGGAACAGCGTCCTGTTGGGGAGGGGAAAGAGACTGTCCTTGAGAGGCAGGAATAGCCCCTCCCTTGTTTATGGAATTTCCACTTCCTGGGGAATGAATGAGGAGTGGGGGTTAGTGCTGAGCAGGACGGAGCATAAATGAGCCCCTGGACTGGCCCTGGGTAGGTTGGGTGTGCAGGCTTGGTTCACTTTCTCCTTCTACTCCCTACTAGAGGAAATGTGGACCCCAGGAGGAACTGATGGGACACAGGGCCCAAGGCCAAACCCAGGCTACAGCTTACTGGGGTTATCTGGCCAGTGGTTTGGGCATGAGGTTGCTCACTTAGAGAGTGGACGGAGACTATTTCTTGTCTGCACCAGGTAGACCGCCCACCCCACTGGGCCATGATGACCTGCCATATACCCTCCAATGCCTCTGCTATCACAGGCCCTCCAGAGGACTGCCTGCTCCCCCCACCCCTGCTCAGTAGTGAGAATTGTACCAGACCCAATTGTACCCAAGTCCCTACCCTGTTTGGGCTGTCCCTGAACTGGATCCTGGTGCTGCCGTATCAGGCCCCTGCCTCCACCCCTGACACGTATGGTGGTGATGAGATAAAAGTAGGTGCCAGTGGAGGCTCAGCTGAGGACCAGGGTGGTGAGTGTTACTAGCTCTGCCGTGGGTGGGTCCTTGGCGGAGGCCAGCAGGGTAGAAGAGCAGACCCTAGAGGGAAGGGTGTTATCACACTTAGGGCGAGTGGGGAAGGGTGTCACCCTTGTGGCCAGGGTGGCATCTTCTTCCTGTAGGATTCAAGTTCTGCCTACTGTGAGGTGCCTGGCCCTTCACACTGTGGTATGACAGCTTCATTGTAGGCTGATCCCTGTGTCCCTTGTTACTTCCATGCCAGCCACACCATCAGAAAGTGGGTCAGGACTACAGTAGGAGCCCATGTGGTGGTGTAGCCCTGAGAAGCACAGCCATGGGCTAAGCCTGCAGCACAGAAGGACCAGTGAGGTCCAGAGACTCTCCCCCCCTCCCCCAGTCAGCCATAGGATCTGTCTATATCATATGACTGTGGGTCCTCCCAGTGGCAAATGTCACTCTTAATTTCCACTGCTAACACGTGGTAGCCTGGTTTGTCATCTGTTATTATTTGGGGACTGAAGGCCCCATGAAGTTCTGAAAAGTCACTTCTCATATTGGTCATAGCTGTGTACAAAATGACAGTCTCTGGACTCCAAGGAGTGGCTGGAGAAGCTCTGAGGGGTGCCTGGAGGTGCATGGCAGATTAGAGTGGAGTGCCACTTCCGTTGGTTGCCCAGTAGGCCTTCTGGGTGTGAAGCTTCCGAGTCTGTGGAATTCACACAATGGGAGATAGGAAGGAAGCCTGAGCTAGGACAAGGCAAGCAGGATGCAGGCAGTCCTGTTCCTCTTTGTCTGTCTATCTGGCCACATGTAAAATAGGAATCCTTAGTCTTGGATCTCAGGTGGGGTTTGTGTGTGCATTGGGGGAAAGATACCGGACCGACTGAGATACCGGTAGACCTGGTGCCTGCTGCTGTAGGAGGATGTGGTCTCTGCATCCCTACCCTGGGAACCGAGTTTGCCTGAACGCTGCCTTCTCAATTCTTTTTATGGTGACTCTGTCCAGCCCGTGTTTGCCTGTGCTGTAACTCCCTGCCTGGTATCTCATGCTTCTTTCTGCAGACTCCATCCCTGTGATCTCTGGGAGTCTGTTATGGCATTTGCTTCCCCATAACCCAGTACAACCATGGGGCCTGGAGACCAGAAGTGCTTTGTAGGTGCACATGTGACAGGGAGCTTGGGACACTGAGGGTGATTGGTGGCTTGCTGAAGAACGAGGCCCTGGCTCTGGGAGTGTCCGAGGCATTCAGGGGGAGAAAATAGGGTACCTGGAGGTGTGAATCCCATACCGTCCTGTCGTGTCCCAGAAGGCCAGTGAGTTTTGTAGGCTATGGGAGTCGTGGGCGACGTGTGAGCTGTGGCAGGTGGGAGCTACCATTTGATCAGGCAATTTAAGTCAAACTTTGAGGACAGCTGTGGTGGCTTGCTTGGCAGGTTCTGAGCTCTGGTGCTAATATGTGCTGTCCGTGAAACACCAAGCTGCCCTTTCAAATGGACATGTGTGTCTGTTACCAACACCTTCCATGTTGCAGAGGAGTCCTTAATAAAGTCGGGAGGCCTGAGGACACCTGGGGGGTCCCTCAAGTCCCCTCGATTGGCAGGGGCAGATTCCATGACTGTTGTCCTTTGACGCAGACGGGTCTCTAGGCAGAGCCCTGAGCCTCCTGGCGGTGCTTGGATGTTGTGAGGTAGGGACCAGATGACAAGGTTGAGGGTAGGTGGCCTTGGGGGGACGTCCATGTCCAAGTGGTCCTCTACTTACCGGATGTAGACAGAAGTGGGAGCGGAGGCAGTGCTGTGCTCTGGGAATGGCTACAACTTGGAGCTTTCTTATTTCTGGTGACTCGGTAAGGGAGTTGAGTCGCTGTCTTCGTCCTGCTCTGTAGGTGAGGAAACCGAGGCACAGAGTTCCCGCCAGGGGTTTCTCTGTAGGAGAGTAACCTGCTGACAGGAGCAAGAAGAGCCAGGAGCCATTTCTCCAGGGCAGGGGACATCAGTGGGGTGAGCTGGCCCAGGGTCCTTCAGCTCTGAGCACACGTCCTTAGTGAGAGACAGCCTGGGAAACTGAGGCACCCTGAGTCAGTAATGATGCCTGCCCATGATGCAACTCAGCTGGCCTCTCCCCATCTTCCTTGTCGCCATCCTGCTCAGCCCTGTGACTGTGACATGCTCAGCTTGTTTGTCACACTGATTGAGTGAGTGAGTGAGTGAGTGAGTGAATGAATGAATGAATGAATGAATGAATGTCTTCCCAGTTCCCCTTGCTTCTGGGAAAGAGACCCAAGGTCTGTTTTAGTGTAGGGGAGGTCATGGGCTGTAAAAGGCAAAAGGCATGTGGCTCACATGGGCTGAGCTCTTGGGAGGTGAAGGACAGTGGAAGGGAAGGAGTGCCCTGTCAGCCAGGTGTCTTTGGCACCTCCTGAGAGGCAAGTCTACCTGCTGAGCAGAGAGCTGAGGGTTAATTGTTGGGGGTCAGAGGTCCCAAGTTTTGAGACCTGTGGTGCCTGGTGGACCTCACGAATGATTACCTGGGCCCCTTGGGTACTGCCAGCCCTCAGGGGTGACAGTTCCAGCCTCTGGTCTGCAGTGGTAAAGGCAGAGCCAATGCCTGACAATATGAGGGTGCCCACGGAGAGTGGGAGCCTGGGTCAGCAGATCGCCACCATGCCCCACAGGGCACTGTTCAGTCTGAGCCTTGGTGGGGACATCAGGTGCCTGCCCACTGGAAACCCAGGTCTGTTTCCTCACGGCTGTTTCCAGGTCACAACCCAAGGGCTCCATGACATGCAGGGTGCTGGCACCACCTTAGAAGGTGGCTTCCCTCTCTGGCAGCGAGTCCATTTATAGAGTTGGCCTTAGCTCAGAGGGGCTAGCACTGGCCTCAGGCGGCGTAGGGCATCAGAGCAGATGATCAGTGGAGGCACCAGGAGTGTGTCATCTCCTTGGGTCAGCTGTTCTGTGGACCCTTCCCTGTCCGCTTTGCCCTACAGATCACCTGCCACTTGAGGCTCTCCCATGCCCCCCGTCCCGTGCATGGTTTCAAGTAGCCCTTGAGGGACTAAGTTGGGGAAGCCCTGACTCCAAAGCAGGTGGTAAAGGGGCAGCTGTCATGGTGGTTTCCTCTGGGAAGGCATGCAGCTGCCATTAGGTGGCATAGGTATCCTCTCCTCTAAGGTTCCCCCAGACCTCGAGGGCTGAGGTCTTGTGATAGGTTCTGGACGATTCCCCCATCTGGACCTCTGCCTAGAACGCTGGGTCATTTGTTCCTTCCATAAACAAATGGGAGCTTCTTGGTGCCAGGGCTGGGTGGGAGGTGGGGTGGGGGTGGGGTTGAGTGCTAGGTCCCTCCTCTCATTAGAGATGCCTTCCCTGGGGCTGGGCACATGGCCAAGGGGGGTGGGGGTGGCATGGGGTTAGGGTGAATGTTTTGTGAGGGTTTCCACCCTTAGAGCAGTGGGGCACAGAGACGCAAGAGCTTTGGGTGGCTTCCTAGGGACTGGTGTGGGTGGAGCCTGCTAGGGTCTCTCCTCTTGGCCCCTGAGATGGGCATTCTGGGAGGACTCCAAGAAGGCTCTGGCTGTGGTATATATAGACTTCTCCGAAAGGCTTGGGGCCCTGCCAGCTGTAGCAGGTGCCCCCAGGCCTAGCTAGAGGCCCCAGCTGCGGGGGTGGTGGGGGGAGCACTTGGGGCCCTGTTTGCAGCCCTGGCTGGTACAGAATCTTAGAAATTGTTGGGCCTGCCACTGACAAACCCTTTTCCAGACATGGAAACTGATGAGCCGCCAGAGGTGACTTATCTGTGCCATCTTTCTTCCAGCCACCTGGGCTGGGGACCAGCAGGATCTCTGTGGGTAGGCAATTCCCCAGGCGTAGTCCAGCTTCCTGGCTGGCTGACTTGGATGGTTTACTCAATTCCTCTGCTGGATGCTGGTGCCTTGTGGTGGGTGCAGGATCTGTGGTGAGGCTGGGAGCTGGTGGGACAGCTGAGATGATATTGTTCGTGTACTGGGTCTATTAGCATGGTATTTTCTGGGGATCTCATATGGCTGCCTGGCTTTCTGGGGCTAGCTGAATGAGGACCTTTCAACCTGGACACAATCAGCCCTATTTACCTGGGTCAGTCAAGAGCGAGGGGGATGGCAGATTCTGCTGGGCCAGGCTGGCTAATGTGACTGCTCTCTGGTAGTATGGGGTGGGGCATGCCTCTCTTGGCCCAGGACCAGGCTTCCAGGGCCCATTCCTCTCCCTAGCACCAGCTACTGATTGAAGGGCCAGGCCTCTGTCTGGGAGCCAGGCTTGGAGCTGGGTTCCCAGCAAGGCAAGGCCTCTAGGGATTCTGAGAACAGGAGTTCAACAAATTCTGCTCCAGAAAGCTTCCAGGGCGGTGCAGCCGCTGGGGGCAGGTGTGGACTGACATCTGTCTCCATTCATGTGCTGGAGAGTACAGGGTTCCTGCCTGGGATGCCCCAGGACAAAACCAGGACTCTGTCCTGTCGGTGGTGGCAGTGGAGCCTAGGAGCCTGGGGAGTGCCCTGGAAGGCTGCAGTTGCCTTGAAGATGAACCAGTGTAGAGTCTGCTCCTGTCTGCTGTGTGACTTTGGAGTGTGCCTAGGTTCAGTGCCTCAGTTTCTTCAACTGTAGGCTGGAGGGGTGGGGTCGGGAAGTGGCTCCTAAGGTGAAGTGAGTACTGATGCCCGGCACACAGTAGCTGCTCAGTAAATACATGCTAGGCTGGAGAGCTGGGAGGGGTCCTCTAAGCCAGTGGCCCTTCTGCATCTGCCTAGCAGGATGCAGAGAGGGGAAGGCAGGCGGATCCGCGGTGGTCCTACCCTTCCTCCTTCCTCTTCCTCTGCTGGCCGCGCCTTTGTTTGCCCGGCCGGCGCGCTATCTTTAGGCAGCAGGTGCGGGAGCCGCTGCGAGTCGGGTCGCCCGCCGGTCACCGCCCCCCACGTGACGCCGGGCGCTATAAATAGCTGGGCCGCGGGCGCCCAGCATCCGCCCGGAGCCGGCGCCGCTGCGGAGGGC
>NC_022017.1:30232063-30249497 GCF_000317375.1 Microtus ochrogaster | reverse complement strand
CGGCGCATGGAGGCGGCCGCACTCCTGTGGGCGCGGGTGAGCCGGGCTGCGGGCGGCGGGGACCCGGCCTCGAGGACACTCCCGGACCCTACTACCCCTTACTGGGATGGGCCCTATATGGGATGGCGGCTCCCTGGCGGGCTGGGTGGGAAGCCCCGCTGAGGTCCGGGAGCTGTGCTCCCTCACCACACCCTACCACGGGTTCTTGGGGTCCCCATCCCATCCATGAGCAACCTTACCTGTTGTGACAGCGCAAAGCCCTGAACTGCGACCCCTGACTCCTAGTGTCACATAGGGTCCCATTTAGGTCCCTTCTGAAGCCAGATGCACTCCCCCTCCATCACTCGAGGGTGGAGCCTCTGTGAACCTCTCTGTGCCTTCTTTTTTTCCCCCTGGGGTTCAAGTGTTCCCGATTATTAGTTGAGAAAACCTGTGTTGCTGGAGGGTGGGTGCTGGCCAGGGTCCAGAGAAGTCCTTCCACGCCCTTCTGGCCCATGTCCTCTTCTGGCAAACAGGGACAAAAATGGGTCTTGAAAAACAGGCCAGTTCTGCGAGCAGCAGAATGCTTAGAATACTGCTAGAGGAGGCTGGGATAGAGAAGGGCCGATCAGAGAAACGTCCAGACCTTAGTCAGGTCCATAAGCATGAGGATGTGGTGGCTTGACTGAGTGCCTGGACCCACGATGGTGAGGCAAGGTGAGCTCTGCCATCTGCTTTTACCCAGAGCTGCTGGGCTAGGGGATGTAGGTGGCTCGGGGGGCCCATGAGCCTTGGGTAGAGTTCTGGAGACGCCCCCTCCCTGTTCTCTGGACCTCTCAGTCCCATGAAGTGATATGTCAAGGGAAGGGCTCCTTTTGGGGGGAGGGGGAGCAGCCACCATGTGGTTGAGCATGCTGTGGGCATGTTCCTTTGCCCTCCCTTGGGGATGTGGCCCAGATTGCAGTGGACTGTACAGCGAATTGTAAGATGTAGTCCAGCCTGGAGACACCTCCACCTGAAACCCTGACCTCCATCCCCTCAGGCCTGGAGTGAGCACTGTAGGTGATTCAGGCTTCCTTGGCCCAGAAGACCAGCCTGTAAGCAAGGGTAGCGGAAGTAGACCATGACTGTTGCTCTTAGGGGTTCAGAGCCCCTCTGCTCTACTGCAGCGGATAGGTGCAGTCAGCCTTACAAGAGCCTGCCAGTGTTCTCTGGCTTCCTGGGGGCCTTCTCTTTTCTTCTGTGCACACGAGGGCATTGCAGTGTGCACACATGGGATGCCCCTCCCAGGAGGCCCAGGTGTTTGTGTCATAGCATGCAACTCTCCTTGCTTATACTCTGGCTAGTCGTGGCTCTGCATGCCTAGGGCTAACCAAAGCAGGCCCCACAAAGGTGCCCCCACAAGGGGCCCCCACAATGCGTGCTGCCAAAATTATGGCAAGGATGAGCTGTGAGCTGAGGCGCTGACCTGGCCTGGAGTGCTGAGTGTTACCAGATATAGAAGGTGGTGAGTGAGGAGCCTGTGCTGCCTGGCACAGAGAGCCTTGGACGGTGGAGCCTGTGCTCACGGCTTGAGGCAAGAGTCCAGGGTCCTCGGCTAGGCCCTTCCTGCAGCCAGGCTGAGCATCTCAGGGCCTGGTTTGCCTGGTGGGCAGTTGGAGAAGTGGGTGCTGGGACAGATATGGGCTGAATTCTTCCAGATGGGGGTCCTAGAGGGGCCTTCATTTGGGCAGAAGAATGATGGGTGGGTTGTGGGCTGGGCCCAGGGGCTCAGGCTCTGCACTGGGTCATAGCCCAAGGGATTGTGGTGCCATCTTGTTCAACCCCTCACTATGTAGGTGGGAACTAGGTCCGGAGAGGCCTGTGATGTGCCCAGGGTGTCCCAGGCCCTCCAGAGAGTGACAGGGGGCTAGCTGCTCTTTTGGGCCCTTGTAGCTAGTACATTTGGAGAGGGGAAGGATGGGGTGGAAGGGCTGATGCCCTCCAGTAGTGTCCTTCCCCCGGTCCCTGCCACAGTGTGACCCCCTTCCTGTCTACCTATTCTGTCATTTCCTTGGCATGAGCCTGGCAGCTGGCCTTTTGGACTGTGGTATCTTGCGTGGCAGAATATCTTGTTTACCTCTAGTGCCTGGCAAGTCCCAGAAAGGGGTGGCTGTGGGTGGAGATTACAGAAAGCCTGAGGGGCAACAATTGAGGCCACTCATCCCCTGTTCCTTTGGCAGTACCCATTGTCCCCGAGACCTACCCTTGCAGAACGATCTGAACTTGTACATTGTTCTGTGCCTCGCAGTCCCAAGAGAAGGGCCCTGTCCTCATGGGCTGTGAGATGGGGGACCAGGCTTGGTGGACTGGTTTCTGTTGCTGTGGGTGTACGCTTGTGGGGTTCTCATTGCTCCTGGGGTGAGCCCTGATACCGTCTTCACCCTGTCTCGGTATCTGTGTGTGGTTTTTCTCTCACCCCAGGGGCCCAGGCAGCCCTGGCCGGAGCTGTCTGTTCTGTGTTTTCATATGGAGAATCTGAGGCCCAACAGGAACCTCCCATTTCTTTCTCCCCTCCCATAGACTGTGCCTTCCGAAGACCAGTGTGTGATTGATGGAGGAACTCCAGGAAAGCAGCTCTAACTACTGCCGTTCCCAACATCTTGGGTGCTGCTGCTGAGGAGGCCCGTGCCTCTCTGGCCCTCACCATTGCCCTTGCCTCCCAATGGCCTCTGCTGCCAGGCCAGAGGCCAGCACTGCTGCCTGAGCCCGCTGCCCCTCTCCAGGACTTGCCGTTCCCTGATGGGGTAACGTGACAGACGCCCCGGATCACAGGCTGCCTGTCCACCACGGCCCAGGGCTGCCAGAGTTGGTTGAGTTCAAGTTCATTTTCTGTTTGGTCCTGAGTGCTGGGTCCAGACCAAAGGGGACTCTCCTCTACCCACCCATGCAGAGAGGGTGTCCCGGGCGACGGCCCCATAGAGGACAGTGTTCTGCGGCCAGAGTCACCAACTTGAAGTTCTCTTTGCTCAGTTTTTTTGGTTGTTGTTATTTTTATTTTTGCCTCTTTGTAACTACTCCACTCTGAGAGACAGGACTTTGGAGCTGCCCATCTTACCAGGGGAGGGGGTTTTCTTTCTTTTCCTTTTCTTTTTTAGAATCGGGTTTTGTTTTGGAATTATCAACCACCAGGCAGCTTTCCTCTCCTCCTCCCAAGTATTTGCACAATATTTGTGCGGGGTGTGGGGACGAGGTTTTAAGAAGGTCTTTTCTTTTCTTTTTTTTTTTTTGGACAAGCACGGGGGTCTCACTGGACTTGGTGTGGGGGGTTGGGGGACCCCCCGTGCAGCCCTTGCTGGCTGGTCCTCTCTGGGTTCCCGGAGGAGGCATGGCTCGCATGAACCGGCCCGCGCCTGTGGAGGTGAGCTACCGAAACATGCGCTTCCTCATCACACACAACCCCAGCAATGCCACCCTCAGCACTTTCATCGAGGTGAGTGGGCTGTCGGGGCTGGGTGGGTGTCCTGGGTGGCTCGAGGGGTGATGGGTGCTGGTGATCAGCTGGGCTTCCTGGAGGTCTGGCTGCGTTCAGGCTTGTGGGCATGGGGCATTGGCTAGGCTGTGGTTGTCCGGACTCTGGGTGACCTTGGCCTCTTTAGAAACTGAGCAAGAAAGAGGTTGGTGGGATGAGGGCTGATGGGGAAATGCCCTGGAGACAGGCAGATGGAAGATGGGCTGGAAGGGCTACCTCATGGCTAGCCCAGCCCACAAGCTCAGGCTCCAGGGGTTCTTGGGGAAAGGAAAGTGACCTCTGCAGCTGGGAGGTGACATGTGGAGAGTCTACCCATGTCTGTAGCTACCCTCACAACACCTCCAGTATTTTTCAGAGGCTGTGTGGGGAGTAGAGCTGGAGACTGTCAGCATGGCCTCACTGGGGCCCTGTGCAGGGCTCCTGCTGCAGACCTGGAATTACTTGCAGGGAGTCTGACGCCGAGTGCGGGGTAGTTCGTGGAATGGACCTTTGTGGTTTTAGGTTCTTAGTCCTCCTCTGTGGCATGGGCTAAGCCCTGTGGGCTCGTGGGCATCAAAACAGGAAAGAATGCATAGAGGAAGGCAATGGGCACCCTATGTCAGGGAACCTGGGCCCTGGACACCTAGCTTGGTGCTCCGCCAGGGAAGATGGCCCCTCTTACCATTGAGAACCTTGAGATAACAACAGAGGGGGGAAAAAGCACCATGAGTGACCAGGACCAAGGGCAGAGTGTGTGACCAGGATAAAGTTCTGTGTGTGATGAGGGTGAAGGCTTAGTGACCAGAATGAAGGGTGTGAGGAGGATCGGGGCTCAGTGTGTGACCAGGATGAGACCAGCACGAGGGCTTCCTGACCAGGATAAAGGCTCAGTGTCTGACCAGGGCCAGGGGTCAGACTGGAAGCAGGATGAGGACTCAGCGTGTGACCAGGATGAAGTTCTACTTTCAGAGCCTACCCCTCTTGCAGATGAGGTGTTGAGTTGATAGCCGAGTTAATAGCAGGACCCAAGGAGAGACTAGGAAAAAGTACTGAGTGACCAGGATGGGGGCTCAGCGTGTGACCAGGGTGAGACCAGCAAGTGAGCAGAATTGAGGCTCAGTATGCTAAGGTCAGGGGTCAGAGTGTAAGCGTGATGAAGGTTCAAGGTGTGAGTAGGGTTGGGACCGAGTCCTGAGCTGGGTGGTAGCTTTCTCCTTCTTGGACTCTGCCACGTCCCCATGGTCTCTGAGGCTCCCATGGTCTCTGAGGTCGACGCTCCCCCATTTTCCTTGCACTCTCAGAATAGTAGGGTCCTGGCCTTGCTGTGTCTGGTGTTCCCATCTCATGGCCAGCAAGACCCAGTCATACCTCACCATTCCCAAAATACCCACTGGGAGCAGGTAGGTGGGGGCTGGCCCTGCTTGTGGCTCTGGGTATAAATACCCCATGTTGGCTGTGAGCTGCGTGAACTTTCCTCTGAAGGGATGGGGCTTCCCCAGTGGTGTGTGGTGCCACCCTGCTGACTTGAGTCTCCAGCCCCTGAGGTTTGCTTGCTGGAGACTCCAAAGGGCCTTTGCGGAACACACTCCTGCAGCCCAGGAAGAGCGGGCCGTGCAGATGCAAGGGGCTCCCTGAGGCCTGGGCTACCCTTCCAAGGACTGGGTGACTTTATTGGAGAGTGAGACCTTGCTGCTGAGACCTTTTGTCCTGGATGCTGCAGTGGCGTGGGGGACAAGATGGGGCTGAAATCATGGTGGTTGAACATGTTAGTGAACACAGGCGGGCTCCTTAGTGTCTCCAGGTTGGACAGGGGCAGGTGACCCGGAAGCACCAGCGGAGGTTACTCTGCCAGTCCCTAAGCCTTCAGGCCCACCTGCTGGTTTATGAAGTCTGCTTGTCTCAGAGGAGGCAGTCAGAGGGGACACCTCTCTGTTTCGGGGCTGCAGAGGGGCAGGCAGACCTTTGGGGACTCAGCATGGGCAGAGCTCTAGGCTGAACTCTGAACCACCGGGTCTTTCCCTCTTCCTACCCCAGGACCTGAAGAAGTATGGGGCTACCACCGTGGTGCGTGTGTGTGAAGTGACCTACGATAAGACCCCTCTGGAGAAGGACGGCATCACTGTTGTGGTGAGGGACATGTAGCACTGTGACTGTCTGGACAGTAGATTTGGGGCTCTTCACTGTGAGGCTGGGTTCTCTGCTACCACCTGATACATGCTGGGCTCTCAGTGCCTGGTCTGGTGTTTGGGGCAGATGACTCTGACAGAGTCGTTTCCACGGCACCCACTAGCCCCCGAGGTCAGGTTGCACATGCTCAGTGCTCTTGACTGTAGTTTCTAAACATCTGGCTTGTCTGTGTTGGAGCCTGTGGGTCCTGTTAGGTGCTCCGAGTCCATTGGCAGCCTGTAGCCTCTGTGTGGTTCCTTTATGGGAACAATTGAGGCTTGGAGTCAGATACTCTCTGAGACCACAGCTGAAGTAGGAGGGCGCACATGAGGAGTGGCCTTTCCCTAATGGTGCTGCCTCTCCACCTGCTCTATGGGTCGGGGTTGAGCCCCGCTGGCTCTGGCTGGTGAAGATGGAGACCCCGTTTCAGATGAGTTAGGGCTCAGCAGGTGCCTGCCTGGCTCCCCCCCCCCCCCGCGGCTTCCAGGGCCCTCTGTTCAGCCTCTCATTGCCTGCCGTGTGGGAGCCTGTCTCCTGGCAGCAGCAAGTCCCAGGAGACCCTGTGCAGAGGCCATGGGTAGGGATCCTAGCTGCTGTTTCCTTGGCGTCCTGACCCTGGGGGCTGAGTGGCGGAGGGGCAGCCTTGTAGAACTGGTGCTTTTGGAGGGTCAGAGCAGAGCCAATTCCTGGGCACAAGGCCTCTCTTCCCAGTGTGGAGCCTGGATGAGTCAGGCCTCACGCACAAGACCCTGTCTGACTGTGCTGAGGCCCTGGTGTCCTGTCTTCAACACCAGAGTGACCCTGGGCTACTCCTCTGTGAGGACCGTGTGTTGACGGGGTCTCACATCCACTGCATGGCAGTTTGTACAGGAGGGAGGAGGTCGCCTAGGCCTGGCAGGACTCCTCCCGTGGACCCTTTCCTGCTGTGAGATCCTACAGGCTGTTTTGACCCTCAAGGGCCTCCCATAGTGTGGGTGTTTAGGGAAGTATGAGACAAAGGCCTGTCAGCATCTTCGTACCAAGTTCCCCAGCCGATCTCCCTTCCTCAGGAAAGACTTGGGTTAGACTTAGAACAGCCACATAAGCTGATGACCTCCAGGAGCTGCCGAGAGGTAGAGACCCCAAGAGCTACCCTCCATCAGCTAGCTCCTGCAGACCCATGCTGGTTCTCCCTGGAACCAGCGGGTCCAAGTCTGGACCGATAGGTGATGGGTCTCACCTCTGTCTTCTCCACACTATGTCCCAGCATACCTTGGGCTGGAGCCTTCTCCATGTGGGCCGGCCTTCCCCTCCCTCCTAAAATCCTGAGGGACAGGGGAAGGAAAGCTAACATCCATAGGGCAAGTCCTTAAGCATCTTCCTCCATAGGATTGGCCCTTTGATGACGGGGCGCCCCCTCCTGGCAAGGTGGTAGAGGACTGGCTGAGCCTACTGAAGGCCAAGTTCTACAATGACCCGGGCAGCTGCGTGGCTGTGCACTGTGTGGCAGGTCTGGGAAGGTGAGTGGTGGGTGGCGCTCCTAGCCCCGTTGCTGCTGGGAGCTCAACTTTTGCTTCTGTGGTCTGACTTCATTGTTTTGTGAGTTTGGATGTGGGCCATATCCACTTGACCTTTTGAAGGCCCCGGGGTTCCCAGGCAAGTCCTTTCCCAGCCTGGCAGGGAGGGCTTCCCGCTAGGATCCAGTCACTGCGCCTCATGCAGCAAAAGAGCTGCCGCAGAGACATACTGGTCACACAGGCCTGACCCCTGTTTGAGGAGGAACAGCTGCCCACACTAGCTGGAAATGAGCCAGGCGAGGGAGCATCCCAGATGCCCCTACTGCAGGAGGACTGGAGGGCATGCTCAATAGCCAGTATGCTTGTAGCTCCTTTTCTAGGAGTTTAGGCACAGAGAGGTTTTCTACATCGCCCCAGGTTGCACAGGAGGGGCAAGGGGAACCAGACTAGAGCAGCTAGTTGAGCTGTCTGGAGTCTGTATCCTCCATGGGCAAGCGGAGGGACTTGGGTCTCATGTGCCCACCTTTGTCAGGTGGCCCGAGGCAGGGGCGAGATGGGGTATGGGGTCTCAGATAACCTCAACTCTGCTTCTCCCCGCAGGGCTCCAGTGCTCGTGGCTCTTGCCCTTATCGAGAGCGGGATGAAGTATGAGGATGCCATCCAGTTCATCCGACAGTGAGTAGCCAGTGGGTGGGGATGGCACGTAGGGCTCCACCGTGGATCTCGGCAGCTGGGCGGGGCTTCGGCTGTTGGCCTCTCCTTGCCCCTCACCTCTTACTTCTGTAGCTAGGTCCTTCCTCTCTGCCCTTTCTGGCTGCTCCCAAGCCAGTACCTCCTTGTGGTATGGTAGCCTTCCTGGAGGATCCCGTCTTTCCGATCTTCCAGACAAGGACTGAACAGTTGATGCTGCAGTCCTAGCCTGTGGCGTGTGTGTACATGTGTGCACGTGTGTGTGTGTGTGTGTGTGTGTGTGTGTGTGTGTGTGATATCCACCGTGGATATGTGGACGCCTTTGTGCTGCCTGAAATAGACACACATCTCTTCTCCCTGGGCAGGCCCTGTAAGACTGTAGCAGTATGGGCCTAACTAGCCTGCAGGCATCCTTAGGGGAGCCTGGACTATACAGATGGATATGCAACCTAAAGAGCCATGCTTAGCACAGGCACACAGCTCTCTGTACCATGGTACAGCCCTGCAGAGGTGCCGGCTAGCTAGGGTGAGATGCACCCCAGCCTTTACTAAGTCCAGCGCCCCCAGCCTCTCCCCAGAGCCCCAGCTTAGCCTACTTCCTGTGGGTCTATCCACTCCAGTTCCCCCAGAGTCACACAGGGTCTGAAGTTTCCTGAGGGAAAACAAGGTGTCCAAGCCAGGCTTACTGATCCTCCCTCCCTGTCTGCAGGAAGCGCCGTGGGGCCATCAACAGCAAGCAGCTCACCTACCTGGAGAAGTATCGGCCTAAGCAGAGACTGCGGTTCAAAGACCCACACACGCACAAGACTAGATGCTGTGTCATGTAGCTCAGGCCCTGGCCCTGTCTACCCGTTACTCCCGTGCCTCAGTGTGTCTGTGTCTAAGGAGCCCAGTGGCCGTGTGTGTTCCCGCTCTGTCCCTGTCTGTGCCCACGGCTGTCCCTGGACCTCCTGCCAGTTCCGTCCTGCCCCTCCACCCCCTGCCCAGGCCTTTCCCTGGCCTGTGGACCACAGGTGGGTGTTTTTAACCACTGGGCCCAGGGCTTCAGCAGCGCTGCCCTCACCCTAACCTGTTTTCAGCACCTTTTGTTACCAGATCCTGGGCCTTCAGGTGCTCTGGACTCTCAAGGCAATAAATCAGGAGCTGTGGATGTGTGTGAGGAGTGGTGCAGAGCCGGGGAATGGGGTCTGAATCTTGGGAGGCCATGTCCCCTCCTCTGTGGTCCTGTGTAGAATTGCTGCTGTGTGCCTCCCTAGCACCCTCTGGTGGCCATGCGGCGCTATGCAGTCTGCCTTGTCTCGACAAGTTCTTGACATTTCAGCCTGGATCCCCAGCTCTGATTGGTGACAGTTTGGGGGTTGGAACATTAGAAGGTGAGGCTGGGTCACCTCTGTAGGACAGAGTAGGGTTCACTTGGAACTTTCAGTGGCCTCCACTCCCCTGCCCCATGTGACCTGTGAGATTTGACCACAGTGGCCACCAGCCTGGGAAATGACTTGCACTGCTCAGAGGAGGAGGAGGGGGGCAGGGCAGCAGAGTGGTGTGGAGTACGTTAGCTCTGAGAGTGTGGGAAGGCTGGGTGCCCGTGGAGGGCCTGATCTTCCTGCTCTCAAGTTCTGAGCAGATCTGGCTCTTAGCTAAAGAAAGGGGACAGTGAGGGACAGGGCTGGCTACACATGTCACTGTGGACGTGCTCTCTGTCCTTTGGCATTGACCTTTACAAACCTGTCCTTTCTGTGCCTATAACAGTCCCAGGACCCCTCTCACCTGCACTGGTCACCCGCCTTGAACCCTTCCCTCTTCAAGCGCCTCATGCCTGCACGTGGCCTCCCGCTCTACCTAGCCCTGGATTAGGTCCCAGAAACCTCAGGGGCCTGCTTAGAGCCCCAGCAATCACTGTTTCTGCCTGTCTCAGTCAGGCAGGCCTTGTGGCGAGGTGCAGGCATTTGGGGGTGTTCCTTTCCCAAACTCAGTGGTGGTGACCTTGTGTGTGCTGGAAACTCACGACACCCGTGGCATGTTTGCACAAAGTCACTGTTTCTTTTTTCAGTTTGCCATCCAAGTTTTCCACACGATGTCCCTGCCCCGGGGGGGGGGGCATAGTCCAGGAGCTGGGAGATATGGGCCATGGGGATCCCCTCAGGTGAGGGTGTGTGTGCAGGGTCTACCTGACAGGTTCCATAAGACCTGGGGGATGGAGCGTGGAGTGTGGAGGCTTTTGGGTGGTGGGCACAGAGCCCGAGCTTGGAGGGCTACCTAGAGGGTCTCTTGCTGTAGCTGGCTGATCTGATGGGTCCTGAGAATGACATGCCATGGTGAGTCTCCTAAGCTCTGCCTGAGAAGGGATGCAGGGGTACTCTCAGGGAGTCAGGCAACCTCTTCTAGACTGCAAACTTGGGGGGGGGGCTACAGCTGGGGCTGACTGGCCCTGTTGGAGGAAGATGCTGCCTTGTAATAGGGAAGCCTGCTGGGGTGCCCTTCCCTTCTACCTGCTCCACGTGCCCTGCATAGCTCTCAGCTGGGGACACTGGAGACTTTCCTCTCAGGCCCCACTCCCAGAGAATGACCATGCTCAGCTGTGGGCACTATGGCCTCGGCCCTGGTCACGTGGAATGACCCCTGAGCAGTCATTAGCAGAGTATCACAGACCTTCAAGTTGATCTGTTCCGCCCCTGCTTGTCTGTCCCGTCTGTGCCTCTGAATCTTGCTAGTATCTTTTAAGGACTTGGCTTGGCCACGGCAGAGGGTCCTTGTAGCAGGCAGGAAGCCGGCAGCTACTACGCTTTTTTTTTTTTGTTGTTGTTGTTGAATCTAGATTTTTCTTTCAAATGGAAAAATGTTACACAACCAAACTCTATGGACAGGGTTGGGGCAGGGCTGTTCCGGGTGAGATGCTGGGGGAGGATGGCTCAAAGTCACTTCTTGGATTCGGCTGACACCTCCCGAAGGAACGCTAGCTGTCTGGTGGCAAATTCCCGGATGCCAGGTTCCGGGTCTTTTTTGAGATCTTTAAAAGCTTCAAGAGAAAAAGGACAAGTCAAAAGGGATTCTTGCCTGGGAGCAACCTCCCACCCTTACAAGGTCAGTTCCGTCTGGGTAGGAGGATAAGAGGGTTCTTTCCGTCCATTGGCCAGCATGGAGTGCCCTGGTGGGGTGGAGGTCTGCTCAGGAGGCCTGGGTCCTTGTCTTTTTCACCATCTGAGATAGGGATGGTGCAGAAAGCTGGGAGGTGTGGGGACAGGCCCAGGGTGTGGGCTGCTCACTGGAGAATAGCAGCCTGGTGTCCGTGTCGTTGACCATCTGTGACACGGCCTGGGGTTGGTAGCAGGTGGTGTACCCTGTGCAAGATGGAGAGCCACAACTGCTGGATGCAGGCAGTTCTGGCCCAGCCCTAAGGAGCTTCCAGAAGCCCCCCAACTCCCTAACCCCACCCCTTCCTCTGCTGTGGTGCTGGGTGGGCAGGGTGAGTGAGCCTGGCCCATGCTGCCCACCTATAAACAGAGCTGCCCAGGTCTTGATGTGGCGGTGAGGGCTGTGCAGATAGTTGATGGCCTGTGACAAGTGGACGCTAAACTCCTCCTGGCTGTGTGTCATCTGTTCAGAGGAGAGCCCACCTGTCACTGCCAAGCGCCTCAGGGACTGTTGACCTCTGCCCCCATCAGCCTCACCTCCCTGGGAAGGAGAGTCCGTAGGTGTGCAGCTACCTCAGGTCCCCACTACTGACCCTGCACCCTCGCCCCTCACCAGACAGGTCCAGAGGAAGTGGCGGGCGCTGAGCCCGTTCTCCCAGGCCAGTGTGCAGAACAGGGTGTGCCGTGGCTGCCAGCGGAGCAATACGGCACAGCGGTAGAAAGCGAACTTGGCCTGCTGTGGAGACAGCCATGGGAGGGGTCACCCACTGCCCGTGTGTGGCTGAGCCTGGGCTTCCCATTCCCTGAGACCACAGCTGCAATGGGCGGGGGCGCCTCAGCAGCCCGCTATGCTGATGTCTGGGAAGCTGCTCCTACACTAGGGTCATGGTGCCCTGTGGAAGGTAGGTAGGTACTCAGCTCTGTCTGAGCTTGTTAGGGAGATGACTGTTATTGTCTCCTCTTCCGATGATCTGGAGTCCAGGGAGCGGGGCACAATAAAGAGGGCTCTGTCTGTGTGTCAGCAAGTGCACTGTGTGCCTGTGTCCCATCATGCTGTGCTCTAGCCCAGTAAACCCACAGGCCTGGCTGGCCAGAGTGAGTGTGGGAACACACGGGAGGGGACAGTGATCGGGAAAGCCCTGCAGATGGCCAGACCTTCTGCCACTGCCCTCTACCCCACCCTCAGGCAACCCGATCTGGCTGCCCTGTCCTTTGACCAAGATGAAAGGCTTGCGAGTGGGCACTGACCGTGACAACAGCTGGGCATTGGTCCTTCAGGTGTAGAAGCAGAGGTACCATACTTAGGCACACCTGGGGCCGCAGGCCACTCAGCTCCCTCTCTGCTATCGTTGCCACCAGGTCCCCAAACAGTGCCATAGCTGCTGCTCGGACATTGTCCCGCTCCTACGAGGCAGGGATTTAGCGAGGTGCCAGTGCTCCCCAGCTTGGAGCCCCCACTTCCTTGGACTTCCTCAGGCTCAGGGACCCAGGGTGAGGTTGGTATTCCTCCCTTAGATTCAGAGGAGGGTCAGAGTTTCTCTCAGACAAGGTCTCAGGACATCCTCCCATAGAAACGCCCTGTCCTCTGGTGCCCAGTGTTACCCCGACAACCAGGACCATGAAGGCAGCTAGGTGACTTATTCCCCATTTCCTAATCGGGGTGGGGAGTAATCGTTTTGGACACAGGGACCTGCCCGTGTGGTCTGTAGTAGGCCAGGACACAGAAGGGTTGGTTGGACAAGTAAGACTTAGCACTTCAGCCATGAGGAAGCGTGGTGGACTTCCTGGTGGACACCTGGCCAGATCTGGTGCACTGTGGCCTCACAGCTTGGGCCGTGGGTCTGGTTCCCCTGGGTTCAGAGTCAGGTGCAGTGGGAGGGCGGAAGGGGTCCTGAAGCCAGGGAGTTGTTGGGAGGGCCCAGGGGGCGAGCCCAGCCGCACCTGTCTTTATGCTTACATCATCAAAGAAGTAGCGGGTGTTGATAGAGATGCAGAGACTCTGGGCGCCTGCGCCCTCTGTGCCCAGGCGGTGCAGTACGTCTGATACCGTGCCCATGATGCCTACCACCACAGCCTCATTGTTCTGGAAGAAGCCATTGAGGAAAGCTGGCAGTTGACCTCTGAGCAGGGTTCCCTATGGGGAAGGCAGTGGACGGTGGGGGGCAGGCTCAGGTCTGCCCCCTTCACCTGGCTTCACTTGGGGTATCCGACCTGAGCCCTGCTGCTGCCTTGCCCTTGAGTCCCAGGTCCTTATACCTCCTGGGCCTGGGGCTGCTTTTTCCTTCCTCTGAGCCCCACAGGGGCTCCACTCCCGTGTCTGGCTCCCTTCAGGTCAGATGGGGTCAGCTGTACGAAAGGCTGGTCAGGTCGCATTTACTGAGGTGGGCCTCCAGAACTTTTGTGTTGCAAGGGATCGTTGTGGGCCATTTTTACACTTTTGCTGTTTGTTGTTACAGCCCATTCTGCCAGCTCCATTTGTTGGCTGTGTGTTCTGAACTCTCAGTGAGTGGGCCTTTTCTCAGGGTGGCTTTCCTCTTATAAACAAACCTTGTCTCCTAAGTTCTGTTTGGTTTGAAATACTAGGTTCACCTTCACAGAGCTGTTTTTTGGCCAGGCAGATGCGAGCACCCGTGGGTGTGGTCAGTGTGCCGGGCCCTGGGGTCTAGCCTGGTAGGATGGGGTTCTGATAGAGGAGCTAAGGGGGAAACGGGCACCGCCAGCATGTCTTTTGGTTGGGAGCAGGCAGGCTGCTGAGGATGAACGGACTTTCTTGCTGGAGTCTGGGAAGGGGTTTACCAGGGCCTCAGCTGTTGTTCATTACATGGTCCCTGCAGTGAGGAGGATGCCCAGAACCCTAGGGCCTGAACTGGGTTGGGGAGACGAGGGAAGGGCAGGCCCCCAAAGGCAGCATTACAGTCTTCCTCAGTTCAGGCTGTCCATGTGGGATGTGGCTTGTGATGGTGGTGACATAGCGGACTTCATTGGAAATGGAGAATTGGGGGGGTAAGGGGCACATGATTCTCCAGGGGTGTTCTCTCTGTGCCAGGTGAAGGGTTCTGTCTGCCTGGTTTTTCAGTGGGCCTCTGGGTTGTGCAGGAGGGTCCATCCCTTCTCAGGGTGAGGAGCCATGTTCCTGGGGAACATGGCTGTCCTCTCCTAGAGTGTGTCCCAGGTGACAGAGCCAGGGTTCCAGCCCACTGGATCTTGCCCACCCGACGCTTGCAGCTACATGGCACTCTGGTCCTCACCTTCTCCTCGTGGAAGAGTATGTTTCCAAGGCCCTGCAGGCTGGCCACACGGATCTCGGGGCTGGTGTCCTGGAGGCTTTGGGCCAGTACTGTCAGCACAGCCTGTTTAGAAATCACCTCCAACAGGGCAGGGCTATAGAGGAACTGGGGGCCCCAGAGAATAAGTGGCTCAGGCTTGGCACTCTCTCCTGGGCAGCCTGTGTCTTTGTTGTGGGCTTAGGGGAGGATGGTTGACTAGCATGCCCAGGATATCAGGATTAGCAAGTATTTAAAACTTCAGTGGCCAAACCTTTCTATGTATGGCTGAGGAAGCTGAGGCCTAGGGAAGTTATTTAGCGAGCTTGGAGCTAACTTGTACCCATAGACGCGCATGGGACATAGGGAAACAGGACCCCAGGAAGGGCAGCTCTCAAATCCTTCCAGTGGATTGGAAGGAGACATAAGGCCCCCTCTCGGCTTAGAGACCTAGTAGCTGATGCCAGTTATGGAAGCGACCCTTCCTTCGAAGCTCTGCTTGTGCCGGAGCCCTCGGTGGTGAAGTGGCCACATCCCAGCCCTTGTCGAACCATTACCCTGTATGTAGCTCACGGTTCTAGGGTGGGAGTGGGTGGGGACCCAGAGTTACATATGAGCAGAACAAGGCCATGTTTGAGTATGATCTGCCGAGTCCATACCCAGGGATCCTCAACTCTGCTTGGGTCATCGTGGGCAGGGTAGGGTGAAAAGACAGGTCCCCAAGGCTGTAGGCTGAAGGTCCCGAGAGGAGGCCCCTGCAGAGCTGGAAGGGGTCAGTCTGGGCATCTTGTCTTGGTTTGAGGAAGGCAGAGGGTGGGACACAGACTACCTGGGGCCCACTGCTCCCCCCACCCCGCCCTCCTCACCCTACCTCAATGAGGATCAGGATGGCTGTCTTCCTTTCTCGCTCCTGCTGGCTCTGCAGGCCGGGCAATAAGTAGCTGAGAACTGCCTTGATCTGTTTGCAGTGATTCTGCACCATGGCCCTGGGGGCGGGGCCTGGTTTTGTGGTCACTGCCCCTGAGTGTACCTGCTACCACCTCCCAGGCTGGCCAGGTTGGGCAGCTAGGTACAGCCCAGTGTGATGGAGCAGGCATGTGTCTCTGTGTGTTCTTCTCCCACGTGCCAGGCCTGGGCTATATGCACGGGGAAGGCAGAGGAGGAACAGATAGCCTTTGAGATAGCCTTTGTTCCTGAGGTCCCAGGACAGGGTGGGACTGGGGGAGGATTCTGCACCTGCACACTCTGAGTTCACGTGCCTGGGAGTGTAGCCCATGCCTCTTGTGCTCCAGGGTACTGTAAGCATATGTAGACCCAAGAGGTGCTGCCTCTAGGCTGCCTAGGGTGGCCTCAAGTGAGGCACAGTGCTCAGGGCCTGCCCACTGTGGTTTCATTGGCCCAGCTTCCCCTCCCTTGTCCCATTAGTACCTGGCAAGGAGGCCCACGGCCTGGGGGTAGGTGTTGATGGATGTGAAATGCTCCCAGGCACTCTGCAGTTCCAGGTGAGCAAAGTCATGCCAGTGTCCCGTGGTAGACAGCAGACTCTTCAGGGCCTCCAGTGATGTGCTGCAGCCAAGCAGAAAGGCAGGGTCTATCCAGAGTGGCAGATGCCACCCGAGCCTTCTCCTGTTCTTGGGATGGGGTCCCAGGCTGTGTTGGCTCTGGAGCCTGCCTCCTGCTAAGGGCCAGGGTGAGGCAGAGTGTGCAGGGCACAAGGACACAGCAAAGCACACCCATCACTAGGTCCTGCTGGGGTGAGTGTCTTAGTTACTTTTCTATTGCCATGACAAAACACCATGACCAAGGTAACTTACAAAAGAAAGCATTTAAGCCGGGTGGTGGTGGCGCACGCCTTTAATCCCTGCACTCAGGAGGCAGAGGCAGGTAGACTGTGAGTTTGAAGCCAGCCTGTTCTACAAGAGCTAACTCCAGGACAGGCTCCAAAGCTACAGAGAAACCCCGTATTGAAAAAAAACCACACCCAAACCAAACCAAAACAACCCCCCCAAAAAAAACAAACCAAAAAACCATTTAATCAGGGGGCTCATGGTCCCATAGTGTTGATAGATTCCATGGCTATCATGGCCGGGGGCATGGCAGCAGGCAGGCAGGCATGGTGCTGGAGTAGTAACTGAACACTTACATCTGATCCACAAGCAGGAGGCAGAGAGAGAGAGAGAGAGAGAGAGAGAGAGAGAGAGAGAGAGAGAGAGAGAGAACTGGGAAGAGCTTGGGATTTTGAAACCTCAAAGTCCACCCCCTATGACACACCTCCTCCAATAAGGTTGCACCTCCCAATCCTTCCCACACAGTTCTACCAACTGGGGACCAAGTTTTCAAATGTCTGAGTACTATGGGAACCATTCTCATTCAAACCAGCAGAGCGGGAGACAATCATGTGTTCGCAGTAGGCGGGAGTTCTAAGTTGCTCAGCAGCTGTTTGGGGCTAGAGAGAGCTCTGGGAAGTCTTGGGCTCTAGGGTCTCCCATGACCTAGGGTGGGAATGGTCCAAGATGTGTCCTTGAAGGATGCAGATATTTAAATATGGGCAAAGAAACATGATCAAGGAGCACTTGGGAGGGAGATGAGCTAGGGAGTGTGACGTTGTGGAAGTTCAGAGGTTTTATTTCCATACCCCAGGCTCCTCTGTCCTGTGTCCATGAAAAACGACCTGGTGTTTGCTAAGTGTGGGGTATCTGTGAGGGGCCTCAGTCCAGTGTATTCAGTGGTACTGAACACAGGTAGAAAGCTGGGAATACAGGTCCATGGAGCTCAGGGTGGCCTGGCTCCTTGACCATCTGGCTGCTCCTTGCCATTAGTTGCTGGGAGTGCTCGAGCCTGATGCATGGGCTTGCCATGCGCGATGGCTGATGGCTGAGCTTCCCCCCACCCCCCAAGCTGGCAATAAAAAGAGGACTGCTCACAGCCACCGAGAGAGATGACAGCTTTCAGAAGGGGAAGGGGTGAGAGGGCATTTTGTTCAGACATTTTGGAATCTTCTAGTCTTGGGGCACCTTGGGCCCGTGGTGACAGCTTCTTTCTCATGGTTGATTTGTCCTCATGGCCACAGACAGGACTTCAAAGAGATGATCATCAGCTGATATGCGCACTGTTGGGTATCTCTGCCTGATTCCAGGAGAAAACCCAGCGCAGAAGTGGGATTGCTGGGCCACATGGATATTCTCCAGGCACTCCCCTCCCCTTCTTCTCTGGAGATAC
>NC_022017.1:30217645-30231768 GCF_000317375.1 Microtus ochrogaster | reverse complement strand
GATCTCAGTACAGATGGTTGTGAGCCACCATGTGGTTGCTGGGAATTGAACTCAGGACCTCTGGAAGAGCAGCCAGTGCTCTTAACCTCTGAGCCAACTCTCCAGCCCCCCTCCCCCCACTTTTGTTTGTTTGTTTTTATTCAAGATAAGGTTTATCTGTGTAGCCCTGGATGTCCTGGAGCTTGCTCTGTAGACCAGGCTGGCCTCAAACTCAGAGATCTGCCTACCTCTGCTTCCCGAGTGCCAAAAACTAAAGGCATGTGCCACCATTGCCTGGCTGTTTTTCCGTCCACATCTTTACCAAGCACTCCTGTTCTGTTTCCCAAGTGCTGGGATTAAAGGCGTGTGCCACCACCACCCGGCTCCTCCATTCAGTTTTATTTTACTTTTTTTTAAAGATAAGATCTTACTATGTAGCTCAGGCTGGCCTCAAACTCTTTCTGAGGCTGGCCTTGAACTCAGGGTCCTCCTGGTTCAGGTGTGGTGCTGAGTGCTGAGCCTAGTGTGTTCTTCTTGCTTCTCTTCTCCTATTACTAGGCTTTGTCCCTTGGCCCAGAAGGGCAAAGGTCACCACTGAGGCCAGGATGAGAGTGAGTTGGAAGAGAAATATGCCATGTCTCGCGAATGGGTCAGTCAGCCCCTAATGGTTTGACTAAGTGAGAAGTCCTCCAAGGGCTGACAAGGGACACAACTGAGAAGTGACCTGGGTGCTTGACACACATATCTGTGACTCAGGGAGGTCCCCTGCCTGCCAAAGGCATACCCCACCCAAAGCCCTACTCCTGGTATGGGGCCCAGCCTCGTTGAGCAGGATGACAGGAACCTCCAGTGTCAAGGCTCACTTGCCCTGCCACCTAGCGTTCTGTGCCATCCACCCTAAGGGGACCAATAGCAGGCAATAACACTCAGCAGTGGGTTCCTATATCCACTCTTCAGCACCCTTTTTTTTTCTCCATAGTGCCAGGAACCTGGCACAAGGCCCTAGACTGTGATATATCTCACTGATGCCACCTACCCTCTGAGGCCTAAAGAGCGCCAGCCACTTTCCTGATACCCCACTGCCACTCCTGTGTATGTGGCCTGCCCATGCGTGGTCCCCTTTGGTTGGCCCCAGCCAGGCTGCTTTCCTCTGGGGAAGGAGACCCAAGCCTTCTTCAAGTTCCAGGTGGGTATAGGAGCCACGCCTAGTCAATCAGAGCCTTGGATGTTTTCATTGGCTGGGTAGATGACTGAATCTAGGCCAATCAGAGCTCATGTATTCCACCCAGGATATGTTTCGGGGCCTTTGGCTGCTGGGGCCACACTTAGGACCTGGCTACAGGGTGGCCAGTGAAGAAAGGAGAGGGATACATCTTCGGCTTTCCTCCCACAGGGAAAGCTACCCATGAGCCCAGGAATGTGAGACCTTCCTTGGGTGTGGAAACAGACATACCTGCTTTCTAGAACCTTCCACCCATGGGGCGGAGGCCACAAACCAGGAAAGACATTGTTAGACATTGAGGGCCCAGGGTCAGGTATGGGCTGGGGGAAGAGTTGCTGTTTATGGGTGTGGCCATGGAGGCCTTGACAGGGGACTCTGAGGGTGGCAGGCTCTGGGGAAGAGTGGGGAGGGCAGAGAAGCAGAAGGGAGGGGGCAGTCATCTTTGCGCTCTTCCCCACCTTGCTGAGCTCTGGGAGGAGAGTGTTTTATTAGCTTATTAGGGAAGATTCATGCATTTTGCATGGTTGATGTGAATAAAAAAGAGATTTCGTGCATATTGGAATTCAGAAGCAATCTGAGAAGTGACATTTCTTTCCCTGTGCTGTGCCTTGGGAAGGGCTGTTAAGACTGACAAATTGCTGAAGCACGCCATCACACAAACAAATGAAAAGAGTGAGCCCTGGTGGCTCCTAAAGACACGCTTATTGGATTTGGGGACATGTGACCAGGTGCAAGGGAAGCCCAAGGCAGTGGGCCCCTCCTGTGGCAGGATGGGATGCCCCTCACATCCTGGCCAGGTGGGTTGGTGGGTGGGACATTAGTATCCATGACATTACCAGGAGACAAGCAATGGCCCACTTTGGTAGCCACAGCATTGGCTATGATGAGAGAGGGCTGGATGGTCATCTGTGGTCCAGCTCAGTGCCTCTTGGCTAGAGGAATGTCAGAGCCACCATGAACCACTGCTGTCCCGTGTGCATGATGTGGGGGGATGGCTATGTCCTAGGCCCATTGCGAGGAGCACATGGATCAAGAAGTCCCCTGCTGGTGATGGCACATGCCTTTAATCCTAGCACTCAGGAGGCAGATGCAGATGGATCTCTGAGTTCGAGGCTCTAAAGAGAGAGTTCCAGGACAGCCAGGACTACATAGAGAAACTGTGTCTTGAAAATCCCTCCTTAGAAAATGTACCCTGTATCATAACTGGGTAGCTGTTTTCAGGGACCCCTTTTTGATAAGTGTCTGTGGAGCCAGATACCCTAGGGGGACAAAGAAAGCAGGCACATACCTGTTTTGGGGATCATTTGTTCTGGTTGCTATCCTGGTCATGAATGGCATTTGGGATCATGACTATAATTGTCCCTTTTGGAAAGATATGTTGGAGCTACATCCCACTACCCTCTCACCAACCGTGCGGATGCCATCAGGTTGAGATGCAGTTATTAGGGTGGCCCAGACTCAGTGGTTGGTGTCCTTGTATGAAGTGGGCCTTTAGACACAGGCAGAGGACACTATTATAGGATGTTGGAAACAGAGATTAAGGTCATGCAGCTTTAAGCTACAGACATATCCTGGGAACAGCCGAAGCTAGGGAAGTAATAGGGGTAAGGCTGCAGACCCTCTGAATTTAGACTTCTGATCTACCGAAGAATCTGACCTCTGAACTGAATGATCAGATCCTGCTATCTAAGCAACCCCCACATTGTGTGTGTGTGTTGTTCCCTGGGCAGGAAGCTAACTTTGTCCTGGAGGTTCCTATAGGTGTGTGTAAGGCCTGCAGTTAGCTGTCCATGAGGCCTTGGACTCACCTCTGAGGACTTGGCATGGCTACTTCTTGGGCTTTCTGCTCTTGTTCAGGCTCTGTGGGTTGGTCCAGCTCCAGGATATAATGCATTTGCGCCAGAAGGGCCAGGAACAGCTGGGGAAAGGCATGCCGCACGGCTTTCTTGAACTCTCTTGCGAACTGTAGCTCGTGGATTGTGTACATGGCCTGTTGGAGTGGAGCAGGTTTGGATCTGAAGTGTTGGGATTCCCGGTCAGGGGTGTTTAGCCAAAACCCACACTCAAACACACTTCTCCCCCCGTTCTGATGGCTCAAGACCATATGTGTCCAGGCAATGTCATTTGACCTGTGCTGGCTTATGTTACCTGTGCACCCTCCATTAGAGCCTCTGGACTTGCTGCTCTAATCTCGCTGGTGCTCCCCAGATGGTGTGCCCTAGCCCGTGCTCTTTATCTGATGCTCTAGAGCCATCAGCGGGCGCATCAGCAGTTGGCGCATTCCAGCCTGTGCTCCCCAACCCATACTTCCTAACCAGTGCACCCCAACCTAAGCACCTCCTATGTTCTCAGCACTATGTCTGTAAGTCATTATCTATCTAGGGAGGATTTGGGTGTGGGGAAGCAGCCATCTTCCAGAAGATATCTGGGCTATCACTTGGGAGGGCTTGGAGGTCAGGACTCTGTCTAAGAAAGTATTACATAGAGTTTGGCACAGCTGCTGCCTTTCCAGGTATAGACATGGCCACCTTAGCAATCAGGTGTCCTGTCCCAGGGTTTGCAGATATGGTGTAGGCTGATGGAGAAACTGGAGAGAGGGACCTGCAGGGACAGAGTTGCTGCCAATCTTATGGCTTGTCCAGAAGTCTATGATCCCAATATGGGGCATGGCTTTGAGCCCCAAATGCTAGGCTTCCCTTTGTGCATTGCCAGAGGCCCCTCCCCTCCAAGGCTGCCTCCCTAAGTCTCTTCAGCAGTCCTATGGGCAGCCACTCCTGACTTACTTGCTGAGGGCTCAGAGTTCTGGGCCTGGTCATTGGGAACTGAGCCTGGGGCCACAGAGTGTGGAGTCTGTCTGTGGGCTGGGCTGCCCCATACCTTCTCCTCCAGATAGGCAGGGGACTGTGTCTCAGCCCTCCTCCCTGGAACCTGGCACACTGACTCATGTGTTCACACAGCTGCCCGCCAGGGATGGGGTGAAAGACTCACGGCCAATGAACGCAAGTAAGGCTTCTCCTTGGGACAGGAACTGCTGTCGCTGGCATCCGAGGGCAGAGGCCTCTTCTGCAGCCAAGCCATCAGCACAGTGAGAACCAAATGGCTTGCAGGCTCTTCGGCTCCCAGGGCCTTCCACAGGCAAAAGACATGGCTGTGGGCAGAGGGGGTGCTGTGAGCACCATGCTGCGGCTCATGTCTGCTGGACTTGGCTAGTAGGCCCTGTGTCTTGGGCCCTAGTGAAGGGCAGGGTGGCCTTGTATTTACTTTGAAGGGAGTTGGATGCTGAGACCTGCAGAGAAAGGCTTACTCAGATCACGGCCCTGTCTGGTATCTGGGCACTGGCCCTGCAGCCATCTGAGGCCCAAGGCAGGGAGCACAAGTAAGAGCTGCCCTGAGAGGAAACAATGATGTTTTCTGAGTCTTGCCCTAGTGTCCTCAGGGCTTTAGCGTTGGCTGGAAAGGGCTCTTGGGGGACAAGACAAGAAGAAGTTGAGTGGCCTCCTAAGTGGCAAGGCAGACCCGAGGGGGCCACCTTTCAGGACATCGTGCCAGTCCCAGCTGGTGAGCACAGAAGATCCTAGAGTGTTCTACAGAGTGGCCACAGGATGGCGGCATCGAGAGCTAGAGGGAGTCTGCCCGAGTCTCTGAGAGCTTGGAGGGCGAGTCATTCCATCTGCTCCCTGGGGCTGCTGCTTCCTCAGCTGCTCCTTTGTGCTGAGCACCTTGAAGCAACATTCAGGAGAGCAAGACATGCAGAATTGACAAAAATCTTTGATGTCTTAGGGGTGACAGCCTAGTGGTGACTGCGGATATGTCTGACGCTAAGTGCGGAGGATGCTGAGGGCAAGACGCAAGTGGGGTGGGAAAAGGAGGGAGGAAAACCTAGGAAGCAATGGTACCCACACGTGCAGGATGAAAGCCTGAGGCCGACAGCTAACCAAGGTGGGCATGGCCCCAGTCCCATGAAGCTGTTGGTAAGAGCAGCTTCCTCTCAGCTACCCTGAGAGCGCTAGAGCTAAGCAGGCTTGGGAGGAGTGGGGGCAGGGAGTAAGAGAGACACGGCCAGAATCCACAGACCAAGAGACCTTCTCAAGAAAGAGATGCATGGCCATGGAAGAAGCACATGGACGACGTGGGCACCAGTGGGAACCAGTTCATTTTACTTCACTCCCACTGTGATGGCAAGTTCCAAGGAGTGAAGAGCACAAGCCTGGGCAGGATGTGGAGAAACTGGACTCTGTGTGCTGCTGGGGAAGGTGTAAAGAGGCAGAACCGCTCTGGAAAGCTGGAGCAGTTCCTGAGGGGGGGGGGTGGTTGATGCGATGCTGCCACACAGCCTGTGCCTTCACTAAATGCAGGCACCCCCAAAGTCAGAGAACAGAGCAAACGTACACAGTTGTCCCACGCTGGCAGCGGGGGGTAGGTTTCAGGGGCTCCCTTGGGTATGAAAATCTGGGGATGCTCTAGCTGGGCATGGTGGCCTTCTAGCCCTGTCATTCCAGAACTCGGGAGGCTGAAACAGGAGGATTGCAAGGGTGTGAGTGTAGTCTGGGATACACAGTGGGTTCTAGACCAGTCTAGGCTACAGTGCGACCCTGTCTCAAAAATCCCAATCCAAATCAAAATAAACCCGGCACAAGTTCCTTGTATAACATGGTGAGCTCCTTGCATATACCCTACACGCACCCCTTTTCAGGTAGCCTTTAACCTTCACTGTCATTATATGGACATATTAGGAGGTAGATTCCATGCAAGCAGTCATGAGCCTGTGTGGGGTCAGCATAGGCGTAGTGTTTCTGGAGAAATATTCTGACCCCATGGATGTGGGAGCTGGGGATGCAAAGGGGGGGAATTCTTGTTTGCCAGTGTTGACAGCAAATAACTCATGCAGAAAAAAGGTGTAAACCACCTAGGTGTCTCCCACCAGATGAACTGATGAGCCAAATGTGGATGGACACACAGTGATGTATACACACCCACCATAGAGTACATGCAGGGGAACAATGCCCAGTCATAAGAATGAAGTTACAACACGTGTTTTTAGCATAGAGGGAAAAAATGTGCAATACCCAGGGGAGAGTCTAGGCATTAGTCCAGGGCTGTAGCAGTTCACACGAGGACTTTGAAGCTCCTTTACTAGTCTGGAAAGAGTAAGGATAGCAAAGTCAATCCCAAACACATTGATGGAAAGAGTAAGAGTAGAAAATCCAATCCCAAACACATTGACAGTTACAGTGCACACAAATAGAACATGTACTCCAACAAAGACTGGCTATGACAAACTTGATAAAATTCTGTCTACAGTGGACATGTCTGGGTGCTGGAGAGCTGACTCCATGGTCAAGAGTCCTTGCTCTTACAGATGACCTGAGTTGCATTCCCAGCACCCACATCGGGCCTCTCACAACACTCATAACTCCAGAGTCAGGTGATGATGTACCTTTTTCTAAACTCAACAGGCACCTGCATGTGCACATACACACACACACGCACACACACGCATGTTGAAAAATAAAGAAAAAGACAAGTCTGAAATGAAAGTGTGAAAATATTAGAAGTCAAAGTTGCAATACCAACCAAAGGAATTGGTGTGGTTAGGCTAGGGTTTGAGCGGTCTAAAGACTGGGCAGTGTGAACTCAAATTCTGTAGCAGTGTGCATGTGTGTGAGTGTATGTATCTGTGTCCATGTACCCAAGGAGGGACAGAAGAAGGTGTCAGGTCTTCTGGAGCTGGGGCTATAGGTGGTGGTGAGCCACTCTAACACTGGTGCTGGGAGCCAAACTGTGGTCCTCCAAAAGAGCAGCAAATGCTCTTAAGCCCTGAGACATCTCTCCAGCCCTTCGCATAGTGCTGAGTGCTTCTGAACACTCAAGTAAAAACAGCCATCAAAGGTGGAAAAGAAGAAAGGCCTTTTGGGCGCGTGACTCTCAAGTGTTTTGTGGATGTGCAGAGGGCCAAGAGTAGAGAAGACATTCTTGGAAAGTCAGAGGGGGGGCACTCTGTAGAGGACAACTGTTGCAAAGCTGTCAGAATTAGAACTCTGAGTGTTGTCCTGGGGGGTGGAGAAGTAGAGCCCCTTGAGGACAGGAAGTGCTTGATTTGTGAGGGATGCTGAGCAGGGAGAGGGGTGAGCCCGCATTCTGGGACCATATCTGCATCATACACGAATCATTCCAGGTGGGCTGGAGAGGTCAACTTGAAGACCATTAAGAGATCCTTAGAAGACAGCGCATAACAGGGGTGTGGTGGCATACGCCTTTAATCCTAGCACTCGGGAGGCAGAGGCAGGTGGATGTCTGAGTTTGAGGTCAGCCTGCTCTACAAAGTGAGTTCCAGGACAGCCAGGGCTACATAGAAAAACCCTGTCTCAAAAAACAAAAACAAAAACAAAAACAAAAACAAAAACAAAAAATGGCAACAGAAAAGATGACAGTGCTTGAGGATGTGTGAATTGGTACCTGCTCACGAGAGGATGTGTCAGGGGTGAGAAAGCAGCTGCTGCATGGGAGAAGACATTCCTAACATTGCAGGCAAGAAGGGACCGTGTCCAGCTTTCGGGAAAGAGTCCCATATTGTATATTATAAAAGAGGGACAGCCAGTGGGAAACCAGGCTTTTGTATAGTCGTCTCACTGCCAAATGGCAAGAAGTGGAAGATGGGAAACAGCTCAGTGGTTAAGTGTTTGCCAGGCAAGTGTGAGGCCCAGAATTTTGGTCTCCAGAAACCACAGAGATGCCAGGTGGGTGTAGTGATCCATCAGTAATTCCAGCCCCCGAAGGCTGAGACAGAAAGAGGGTCCCCAGAGTAAGCTGGCTCTAATGAGATTAGCCATGTCAGTGAGCTCTCGGCTTGACTGAGAGATGCTGGTTCAATGGATAAGGTAGAAGAGCGGTTGAAGATGATTCCAGACACGAACCTCCATCTTCCACATTTATGGTCATTCACACACATCTGCCCATGCAAACGCGCATGCACACGTTTGTACACACATACATGAAAGAAAAATGAATCAGGAAAGTGTCAAGCTCAATCATGGAAGTAACGATGAATATAAGGTGAACAGCACCCACCAAATTGGCTAAAATGTGGACGATTGGTTAAAATGCAGGTGCTGAGCACTGGTGAAGCTGTGAAGCGAGAGGGACACTCAGAGAATAGCAGTCTGTCCCTGGGGCGGGACTCAGCAGGAGCACATTGGGAAATGCCCCCCACCCTCCATGGAGGTGGGACACAACACAGCTTCCTCTTCTAGGTGCACTGTCCCTGATAACACACATGTACATGCATACGTACATGTGCATGCGCACACACACACACTCCCCACAACATGGGAAATCCAGTCCTCGAGTATGTTAGGACACACACAAGCAAGTTCACAGATGCACATTTGTCAAGGTCTCTAGTGGGGAACAATGAAATGTTCTCCTACAGTGAAGAAGACCCTTGGCCTTCCCAGCGTTAGTGCCATAGCAACAGTGAGGAGGGAGCTGCAGGGGGACACCATGAAATTTAAACATGAAGCCAGAGGGAAACAAAGGCAGGCAAGAAGAACGACATTGGAAGCGTCCAGATTGCACGGTTCTGTTTAGGCTTTCAGCACACATTGCACCGTTGGGATGGTACGTTTCTTGAAGCAGGGTCTTTCTTGTCTCCCTGGCTGGTCTGAAACTTGTTGCGTAGACCTGGCTGTCTTTGAACTTGGAGGAGGAGGGAGTGCCTGCCTTACTACTCCTGACATTTTTTTTTTCTTTTCCTGAGGCAAGGTGGCAATTTGTTTTTCCTTCAGAGACAGGGTCTGTACACAGACTCTCCTTAGTTGTAATCCTCCTGTCTCAGCCTTTTGAGTGCTGGGATTCTAGGCGTCCACCACATCTAGCTAGGATATGCAGTTTCTTTCTTTTTTTTTTAAATGAAGGTTGTCCATGAGGGGCACCTAATAGGTGATCTCTCCATAGCGTTATGTGCATAGTTTAGGGTAGAGAAAAAAGGAAGCAGTAAGCAAACAGATCTCTGCCCTGTGGGGAAAAAAAAAGGAACCCCTCTCCTTTCCCCACTTCAGCACCCTGGGTGGGGGCTGTCCTGGGAATCTGAACCATAAGCCTATTTTGATATTTAAATTCCCACCACCAATGCAGCCCTCAAATTGTCCAGATGGACTTTTAAAACCATCACAAATGACGGTGCCCAGGTGACTGGTAGAAGCCAATATCAATCCAGAGAAATCTAGTCATGAGAGGCTCCATTGGTGTGCAGCACACTCAGGCTCTGTAACTGTTATCATGAGGACGGTGCTTGGGACCAGGAAGGTATAAACTCCGGCAGTGAGATGGAACCCTACTAGGCAGCAGTGGGGGTGGGGGGTGGGGAGTGCTGCTTGCGGAGATCTGCACTTTCCCAGATTCTTTGAGAGATAGCACAGAGCCGGGAGGGAGCAGTGCAACCGTGGTCCCTTCACTGAGAGTAAAGAGAAAACATACCAGCCCTGGTGGGCAAGCTCCACCCCTCCACCTCATGGCTCTGCCTTAGACAGAAGTGGATAAGGGAAACCTTTGGGAAGAGGACACAGGGCAAATGAAAGCTCAGATTGGGCCAAAGTCACCTTGAGGAAGATTAATCCCCTTGAAGTCTTAAAATACACCAGAGGAGAGAGCACTCTGGGAGGCCAGAGCACCTCCCTTCATCAGCAGTGCTGAGGAGTGTCTGTCTGCATGTCTTACTCTATTCGTCCTTACTCCTCATTACTGGCTCTCACTAATTGCCCAACCTCAGAGGACACAGGGAAGGAGTTAAACACTTTGTCATCCTCAAATGCAAAGCTTTGGGAGGAAGAAGGGAGAGGAGAGGACTAGGGAGGAGGAAGAGGAGTCAGATGGAAGAAAAGAAGAGGAGGAGGAAGAGTTGAAGAGGAGGAAGAGGAAGAGGGGAGGAGACTTGGTGGTAAAAGGGAAAGAGGGAAACATTCCTGTCAAAGAGAAAAAGGAGCCCAAAGAACTAGAGGGCATATGTGCTGGCCTATCACCAATCCTGAAGTCTTTGAGATGGCCCAGCTCTCAGCTGTACTGACAGAAGATGGAGCCGTTGGACTTGAAAGCCCACGAAACATTCCAGCAGCTCCAAAATGAACAGTGTGGCGATTTGACTAAGAATGGCCCCTATAGGCTCACATATTTGAATGCTTGATCATCAGGGAGTGACACTACTTGAGAAGCATTGGGAGGTGTGTCCGTGTTAGAGGAAGTGTGTCACTGGGGATGGGCTTTGACGTCTCAAAAGCCCAAGCCAGGTCCAGTGTCAGTCTCTCTCTTGACCTATGGATCAGGATGTAGCTCTCAGCTACTTCTCCAGTCCCACACTTGCCTGCCACCTGCTCCCATGATGCCACCATGTTGATAATGGACTAACCCTCTGAAACTGTAAGCAAGCCTCCCACTTAAATGCTTTCTTTTTTAAGAGTTGCCTTGGTCATGGCATCTCTTCACAGCAATAGAACACCAAGACAAACAGCTCTACAGATTATTTGCAGATACTAGAACCTATGAGTCAACAAAGTGAAGACGGCTTCAGCGTGCTAGTTCTACAGAGGAAACCTGGACTCCTCACCCCACAGCAAGCAAGTGCTTAGAGACCCAACCACCTTGAATATGCTCAAGAAAGGACAAATCTTCAGTATGACCTGAAAAGAATTGGCTGAACTCAGGGAAGAAATAGGAAGGAAGGAAGGAAGGAAGAAAGGAAGGAAGGAAGGAAGGAAGGAAGAAAAAAGAGGATAGCTAGGTTATCCTAGAACTCAAGGACTGAGGCAGAGGAGGAGGAGGAGTTCAAGGCCAGCCTGGCAAGACTTGTCTTAAAAACAAGCAAGCAAGCAAACAAACTAGACTTTCAAGCCTGGGAGATGGTGGTTTAAGGAGCCTACTTTGCCAGTATAAGGACCAGAGTTCAGATCCCCAGAACTCACATAAATGCCAGGTGGGCGTGGCAGCCCACCTGCAGTTCCAGCCCTTGGAAGGCAGAGACTAGCCACATCCGTGAACTCTGGTGTAAACTGTGAAACCCTGCCTCAGTGAAGGCTCAGTGTCAGCTCTGGGTCTCTACATGTACATCATATACATATGTGTGTGTTACACACATAAAAAACCTTGGAAATGAGAAAAAAAAATCAAAGGCTGGCCACGAGAGGTACGACTCAGATGAAGATTTAATAAGGGACATTTGGGCAAGGCAGAAGAGGAATAATGAGGAGGACAGTGAGTTTAGGGAAAATCCAGGAGCATCAGCAGGTGTGACCATGAAGAGGGAGGCGGGAGGAAAGTAGAATCAGACTAGAGACCACGACCTGAGCAGCGACCACATTTAAACACAGTCAAGTAAACGTCCCAGATATAAGAACGAAAAGACTTGCTTACATAGTCAAAGATGCACAGTTGCATGGGAAAATTAGGCTGGAGTACCTCACCTAGTAAAAGACCTAGGTTTCAAAGAGAGAGAGAGAGAGAGAGAGAGAGAGAGAGAGAGAGAGAGAGAGAGAGAGAGAGAAATATCATCTAGGCCACATGACCATGTAATTTATGAAGAAGGTAAAACTTGGGCCATCTGTATGGCTCAGCAGGCAAAGGCACTGGCAAAGCCACAACCCGATACTGCATTCTAGCTCCAGAACTCAGACAGCCAAGGAGAAAACTGACTCCAACAAGTAGTCCTCTGACTTTCACAAAATAAAATGTAACCTTTGGAGAGACAGAGTTTCTCTGTAGCTTTGGAGCCTGTCCTGGAACTCGCCCTATAGACCAGGCTGGCCTTGAAGTCACAGAGACCCACCTCTGCCTCTCAGAGTGCTGGGATGAAAGGCATGCACCACCACCTCCTGCTCAAAACAGTATCTTTTTTTTTTTTTTTGATTTTTTTCGAGACAGGGTTTCTCTGTAGCTTTGGAGCCTGTCCTGGAACTCGCCCTATAGACCAGGCTGGCCTTGAAGTCACAGAGACCCACCTCTGCCTCTCAGAGTGCTGGGATGAAAGGCATGCACCACCACCTCCTGCTCAAAACAGTATCTTTTTTTTTTTTTTTTCCGAGACAGGGTTTTTCTGTTGTTTTTGGTTCCTTTCTGGAACTAGCTGTTGTAGACCAGGCTGGTCTCGAACTCACAGAGATCCACCTGCCTCTGCCTCCCGAGTGCTGGGATTAAAGGCGTGCGCCACCACTGCCTGGCTTCAAAACAGTATCTTAAAGGAACCAGAAAGTTCAGAGCTGAAAGAGCAGCATTTGTATGTGAACACAAGGGAAATAGGAATTGCTCATGCCAACAGGACACCTCCCTGCCGAGGTGAGAATTCTCCACTGAGAAGAATCTAGGCTCTGGAAGAGCTCTCTCCCAGGTTTCCAGAGTTCCCAGAGCAGGTGGGGGCAAAGACAGCACCCAGGGCAAGGAGCTGGGTTTGCCAGGTGGGGCTGATTGGTGGAATCTGACCTGGGAACTGGGTGAGGACAGGGGGAGGGGGAGGATATGTGTGGGAGCAGGGGGGGAGAGGGTAGGCAGGACCCCACTAGGTAAAGGCTTGCTGGATCTTGGAGAGAATAAGAGATTCAAGCAGATGAGGGGCAGAGGGGGTTTCTAGTCTGGAAAGGGGAGAAAGCAGAGTCTATCTTTGAGCAGATGCTATCATCAAAAAGTGCGGGGTGACTCGTGCCAGGTCATGAATGAATGGTGGGTGCTGTAGACTGAGGATATGGGATCCAGAGGTGGGATTTGGGGGGGAAAGAGGGACATGAAAAGTACCAAGAACCTTGGTCTATCCCCAGAGCTGGGGGCCCAGGGGTATGGGAGAAGAGGCAGGTCCACCTGAATGGGCAGGAGGCTCAGCAGGAAGAGAATGAAGAGCAGAACAAGTCAGAGGGGTCCACATTGAGGAATGGGGTCCCGCCAGGAGCACTTGGGAATTAGGGACCGCTTAGCATGGGTAGTGGAGTGTGGGGCAGACATTTCTGTGGAATGCCTACCGGAGGCAAGCCTAAATGAACAGAGGTGCTAACCCCCTCCCTACGCCAAGCACTCTGGGTTCCTGTGGACTGTGATGGACAAACAGGAGGGCAGAAGCTGTGACCCTGGCTTGAGGAAGGATGAAGGGTAGGTAATGGAATCAATGGGGAGAGTAGGGCTAGGTACCTGTCCAGGGGAGTGGAAAAGTCCAGGAAGGCAGCCACCAGCTCTGGGATGTGGTTCCGGGCCAGGAGGCTGATGACATGCAGGACATTGTTCTTGGCTCGGGGCAGTTGGATGGCACAGAGGTGGTGGTGGATGGCCTTGCTCATTTTACCCACCTGTTCGGGGAGTAGTGGGAGGGCTCTGAAGGGGAGAGCCCACCTGCGCTGCACACCTTGCATGAAGGGATGTCCCAATAGGGCTGTCTGAGGCATTTGGAGAAGTTGGCATCAGCTGTCTCCTGCTGGGGCACCGTTCTCACTCTGTAGGGTTCATCACTCTCTCTCTGCCCCTACTGGGCCATTCTGCCCACCTCTGTCTGTATGTTGTCACCCATCAGACCACAAGCTCTACAAGTTCTGGTATGTTTTCCCCCATGTCACCTCACTCCTCTATGGTCTGTAGCTATACTTGATCAATGTATATTTGCCCCATGACCCTGCAATTGTCACCAGGACCACAAAGGTTCCCTTGAGTCACCCTTGTGTCTGCCTGTCCATCTATTTATTCATCCATCCGTCCAACCGCCCATCCATCCGTCCAACCGCCCATCCATCCGTCCACCCGCCCATCCATCCGTCCACCCGCCCATCCATCCGTCCACCCGCCCATCCATCCGTCCACCCGCCCATCCATCCGTCCATCCATAATCCATCCATCCATCCATCCATCCATCCATCCATCCATCCATCCATCCATCCATCTGCTCATCTATCTATCTATCTAT
>NC_022017.1:30215168-30217538 GCF_000317375.1 Microtus ochrogaster | reverse complement strand
CCACCCATCCATCCATCCATCCATCCATCCATCCATCCATCCATCCATCCATCTATCCATCCATCCATTTATCCACTAATTGGGTTGTTTGCTGCCTGTGTGGGATCCCAGTCTTCTCCATTTTGTTCTAAAGAAGGTCCCTCGATGCTGCCTGTGACCTAGTCCTCAACTCTTCCCCTCTCCTCCCTGGCCCTGGGTGAGGCCCCAATCCCTCACAGTTGCCAGGTTGTCCCCATGCTCCTGGACGACAAGGAAAAGCATATTGGAAGATGCCTGCACCCAGGAAGGACTGGTAGAGCCCAAGCCATCGATGGTTGTCCAGATGAGATCAGTCAGCTCTGCCATTTCAAGATGACCCGTGATCTCCTGTGAGAGTGGAGAGCCTGTTAGCTTATCATGCCAAACCCCTGTGTCTGTCATCTTTAACCCTTCTTTGTCAGACTCCCCAAACATCTAGGCACCACTTCTCTAGGCTCTCTTATGTGGGCCTAGTACACAATCTTCCACATCTCTCTGCCTCAGTCAATGCCTAGGGACAGGAAGGACCAGTTTTGGTGTCTAGCACTGAGTAGACATAGGACTCTTTTTCCCAGCCAACATTGGCTTGTTCTTGGATTCAGGTGGTAAGTCTAAGTTTCTATGTTTTCGCCCTCCCTAGCGCCCTGGAGGGTAAAGCTGGGCTAGATCACACACAGACAGAACCTTCTGGAAAGACTGGCTGTTCACTATAATATCCCTGCCACTCAGTAGTTTAGATCCATGATATACTTAAATCTATCAATATTTAATTTAGTAAAACTAAAACGTCAGTTCTTTGGCAGCCTTAGCTTCACGCCAGGAGCTCAGCAGCTACACGGGGCCAGCAGCTTCTTTGATCTGCACAGATGTAGACCGCACTCAACCTTACAGAAAGTTCAAATTAGAATAGTGGTGAGCTGCTCAGGGCCCAGAGTACTACGGGCACAGGAGAGAGAGACTCCTGTGAAGTTGAGTGTTAATCAAGGCCACGAGTAAGCGTGAGATGGTGGGTTGCCGGTGGTGATGGCAAGGGTGAGGATAAGGGTGATGGTGATTACGGCAGGTGTGAGAGGGGGTGATGATGTGGGGATGATGGAGGTGGCAATGATAGTGATGGTGGTGATGATAATGATGGTGATGATGGGGCATTAGTGATAACAACGGGAGCGGTGATAGTGAATGTTGGTGAGGTTGTAGGTATTAGTGATGACGGTGGTGAGGGTAGGGGTGGGGACGATGGCATGGTGATGATAGCGATGATGACGGGGGTATTAGTGATGATGGTGATAGTGATACCTGCTGGTAAAGATGAAGAGGACGGTGATAAATGTGTAGTGCACACCAGGACCACCTGAGGAGTCTTGTACAGACGTGGGAGGGGAATTGAGGCCCAGAATATCTGCTCTCCTTTGGAATTCTCCAAGGTCTCCATCTCGAAGTCAGCAGATCCGCCCGTTCCTACTCCTCTGTGCCTCCCCCATGGATGGAGAGCAGGTTGCTTCTCTCCAGACCTTGGACTCTAAGCTTCCCAGTGGTTCCTCTTTCTTCTGGAACTTGCTGGTCTGGCGGCCAGTGGAGCTCATCCCTCCTTGCCTTGCTTCTGCCCCCAGCCCAGGTTCTGTGATACAAACTACAGCTAACTGAGATTTCCTTCATTTTAGGCAGGCCCATGGAGGTGCTGGCCCCAAGGACTGAGAGAGTCTGTATGAAACTTCTAAGGGGCCTAATACTCAGACAGCTCACTGTAGCTGCTGTGTTCTGGAGTCCATGGGATCAGACCAAAGTCTTGCTGGGGCACTCACTAGCCATGCACCCCACTTTTCTGTCTTCTCTTTATGTAGGATGTCATGGCTGCTTACTGAAGGCCAGTTAAACCACCAGGCCCCACATGGACCCTGCTGAGAAGTGGAAGGCTAGGTCTCACAAGGACCGGCAAGTATGCCAATCACAGGGGTCATTCTTAGCCAAAGTTCAACCCAACCTGAGCAAGCAAGAGCTCACACCTCACAGACTTCCTGAACTCCCAGCTCTGATGCTACTTTAGTGTGGGCCACCAGCTAATGGAAGTCCCTAGCTCACAGCCTCAGGTAGCGGCTTCTGGGGATCACACAGTTCACACCTCGGTGTGATGGGGTGGGAGAGTGGTAAATGGGAAAACCTAGAGAAGATTGGAAAAACTTGAGAAAGGGATTTTGAGAAAACCTACGAAAGCTTCTGTCCAAGGTACACATGGCCTAGTGTGTCCCAGTGTCCCTCCACTCTTCCTGGTTCCCTTCAACAACTTAGAAAAGAATGTGTTTATCGCCACCCACAGATGTGGCAGTCTGCTCTGGCTATGTATCCATCCACCCA
>NC_022017.1:30205838-30214756 GCF_000317375.1 Microtus ochrogaster | reverse complement strand
ATCCATCCATCCATCCATCCATCCATCCATCCATCCATCCATCCATCCACCTACCCACCCACCTATCCACCCATCCACCCATCCATCCACCCACCCACCCATCCATCCAGAAAGACTAAAGGCTTTGACCTTTATAACTTGGTTGCTGTTCATAAAGAATATGCTGTCATTTTTGGATGCCATATCCTGGGGGATCAGAAGAGTGTCCTTCTGGTCTCCACTGCTCCAGAGGGCAGTTCCAATGACATCAGGCTGAGGGAATTCCTGAAGGATCTCCCTCTCCACCTCTGGAACTTCTCCTGCTGGTCAGGGCAGGCAGAGACGAGGGCAGGGTGGAGTGGGCCGGGGTTTATGTGGGACAGAGCAGGAGTCAGGCTGGGTGCATCAGTGACTGGAGGCAGGCCTGTGTGTATTTGTGTTTGGTGGTTTGTTACTAGAAGGTTGTGGCTGAAGTCAAGGTTGAAATCAAGGTTGGGCTGAAGGTGGACTTGGGGAAAGGTGGCGTTCAGGAGTGCTGGAATAAGTCCACCCAGGCTGAGGTAGGGAGGGGCCAGGTGGGCTGTGTGGAGAGCACTCACCTTTGTGGTACATCAGAAGCTGATAGAGATGGCCCATGGCTTCTAAACTGAAGCCCTGGATGGTTCTGTCTGCGTCCTGGCACAGGATCCCCAGCATGGCCACCAGCTGCCCCATCCTTCTGAAGGGCTCCTTGATCTACGTAGGGAACACAGTTTGATGGTGCCTACCTACAGCATCCTCTGGCTACTCATGCACCCACAATGGCCTCCACCAGAGGATCCCTTTAATTGCGTAGTAGCAGGGCCGGGGTTAAGAAAAATATAAGGACTTGACTCCAAAACTTGGTAATCAAGAAAAAAAAGAATGGGATTATATAATAAAAAACAATGAAAAATGAAAACAAACCCTCAAAACAAACAGCAACAACAACAAAAACCGCAGAAAACTCCTGGAGGAACAGAGTGTTGAGGTCTTAGGACGGGATCCAGCTGTGACCTTGTAGGACACTATCTGGTTTTTTTGTGAAGCCCTGGCTGTCCTGGAACTCACTCTGTAGACCAGGCTGGCCTCGAACTCACAGAAATCTGCCTGCCTCTGCCTCCTGAGTGCTGGGATTAAATGTGTGCGCCAACACAGCCCGGCTCTCTGGCTTCTCTTATCCTGATCTCAATTCTGGAGTCAATAAAACTATTTACAAAATACGTAGCCACCCTGTGGACCATAGTTACATTTAAAAAAAAGATTTCCCTTCCTTTCAACTTTCATGTGCATGAGTGTTTTGCCTGCATGTATATTTGTGTGCCGTGTGTGTGGTGCTGGCAGAGGCCAGAAGAGGGTGCCTGGCCCCATGGAACTGGAGTTATGGAGGATTGTAAGTCACCAGGTGGATGCCAGAAACTCTTGTGAGAGCAGCCTGTGTTTTTGACTGCTGAGCCCTTTCCCCAGACCCCACAGCAGTGCCTGATCACATTAAAATGTGATTTATCTTCATTATGGAGTGGGTTTTTTTTTTTTTACTCAATTCCAGAAAATTAATTTTTTAAAAAAGTTATTTACTCCATTAAAAATAAAAGAACCACAACAAAAAGGGATATCTTTTAGACTCCCTTTTCCGACTGGAGCTCAGTCGGATAGTAGGATGTTCATACACCTTGAAGGTATATGATTAGGGAGTTGGGAAGGTGAAGAGTTGGGGAGGCGAGGAGCTGGGGAGATGGCGCTTACGTCTAGGCATCGTTTATAGTTCAGGAATTTGAAGAGGATCGTGCATCTGTGCACAGCCCGTTGTCGCTCGTGAGCCTTCTCTGATGCCAGCCAGACATACAGGTGCTGCAGGGTGGGTGTAGTCAAGCGTTGTGCAAGATGCCCAGAGATGGCCCTCCATGCCCACCCCTCAGCAAGGCTCCTTGGTCCAGCTTTTCTTGTTCAGTCCTTGTCTCTAGAGCTACCCTTCAGGACTGGTCACTTTGTGGGCAGCAGAAATATTCCCTTCCCCATAAGCTCTCAGCCTACTGTGTTACAGATGCCCCTTTCTACAACCTTCTGCTGGGCGCACAAGCAGGGATGCAGTTGCCTCTGGCAGAGGGTGGGTACTGATTTCAGACCCCTGCACAGCTGAGGGGCTGTGTGGTCAGCTGATCTAGACACAGGATATTTGGAGATAGAGCAACCCAGGAATGGGTGAGGAATTCATCATGGCTTCCGCTGGTAGAAGCCATTGCCGCTTGGACACATTCCTAGATTGTCATGCTCTCTTGGGGGGTTTTTTCGCCTGTGTTCTCCCTCCTGACTTCCACCTGTGCACCACAGGGCTTGGTGATCCTGCTTCTGCTCTTAGCTTCTTGTGTGGCTGAGCCTCACCATAACCACGCACCTTCCAGGCTCTAGTGGGCAGGGTTACCTCTACTCTGACCTACTGAGCTGGCTCCTGCCTCTGCTTGGCTCCAGGCTCCTCTTGTGGGTCCTTCTCCTCTCAGGGATGGCTAACGTTTTTATTCAGGGCTCTGTAGGAACTCCCGTTGGCCCTGACCTCTGGCCTGATGGACCGGGCCTCTCCACTGGATCTAGGCCCTGCTACTAGGCCTTCACCATCTGCTGAGTGGTCTCCCTCCCATGGATACCTAGGGGGCAGATGAGGGGGTTTGTGGGATCCATGCCCCTGGGGGACACTGTGGTATGGGCACAGGTGGTAGGGGAAGCCTCTTCAACAGATCCTTTTCTGGCTAGGCTGACTGATGCCTCCTTGTCCCCTCCAGATGCTCCAAACCTCTAGGCATAGGAAGTCTACTGGCCAGGTCTTGTGTCCTGTGGAGGGCCCTCTCTGGGACTCTCAGGCCAGAGCTGCGCATCCCTGCCTCTCCCCCTCCCCCCCCACCGCTGCCAGCAGCTCTCACCGACAACAGGAAGTACAGCTCATTGGTTGTGGGGTTCTGCATCATGAAGCACTGGAGCATGTGGTCCATCGCCTCCATGGTCTGGTTGTACAGTCCCTGTGGAAGGGAGGAGGTCAGCCAGGTCCCTCAGGGATGAGGGCCAAGGCCACTGCAGTATCCAGCGGCACCCACTTTCTGCGTGTCCAAAGGCCGCATTCCCACAACTGACAGAGCTCATTACCGTATCTGCAAGAGGACTTGCCACACAGGCGTGGGGACAGGCCAGGAAGGCCTTGGGAACCCACCCAAGTGAATTTACCCGAGGGAAAACTCAGTCCCAGCAGGGCTGCCTCCATAGACGTGTAGACATGTGACCAGGCCTGCCTTGTCCCAGGACCCCAGGGGAAAAGGGAAACGATTACTGGAAGTAACACTGTAGTTTTCTTCCTGAAAATCTTAGTAAATTTTAATTTCACCATTTATTTCGTGTGTGTGCACGTGTGCGCATGCATGCCTGCTGTAGTCTGTTTGTGGAGAGCAGAGGACAACTTTCAGTCATGTGTCCTCTGTTTACTATGGATTGAGTGGCAAGAGCTTTTGCACACCAATGTCTCATTGGTCCTTTTAAAAGTTCCCCTCCCCCCCAAACAGGGTTTCTCTGTGTAACAGTCCTGGCTGTCCTGGAAGACCAGGCTGGCCTTGAACTCACTGAGATCTGCCTGTCTTTCCAGCCTTTTCAAAAGTTTTTTTTTTTGGGGGGGGGCATGGATATCTACCTTTTCCTGGTCTTGCAAGCTATAAAGGTGATGAAATTTCTGAGGCTCATGTAAGGGCCCTCAACAATGTTGCTGGCATGTTCAGGGATATGTGTGTGTGTCACAGAAACGCCCTGACAGACTCTCATGAGGCCATTAGGAGCTCTGTCCATTTGCTATTTGGTGACCTGGATGGCTTCATTTCTTAGATCAGTGTTTCTCTACAGGGGTGACAGGCAGCTGGTCCCATGTGACAGGGCAGGACACAGATGGAGCCTGGACCAATGCTACTGGCTCCCAGGACTGACACTCAGTCCTTGGTGGCATTTCCTGCAGGGTCAAGGAGTCTTCTGGTCACCAGGTGCTTTGAAAGGTGTTGAGGCATGTACTTCTCCTCCTCTGCCACCACCTGTCCCACAGTGCTTGTCTGTCCTCACGCAGCCTGGGCCCAGCTTCACAGATGTGTAATACAAGTAGAGACCCTGGAGTTGGGTTCAGATATTGGCCTTCCCACTGCTGACTTTCTTCTTCTGAGATGTGTACTCCTTGCTCCACCCCATCCCCCAGTCACTGTGGGAAGGTGGGGAAGGTTCACAGACTACCCGTGCTTGTGCAGCTCACTTTACAAAGCTGTCTCGCCTTTTACCAGTCACTTGGGGCTGGGACTATGCCTGACGATCTCATGCGCCCTCTGGTGGTAGCCATGAGACATGGCAAGTATCTTTCCGGCAGGGCCTGCTTAGTATTAAACCGGAGAGACCTGATCTAGTGAGTGACCCAGGCAGGCAGGCATGGTTAATGCAACCCAGTCCGCAAGGACAGTGACTCCATAAACCATTCTAGTGCGACAGAACCAATCCCTGTAGTATCAGGGAACTCATCCCTTTGAAAGAGCCATCTCCTTTCTTCTGTGAATTCCTTGGGTGGCCGTGGGACTTGGAGGGAGGGAAACACAGTGGGGACTCTGCCTATTCTGCATGGATTTTAGGTCAGCAAGGAGACCATGCATATCACCATGTACAGAGCTGCTGAACAGGCACACACCAGGTAAGCCACCTACCTTAGCACGGCCCAAAAGATGATAATGGGCCATGTTCTAGGAGGGCAAATGGGGACCCAGAACTTTAGGCAGCTATGTGGGACCTTCACCCTGCCTGTGGAGTGGCCAGGCCATGTTCCCCACCCTGCCACACACAGAAGACTGAGCCTGATGTCCTACCTGAGAGTCCCCTGGGCTTAAGTGCAGGCTGTACCTGGATGTTGGGTGGTTCCAGGAAGAGGCAGGTGTGCTTCTCCAGGGCATCCAGCAGTGGCAGGGCAAAGACGCTGCGGAAGCAGATGGGGAGGAGCCGGGACTTCCTGTCCACATCCATGGGTGGTCTCAGTGCGCTGTTGGGAAGGTGAAGCATCCTGAGGGCCTGGGACCAGGAGGGCAGCGGTCAGGGCACAGACCTCACCAAACCCACAGCCTTTGCTTCTCACAACAGGGATTCGTGCGTGCACACATCCACCTCCCCAGTCTCCTAGTGGTCACCCCAAGCTCGTGCCCTGTGAGGGCCTTTGAAGGTGCAGTCCCTACAGCTAAGTACCTACAGGGCTCACTGACTCACCCAAGCAGGACTTTGCTTAACAGTCCCATTTCAGCCAACGTAAGCCAGCCTCATGCGTTGGACTCTGGTAGAACACCAGGCTTATAGGACCAGTCTATGAATCAATGCTCTACCAGCTGTCAGTCAGCCTCTTTGACGCAGTGCTGGTGCCCCTACCCTTCTTTGCCTCGTGAGGATGTTATGTTCCTCCCTATCTTACTTCCTGCTTCGGTCTCTTTGGGCACCTTTCCCAGCCCTATATGTGGTATGCATCCCATTTCCAGGGGCATCTTGGGAGAACAGGGGTGTTTGCTGTTGGTTTCTGGTTGGGTCTTAAGAGACCAGATAGTCCCCCAAGCACCCAGAGATCAATAGTGACTGTGCATTTGCCGAATACGAAGTGTGGATTAGCAGAGACGAAGCACCCGGGAATGCAGTCAGCGTGGATGCCCGCCTAGTTCCATTTGCCACTCTGCCAAGCGCCATGTGAATTGCCTGCTATGGTCTGAGAGCAGGCAACTCTGATCTCCCCTGTCTTACCTCCTCCCTGATCTGTGGGTGGAGAGATAAACGGGGACCTGTATCCCCGGGGTCTGGGGCTCCCCAAGATCTCTAGACCCATGCCCTGGGGTTTGACTGGGGCTAGCTAGATGCAGCTATCCTTTGGCCTCCTTCTAGATTCTTCCCTACTTGAGCCCTAGGATGGGGAGTCGGCTTGCTGTGTAGAGTGGCTGTACTCAGGATAAATGTTCCAGCCCCCTTCCTGCCCCCCTTCCCGCCCCGTGACCTGCAGTGGCTCAGCTCCAAGCTCTCCCCAGCAGGGCCTTCATGTCTGACTTCCCTCCACCTCATCCAGCTAGCATCTTGGCCAGGGAGCTGCCTTTTTGGGCCAAAGCAGCCCCCATAGGCTGTAACCTACCAGAGGCTGGCAACAATGCGGATGGCCTGCTGGCGGATGCTGGTGAACAGTGTGTCTTGTGGCTCTTTCTCCATCAGTATCTGTAAGTCCACGGGAGAAAGTGCAGAAACTCAGGCCTAGCTGACTCTGCCCCTGACACCAAATCTTAGCCCTACCTCAGAATTTCAGCATGCTATGCAACTCAGGCGGTGATGCTGTCTGTCTTTATTCACCTGGTGGTGAGACCTGGTTCCCACTTAGAGAGCCAGCGTGGCCTCTGGAATTAGACAGGCCAGGTCTGAGTCCTGGATACTGAGTTCGAGCTGCCTGCCCCTCCAGGGGCTAGCTCCAGCTTGCACTGACTCTTGATTCCTTACAAATTATTCCACTTTGCTGTTGGGTCCCAGGCCGGGGACAGGAGCCACCCTGTCTTATCAATGCTCTTTGCTTTTGACACTGCTGCCCAGTCTCTCGTGCATTTCCCATTGTCCCAGCAGATCTGTCTAGGGAGCCAGAATCCTAAGTGATTGATCTGGGATCCCAGTCAAGAAAGCGTGTAGAATAGAGTGTGCTGGCTTTTCTGTGTCTCAGTGGCACTGGCTGTAATGTGGGCATACATGGTCCCCTCAGGGTCCCAGCAAGACCCAGGTAACCTGGAGGACATGGAGTATTTCAGATGGGCTGGGGGAGGGGGCTTCCTGTACTGAGGGAGGGGGCTCTGCCCGTGCCCAGGGCCTGGTACGCACCATCAGACATTCCAGGAGCTCGCCAGTCTGGGAGAACTCGTAGCTGTGGGCACCCTCGCTCCGGCTGATGGCTCCCACAAGCATTGCGACAGCCGTAAGAAAGCTTTGTTTCAGGGTCTCATCCTGTGTAGGTCAGGCCCCAGGGCACAGATCAGCCTGAGAGCCCAGCTTAAGGGGGAGAGCAAGAGGGGAGGCCAAGGACATCATCTCCAGGAGCACTTGGGTCAGGGTGAGAGGGATGTGGCAGAGACATCTGGGCTGGGAGCTCGTGGATGGGGTTTTCTTTAGGAAGGGGCACCTGCGAGGGTTTCTGAGATGTGGTGGCTACAACTTGATGGGTAAGGCTTGTTGCTGGTTCTTACAACAACCTGAGCTATGGTGCTCCTTAGAGGCGAGCATCACTCTGGCCTCTCAGCATCCATGCCCTCCCCCCAGTGAAGATCCAGCATTTGCTTTTAAGAGCCCTCCCTTTTTGATTCTAGGAGTTGGGGGCAGTGTGGAGGTGGGCATAGGTCCAAGGTGGCCCTGGGACTCTCTGACTCCGCAGTTGGGGCAGGGCAGAGCTGGAATCCTGGCTCTGCCGTTGGGGAGGAGGTGCAGGACGGGGTGGGGGGTGATCCGTGAGGGAGGACGGGGCTGATGGTGAACAAAGCGACCTGTACCCAAGAGCTGAAGCGGAAGTAGAAGATCATCCTGGACAAGATGTTGTCCACCCACGGCAGGATGTGGCTCTTGGCCTTGGCTGCCATCTGGCCATAGGAGAGGAGGATGGTACTGCCAGCCCATTTCCACCGAAGGTCCTCGAGGCTCTGGCCGTGAGGCTGGAGAGGGGTGGATTCGGTGTCAGGCTCTGCCCACAGTCTACTTGGGAAGTTGGTGGCGGGGGTGCACCCTGAACCCAGCAAGGTGGGAGAGGGGTCGTCTAGAGGGTCTTTGTTCACCAATTGAGAACAGCAGAAGCCGAGCTGGCTTTTTAGAGGGTTGGACTGATTTGTCCTGGGATACCCAGGGCTATGTGTAGGGTACTTGGTTCTGTTGGAACTGGAAGAGTTGGGGTGTCTCCTGTGATAGCCCTTTCTCCATAGCCCAGCACCCCTTTTCTTACTGTATGAGACAGAGTCTGGTGCACCATACTCTAGTGGGCTTCTGGGGGCCTGGAAAGATCATGCTCCTATCCAGACAGACAGTAATGGGCCAAGTGGAATTTCCTGCTTGGGTGTGGCCCAGCGTCACCTCTTCTCTCAGATGACACCAGAGTATGAGCATGGTGATATTATTTTTCATTGCTAGGTGCCCTCTGAAAGTCTGAGGCATGTACCCCAGTTCTGCCACTTGTCAGATACAAAGACCCATCAGAGGCTGCTGGCCTTCAGGTTGCAGGGTTTAATCATGAGCAGAACTGCAAAAGAAACAAGAGGCCTCCCCCACCAAGGAATCCCAGCGGGGAGGTCCCCAGGCACTGTGTCTTCCAGGGGGAATCATGTAGGCTGCAGTAAGGTAGCACAAGCCCCCTCCAGTGTTGGCAAGCAGTTCTCAGGCCAAGTGTCTCACTTTTCAAATAAATCCTAGCCTCAATGACAACCGTAATCCCACAGTAGCTGTCCTGCCTTCCTTCAGGCAGTGTGGGGTTTGATGTCCCTCCCGCCCCTTGCCCTGCAACCCCAGGAGCCCTGAGCTGATACCTTCAGGGAGAAGCTCTGCAGGCTCCACTTGACGGACGTGCTTTTTCCAAACTGTTCTAGGACGGCCCAGGTATCGTCCAAGTGGCATACAGCAGCCAGTCCCATTGTGAGAGCAATGCCCTGTGGGCAGAGTCCCCTGAGTCTGTGACCTGGACTCAGTGCCTCCCCAGCCCACCAGCAGGGTGCAGGGACTCACACACGCTTTCTAACCCGTGGCTCAGAGCTGAGACACCTATGAGGTGTCTCTTGTGGAGTCTGGTGGGTGGAGTTGGGGAGGAAAGAGGTAGAGAGGAAGCCTTTGGTTGGTTGTCCCTCATGACGGCTCTGAGCGGACATGCTCAGGAGTAGGGAGGAAGA
>NC_022017.1:30176484-30205533 GCF_000317375.1 Microtus ochrogaster | reverse complement strand
TGTGATCAGGGTACAGGCCTCAGGGCTCAGGACTCGGGGTGGGAGCAGGATCAGGGCCTAGTTGTGTGATGGGGGCCAGAGATCAGGATGTGACCAGGAAGAAAGCTCAGAATGTAGCCAGGATTAGAGTCCATGACCATGATCAGGGCTTAGTATAAGACAAGGATCAGGCCTCAGAGTGGTTGGGTCTCAGATTGTAAGCAGCAAGGTTCAGTGTGTGATCACGATCAGGGCTCAGTGTATGATGGAAATTAGGGATCAGTAAGTGACCAGCACAAGTCACTTTATGACCAGGATCAGGGTTCAGTGGTGACCATGGCCAAATCTGTGGTTTGGGCCAGGCAGTTAGAGGATCAAAGGAGACTGGGCCCTCACCTTCCCCTGCTTGGGCCCTCACCTCCCCCCCTTGGGCCCTCACCTCCTCCTCATTGGGCCCTCACCTCCCCCCCCTTGGGCCCTCACCTCCTCCCCATTGGGCCCTCACCTCCTCCCCATTGGGCCCTCACCTCCCCCCCCTTGGGCCCTCACCTCCCGCTGCTTGGGCCACTGGTGAGATGTTTCCAAGAGGGTTTTGAGGTGCGTCCTGACGGTGATGCTCTTCTCCTCAGCTTGAAGGATTAGCCCATAGTAGGTGAACAGGAAGTCCTGGTGGGGTTCAACATCCTGTCCTGAGTGGGACCTGCCTGCCCTGGGTTCCTATGCCCAACCTCCCTGGGTTCCCTGACCCTATGGCTACCCTTCCCATCTTGCCCCAGGGTGAGGGAGGGAGACACTTCTAGTCCAGCTGTCCAGGCCTGGATCCTGTTCCCTTTAGCCCTTCCAGTTTCTTTCAAGGACCCTATGTGTCCTATGACAGAGTCCATGGGCCTGTGTGGTGAATGGCTGGGGTCCCTGGGGGCAGTGGGCTTACCTTCTCTGGGGTTTGTGCTTGCTGCGTCCGGTCAGACTTGGTAAGGGTCCACAGCAATTCCTTGGACCACACATCTGTGTTCAGGAATGGCACCGACTTTCTGGCCATCTGTGAGCAGGTGTGGTGGGCAGGGCTGGAGGCACTCCGCCCCTAGCCCGAGAGCCCTGACTCCATCATCCCCCTACTCCCTTATCCTCCCGGGTTTCCAGAATTCAGCTCTTTGGCTTGTTGGATTCCTCAAGGTACCCCCCAGATGTGTTTAGGATATCCACAAGTCTGGGAAGCTGCATTCCCAACATGAACTGAGGGCTTAGACCAGATATGTCAGTGAAAGTGGCCCTGAGACAGGGCGGGGACCACAGGCAAGACTCAGTCTTTTTCCTCTGAAGTGTGTTCCCTGTGCCTGGCAGGGTGGCAGCCTGCACACTTCGTTATTTCCTAGGGAAATGAGCGATCAAGTGAATGAATGCAATGGCCTTTCTAGGTACAGGATTCTGGAAGTGCACAGCCTCGCTCAATAGGACGGCTGTCATGATGGCTATGAGATCTTCCTTTCCAGTGTTCCCAGATTCCACAAGTCCACAAGTCTGAGGTTTTTGTCCTCAGCATTCTTCTGGTGTTAGGGGCATCTTCTGAATCCCCAAATCTTAGAAAATATTGATAAATGTTTAGAAAACATAAATCAAGTTGAAAGATACAGTTGAGAATAAGGTGTCCCTTTCCTCTCCTTTGGAATGGTAATGTATATTCTGTGCCACTGCATGTTGGAAACACGTAATTTGCTTTTTGACTTTACAGGGGCTACAATTAAGAGCTGGCCTTGAGTCTCAGAAGAGACTTTGGACTTTTCGATAGTGTTGAGACTGTGAAAAGCTATGGAGTTTTTTGGAGTTGAATTACATTCATTTGGATGTCAAGCCTTTGGGGACCAGGGAGTAGAATGTGGTAGTTTGAATGATAATAGTCCCCATAGGCTCATATATTGGAATGCTTGGTCTCCTGTTGGTGGAACTATTTAGGAAGGATTAGAAGGCGTGGCCTTGTTGGAGGAGGTGTGTCTCTCTGTGTTTCAACAGCCCACACCATTTCCAGTTTGCTCTCTCTCTTCTTTGTAGACCAGATATAGTCTTTCAGTTACTGCTCTAGTGCCATTCCTGCCTGCCTGCTGCTATGTGCTCCACCACGATAGTTATGGACCCTCTAAACCACAAGCAGGCCCCCAATTACATGGTTTCCTTTATAAGTTGCCTTGGTCATAGTGTCTCTTCACAGCAATAGAAAAATATTTCTGATAATTCATTTGGAAATGACAAAAGGGGACATATGATGAAGGTGGCATAAGCTCCGCCTGTCAGATATTTAAGAAGTGGACATTGGAGGTTGAGGCCATGGCTCAGTGGCTAAAGGAACTTCCTGGGCAAACTTGAGGACCTGAGTTTGAATCCTCAACACCCACATAAAAAAAAACACAAACCAACCAACCAGTCAAACAAACCAACAAACCAGGCATTGTTACATGTATCTGTAATCCTAGCACTGGGGTGGGGGAGGCGAGAGGGGTGGAAGTGAAACCAGGTGGATTCTGGGAGCTTGCTAGTTAGCCAGCCTTGCCAAAATGGTGAGTGTCAGGTTCAGTTAGAGACCCTCACGACACCGAGGCAGAAAGCAGTAGAGAAAGACACCTGATGTCCGGATGGGTGTGCACATGGACACATTCGTGTAATGCTCCACACATCTCCCCAAAATAAATAGATAACAAATGAAAATGAAAGTAATGACATAACTTGGGGACAAGACTGCGTAAAGGCTGGACGCACACGGTCATTTCCTTCAACTGAGGACCATAGACAATATGGTCCCATAAAGTTAAAATGATCTGGGAGATTTCTATTCCAGCTGTCATAGTGTCTTTGCTCATGTGGTGTGTGTGTGTGTTTTGTGGTAATGTGGTGATGCTGGTGGGAACAGGCTTATGCGCCACCAGACCTGTCAAGCCTGACACACACAATTATTGTGAGGTGTGTAGTCCTTGATCATGATAAACGACTCTGTTGCTGGCTTATGCAGCCACTCCTTTGATCACTATTTGAGTATACTTCCTGCTTATAAGAGAAGTCATTGTACAACAGTGTCAGCAGGCAGCAGCCCCATACAGCTTGTGAGCACTGTCTCTCGCTTTCATCAAGGCCCTGTGTGTGCAGCACTGAAAATGCCCAACAGATCTGTAAGTGAAAGGAAGCAATGTTTGGTGGCAGGGTGATAGAGCTGACAGCTTTGTGTGGTATGTATGTGTAAAGGTTTTGGCAATAGCAATTAAAAAACAATATTTACATCAATTAAAACCTAAAATACATTTGTCTAAGCAGCTAAGCTTTTAGGAATTTATCCTAAAGAAATCCTAAATTAGGGACACTGTGATCCCAAGAGGGACTGTCTTGCAGGACAGACGACTAACTTAGAGCGCCCCCTGTAGGTAGGAATGTCTGTGTCATCCCCAGCCTTAGCTCTCATCCCTGAGATGGCAATTGCTCTCCACAGATGGCAGAACCTGATTAGAGTGTGCTTGTCCAGCCTGGGCCCTGTTCCTGGTTCTCTCCCTGCATTCTAGGATACAGAATAGATGCCAGCTTAATCCCAGAGCACTGTGGGTGCTGGGAAGCCTCCAAGTTATCCAGAAGCAGGTGTGTGTGTGTGTGTGTGTGTGTGTGTGTGTGTGTGGACTCTTGTCTTCTCTCCCATTCCCTTCTGTCTGCTCACTATGTTAGTACCAGAGCCTCTTGTCTGCAATGCAAATTTCAAAACTCAGAAAACTAAACAGTTTCCTCCCTATAGCTCTACAGTGTCCTCAGTGTGGCCCAGCCTGACCCAAGCTGATGTGGCATAGATTATGGGATTTGTGCATACCTGACTCCTGCAGCAGAGGGGGTTAGTGTTTCTGTCTGTGAGTGGGCTACACACACTCTGTTCAGAGCAGCCAGTGGGTACACGGGGCAGGCACCATTGCACTTAGAAAAACTTAAGTATTTGAAATGCTGAGTCTATCCTCAATTACTACATATGAATTATATTATATATATACTATATTATATCATACATAATTTATATTATATAACAATATACCATATATTATAATATAGATATTATAACATATGTATAATCTGTATCATATTATGTATTACAGTATGGATAATATATTATAACATGTATTATACTATATAATATGTTAGTATATATTATATGTAACACATTATATTAAATATACCATGTATGTACAACATATATGTGCACACATATGTGCAATGCATATTATATGATATATAATACATCATATAATACATTATATTACATACTATATTATATAGTACATATAGTATATTACACATTATATATCACATATACACACACATATATAAGTGTGTGTGTGTGTGTGTGTGTGTGTGAGAGAGAGAGAGAGAGAGAGAGAGAGAGAGAGAGAGAGAGAGATTGCTTAGTGGTTAAGAGCACTGGCTGCTCTTCCAGAAGAACTGGGTTCAGTTCCCAGCACCCAAATGGTGGCTCACAACCATCTGTTGCTCCAGTTCCAGGAGATCCATTGCCCTTTTCTGGCCTCTGTAGATACCACACACATGATATATAAACATACATGAAGGTAGAACACTCATACACAGAAAATAAAAATAAATTAAAAAGTAGATTTAATTTATGATGACGATGATGATAGTGTGTGTGTGTGTGTGTGTGTGCATGTGCGTGCACACGTATACCTGTGCTATGGCATGTGTGTGGCAGTCAGTTCTCTCCTTTATGTGAGTCCTGCAGATTGCACTCAGGTCACTGGGTTTGGTGCACACCCCGTTACTTACAGGGCGTTCTCGTCATTTAAAACACTCGGACGTCGTTCAGTTACAGTGAAATTCACAGTGCAGAGGGCAAGAGATGTGAACACACCTTAGAACTGCGAGATTCATGTGCTTTCCAGCTACTGGATCTGCGCAGAGCTCCCGAGACTCACTCCGGCACAACCCTTTCTGATTATTTCATCATAAGGAAGCAGAATTTCTGGAACTATATGTATTTATTGTCCTTCACTGCTTACTTCTGTGTATCTGATGTTTTTTCACTAAGTGTGAGTATTTCTGAGATCCATCCATGCCGCTGCCTGCATCAGAACTTCATTATTTTTTTTCTTTTTGAATGTAGAATTTGGTTGGTTTTGGTTGGTTTGGGTTCAGGAGGGTTCTCCTTGTTTGGCTTCCTAAGAACACTGAGTCACGGGTTCAGATCTCCAGCTGGAGACATTACTCTGCCAGCCCCAGGTGTCTCCAGTTTGAGGCTAGAGCAAGATGGCTGCTGTGCTCTTCTTGTAGGCTTGTGCAGGGTCTACAGAACTGCACAGAAGTCCTCGAGGTAGAACTGGGAGTTTTCCTTACTGGAAGCAAAACTCAGGGGGAAACCTGAACAAGCCACCTGCTGTCCTGAATAGACCTCCCCCATCACCTGCTTAGCTACTCTCAGCCGTCCATGGTGGTGCCTACCATGCCTTGGGATAAAGCATGACCCAGTCACCTCTCCCCAGGCCCGGTTGGTGGAGTTCAGATCTGTTTTCCTGTGTCCACGTGCTAGGCGGCCAATTAATAAATTCTTTGTTTTTCTGCAAGCATGTTGTTCAGTGGCGGGCAAAGCAGGATTAGCTTGGAACAGAAAGATTTCACATAGCTATTCTCAATTCTTCAATAGACACAGGACTACTGAGATCTTCTGTTTCTTCTTGTTTCAGTTCTGATAATCTTTTTTTTGGTAGGGAATCCTTTAATATGCAATGTGTTTGTACTGTTAATTATTCTTTGCTGAAAGTGACATTTCCCCCCTATTATTCAGTAGCGATCTTTCTGATGATCTCGCTTTGCTTCCTTTGTTCTTGCTACACAGACCAGACTGGCCTCAGGCTTAGGGCATTCCTCCTGCCTCTGGATTCTGAGGGCATATTTTCTTCCTTCCGTTTATTTTGGGTTTAGTTTGCTATCCCTTGGTAACTTCCAACCATGAAGTTTTATACCCTTTCTAATATAAAAAGCTTTTTGTACCTCAGGATGTTCAAATGTGTTTTCATTAACATTCAAAAAATATTTTCTAATTTTCCTTCCGATATCTTTCCCCTACATTTTACTGAGAAGTGAGTGGTTTACCTTCCAACCATTTGGACTGCTTTCAGATGTATTTTAACACTGACCTTTAGTTCATGTTTTGGTCATAGAAAGTCTTGTTTGGTTTTGGTCCCTTTAAATTTATTGGGCGTTGGTAGGTAGCCAGCGTTTTGGGGGAGAGAGACAAGTCCTATTTATAGTAGACAGGAGCACCCGTCAGACAAATGTGCCGAATCTTGTCTCTGGTCTTCCAGTCCTTGCTGTTTGTTCTGTTTCATTTCCTCAGCCCACTCCAGCTTCTCTGCCTGCTGCCTGCCACGGTCCTGACGACCAGTACTGAGGGACAAGCCCTTCACAACCACTTCTAACCCATTTCACAGACGAGCAAACTAAGCCGCAGAGAGGCAAAGTGAATCAGCCCAGGCTGTCATTGCGAATAACTGACGTTGGACTCTAACCCAGTACAAGCCCCTCACGTGGGAGAGGGTCAGAGATAGGCTTGCCCTGACTCTACTTCAGGCCTTGTCACACAGTTGATCCCAGCCTTCCTCCATCCTTCCTAGGTCTCAACTCTGGCCCCTGTGTCCTTTCCGGTCCCCCAAGTGTGAGTGGCAAGAGTTGGTCTGTGTTGAGCATCTGCTCTGTGCTGAGTTTCTTGTGACCACCATTTAAATTCTGGCTCCTCTAGTGACCTTGGTCAAATCACCTCCTGCCTCTCTGCTGTGAGCTTATCTGTAAGAGAAATTCTCTGTCTATGGCCCTAGCACCCCCATCCCCTCTTCCTCCTTCTTACTCCTTCATCCTCCCCACCTCTCCCTCTTTCCTCCTCCTCCAAGGCCCCAGCAGGGGTTTCTACATGAGCTCATTGCCCCTCCCTCACGGATGACCCTCAGAAGGTCTAGGGCGACAGGTTCCCTCCATACCTGGGACAGCAGATCTTTCCAGCTCTCTCTGTCTTCTTTCTTGAGAAGCTCCTCTGTGGGAGAAGGGGGTGGGCTACAGGCCAGGTCTCACGCATCCCTCAGACACCAGCCTGCTCCTGCCTGGTGGGATCCACAGGGAAGTGCGTAGGGTAGGAGACTCTCCAGTAGGAAGAACTGGAGATGTCCATCCCAGTGAGCTGGGATGGGGGATCAGGGTCCAGAGAGCTGGCCTGTAATCTTGGCACTCCCTGCATGCTGTGCCCAGGCAGGCTGTCTGCCTTCTCTGAACCTTGTTTTTCACTGGTAGGTGAGTGGAGGGACACTTTTGAAGCCCGGCCCTTCGGGATGTGCTGTGGTCCCTTCATGTGTGGAAATATAAGTCTGGTGTTGAAATAAGAGCGGCAAGGCTGCGTTCCCAGCACCCGGCCGCCTGCACGGCTAGCTTTATACCTGAAATAATTACACGGAAACTGTATTCTTTTAAACACTGCCTGGCCCCAATAGTTCCAGCCTCTTATTGGCTAGCTCTTACATATTGATCTAACCCATTTCTATTAATCTTTGTAGCCCACGAGCTGGCTTACCAGGAAAGATCTTAACCTGCATCTGCCTGGAGTGTGGGAACCATGGCGACTCACTGACTCAGCTTCTTTCTTCCAGCCCTCTGTTCTGTTTACTCCACCCACCTAAGGGTTGGCCTATCAAGGGGCCTAGGCAGTTTCTTTATTCCTTAACCAATGAAATCAACAGATTGATATATGACACTCCCACATCAGTCTGGGAGGGGATACTTTGTGGGACTGGAAGGCCTTTTGAGAAATCTGGAAATTCTACCATGTAGGGTGGCTTACTTTGGGGGTCCTTCCATCCAGCCTACCAATTTGAAGAAGGGCAGGGTGAGATAAGATCCTACTTGGGTCCAGGCTTGAACACAAACTCTCTAGAACTCTTTGGAGCCCCCACGTCTCTTCTCTGCCTGAACTTGTTGGCTGCTGACCTGTGGCTCCCAAGACCTGACTTAGATAGGGCTCATATTGGCTGCCGCTTACAGGAAGCCCTCTGCTTAGCCCCTACAGTGACCTTCTGGGCAGCTGGTTTCCTGTCATGGGCCAGCACCTTCCCCAACTGGGCATTTATAAGGATAGCACATGCTTGGGTAAGGAGCGATGAATGAGAGCAGGCAGAAGCTGAGGGTCCGAGGTGAGGCAGCCTGGGTGGCCCTGGCCATCATCACTACTTCTCTGAGCTCTCATCTTCCTTGTGTGGCCAAGGGAGGGGACCAATTAATCAGCCACTTAGGGAACAGTCAAGGCAGAATGGCAACTTCTGGACCAACTCCTGGACCAACAACCATGTGAATCTATCAGACAGTGGTGCAGAGGCCCTTTCTGCCTTGTGGGAAGGTCCCTAGCATGGCCAAGGCTGCTAAAGGCTCTTGGGACATGGAGCTCAGAGCTGCTGAGAGGGCCGGTTGGACTGCAGGGGCTTAGAGCTACAGCCTGCATGGCCCATGTGTAGCCACAGCCATGGAGGGGTGGTCCCAGAGGCCCTTCCCAGTCTCCTTCCATTGCCTGGCCCTCGATCTATCCTATGGCAGCACATACCTTGGGAGGACAGGGTGCCCATCACGTACAACAGGCTGCGGTGTGGGAAGACACCCGTCAGGAGCTCCGTCTCCAAGTGCTTGGCCACTGCTGGCCACGAATGCCAGCAGAGGGCCAGTAACACATTGCTGGCTGCATCCTGGTATATATCATCCAGTTCCTGGGCCGGGTGAGGGTGGTCAGGGGGAGTGGGGACAGATGAACAGGGTGAGAGTGGCCTAGACCAACCAAACTGGGCACATGTATTGTCTTTACTAAGCCATCTCTTGGATAGAACACAGACTAATGGAGCCTGAGATGGGCCCACTTCTGATGCTGGGCTAGAATCTCAGAACACAAGCACTGTTTTTTTTTTTTTGTTTTGTTTTGTTTTTTCTCTCCCCAGCCTTTGCTACTACTTTGACCCTGCCTGGAGCTTCAATCCCAATCCAAATCTTAGTCCATTTTTAAAGCCCACTCCCAGGCCTGTGATCAGGACATCATTCACAGGGCCTTGGGCTAAAGTCACCTTTCCCATGGAACCTAGGCAGCTTAGGATGTCTCCCCCTCTAATTCTCTGTCACCCTGAGCCTTGACCAGAGGCCATGTTTCCACCTGAAGACCTCGGCTTGGACAGCCAGTGTGTGTAAGGCTCCACAGCAGAGTGTGGCCAACCAGCTCCCCGTCTGCGGCATGAGGGTCACTCCCAGATAGTCAGGAGCCAGTGTCTGCAGCCTGGCTGAGTGCTACACAGTTCTCTCCTCAGCACGTGTGCTGTGGTTTACCGAACCTGCTCTCACCCACTCAGGGTGCTGTTGGGTGGGACTAGAGAGAGGCCGGTGCAGCAGGGCACAGCTGGCTGCTTGCATTTGATGGCTGGGCAGCATCTGTAGGGATAGATGTCTGAGGCCCCCCCCCCCACTCTTCCTGTGATGTAGGAAATTGTCCTATGAAATCAATATACCACTTACAGCTTATTATAGGCACGGCTGCGAGAGCCTCTTGTTAACACACTGGATTGAAACTGATTTTGCAATTTCAAAAAAAAAAAAAAAAGAAGTCCCTCATCTAAAACTATATTTAGGAGATTAAAAAGAGGGAGCAACAGCAATCATGTTCTGAAAGCCAGGAGAGGAAGGACTAGGGAACCGAAAACAGAGAGCTTTGTCGGCAGCAGGGAGCACACAGGTCTGGCTCCTCTCGCTCAGCCCCATCCCTCCCATTCGGAGGGAAGGATGATCCTGGCTCCCTAACCTTTGGAACTGGGGCAGTAGTGAAGAGTCTGGGAGACAAGTCACACTGGGCACGAAACCACTCAACCTGCCATCCAGTCCACCTGAGGAACAGCTGTGGAGAAGCTAGAGGCTGAACACAGATGAAAACATCAGGTGAACTCTGAGGGCCAGGGAGCCAGCTCAGTTGGTAAAGTACTGTGGAAAGTGCAAGGATCTGAGTTCAAGTCCTAGTAACCATAGAAAAAGCAGGGCATGGTGATGCTTGTAATCCCAGTGCTAGGGAGGTAGGGAGGGGCGGATCCCTACTATTGGCTGGCCAATCAGTGAGCTCCAGGTCTCAGTGAGAGCCGGTGCCTCCTGAAGAAAGTCACCTGAGGTTGACCTGTGGCCTCCATGTGCATGGGTGTGCGCTCGCGCATGCGGGCACCTGCAGACACATGAATATGTATGCATGAAGAAATAGAAGACTGATGGAATCAGAACCTGGAGAGGATGTGGCATCCCTGAATGCGACACACAGTATGTGGTGTGACAACATACACCTTTAGCTTTTATGCCCGGTTCCTTGCTCACAGGTTTCTCCCCAAGGTACGGGCACAAAATCTAGACTTATCTTCCATGTCCTGGTTAGCTTTCTCTTGCTGCGAAAAACACCACAACCGCAGCACTTGGGAGGAAAGGGTTTATTTCACCTTGTAGGTTACAGTCTGCTGTGTGAGGGAAACCAAAGCAGGAACTCAAGACAGGAGCTTGAAGCAGAAACCGTGGAAAAATACTGCTTGTTGGCCCTCTTCTAGGTTCACAGTCAGCTACCTACTTACATAGCCTGGGCCCACCTGCCTAGGGATGGTGCTGCCCACAGTGGGCTAGGCCCTCCCACATCAACTGGCAATCGAGAAAATCAGACATGCACACAGTAGAGGGTCCCTGTTCTCAACTGTATCAAGTTAACAAGCAAGGACGAACCATCACATTCCCAAAGGGCAGGCTGCAGAAATCCTCATTTTTCCTTGCTTTTTTTGTCTGGGTTGTATGACTCTTCTCCTCCTCTTTATTATTATTATTATTATTATTATTATTATTATTATTTTGGTTTTTCGAGACAGGATTTCTCTGTAGCTTTGGAGCCTGTACTGGAACTAGCTCTTTTAGACCTGGCTGGCTTCAAACTCACAGAGATCCTCTTGCCTCTGCCCCTGAGTGCTGGGATTAAAGGTGTGCAACACTACCCACCAGTCTGACTCCGGAGGGAGTAATGTTGCACGCACGCATGTACTCATGCACGCACGCACGCACACGACAGGAAGCACCTGAGCACACGGCCTTTGAATGTTCCCCCTGCCAGATCATTGCACAGGAATAGATTATGCAGAGGAACCAGAAAGGTCAGAGTTCACAGAGCTTCCTTGATAGCTCAACACAGAGAAGTTTCTGGAGATTGGGAGCACCTGGAAAGGGCAGGGATGCTTATTTCCTTCCTCACACCTCTCTCTACGCATGTTTATCTGTATGCTTTGCAGTATCTTTTGTAACAAACAAATATGCTTGAGAGAGTCTCCCACGAGTTCCCTTAGCTGATTGAGGAGGTGGGTGCGGGAGCCCCCATCAGTGACTGTTGGCCAGGGGAACGGGCATGGCAGCTGGGGTTGTGACAGTATCTAAAGGGGGCAGGCAACCTGGGGACTGAGCTCCAGCCCGGGGAAATGAGGCCACCACCAGGTAGAGAGTGTTGGAACCTCCTTGTTTCTTGTTTTTGGGGGGGATGCCCTGCTGCTGGGTATAGCCACAGAACTGCTTGATATGGGAGCCACCCACGCCTCTCCAAGGTCACAGGCTCCTGAAGTGGGAAAGTGCAGACAAGATGTCGGCTTTCCCCAACACCCAGGGAAAAATTTTGTGAAAAAAAATCAAGATCTCTTGAAAATGAGACTTCTGAGTAAGGTGACATGTTAGAAGCTGGCTGTGTGTGATTGTGAATGAGAGGTGTCGGGGTAACAGAAGGCGGATTTTATTCCAAAGAGCAAGTGAGAGGAGCAGCAGGGCTCCTGAGAGAGGCAGGAGAGAAAGAAGCTGAGCAGAGAAACAGGAAAGAGTCTTAGCCCCGCCCCGGCCCTTCCTCTGCCGGAGGGAGCTGCAAAACCTCATGTGTGTTTGTTACAAAATTTGAAAAAAAAAGGTCAGGGGAGTTGGAAGCTCCAGAGATGGCTCTGCATTAAATCACACACTGCTCTTGCAGAGAACCCACATTCAGGTCTCAGCAGTCATGTTGGGCGCTCACAGCCACCTGGAACTCTAGCGTCAGTGATCTAGCGCCCTCTTCTGGCCTCTTTGGGCACCTGCACTCATATACATGTATACACATATACATATCATTAAAAAAATTAAAATAAGTCTTTAAAAATTATTAGTGTGTGCATGGGCACATGTACTAAGATATGCGTGTAGAGATCAGAGACAGTTTTGTGGAGCTGGCTTTCTATTCTGCTGCTGTGGAGGTTCCAGGAATAAAGCTCAGATCTTGAAGTTCACGTCAAGCAACTCACCAGCCCTGGGTTGTTTATTTTATTTTACTTTTAAAAAGCATTTGTATTTTCATCCCCCTTTTATCTTTATCTAATGTTGTTTAAAAATTATTCTTTCTTGTTCAGATTTCATCTCTTGCTCCCTCCTTCTTCCTTACTTTCTTTGCCTTTTTCTTATTTTCTTTTATTTAAGCTTTCTTTCTCCCTTTCCTGTCCCCTTCCTTTATTTCATTCTTCATTGTTATCATACACACACTTTCTTGTTTACCACAATCATTTTACTTTCACAGGTACTCTATCTATATCATTTTACGTTTTATTTTCTAGGGTTATTGCTGGCATGGCGGTTATCTTAATTGATTTTTGGTTACGTTTCCTTATCTGGTTTGGTTTGGTGCTGTCGCTGTTATAGCAGGTTGTTTTCTCCTCTCCGAGTGGCACTTGGGGTTAAACCCTCAAAGAGAGAGGAAGGCTCTGTAATAAAATTGGAAGAGACAACTGTCCCAACAGATGAGCAAATCACAGCTCAGAAACACAAGAAACATGAAAAAGCAAAGCATTGTAATTCCTCCAAAAGACCATGCCTCTTCAACTACTAAATCAAAGATAGGGAAATAGTTGATATGTCAGAGTATTAGTAAAAAATACAAAGTGTCATCAAAGTGGATCCAAACAAGCAGATCAAGAAGTAAGAAGGCACCTTAGAACCTGGTCAAGAAAGTCAGCAACACCGAAAAGTTCAACAAGAAAGCTGGGGCAAATAAAACAACAGTTGAATAGACATGCTGGAAATAAAAAACTCTGTATTTCAAATAGATCACACTGTAAAGGAAGAACCAGCAATGGATTAGGGCAAGTAGTAGAAAAAATATTAGGAATCTAACACGAGGTTGAGGAGATATTATATTCAGAGACTAATAAAAGAAACCAATAAGCGTAGCCACAGCTTGGGAATTCTGAGGCACAATCACAAAATCAAAAACGAGAACTGATGGGTGGGAACAGGGCCAGAATACAAATGGAAGTCACAGAAAACCTATTCAGTGAGAAATATAGCAGAAAACTCCTAAATCCAGAGAAAGAGAGGGCATCCACAAACAAGAGTAACTTAAAACCCCAAACAGACTGACTAGGAAATTATAGTTAAAAAGCCAGGATTATGGAACAAAGGTACAATGCTGAAGAGAAAAATGCCAACTCAAAGACCAGTTGATCAGACGGACATAAGACTTCTCTGGCAGAAGCTTCACACCCTCTTTTAAGATCTGAGAGTAAAAACTGCCAACCAAGATCTCCATATCCACCAATTTTACCTTTAAACATCAGTGGAGGAATAAAGACTTTCCATCATAAACACAGACCAAAAGAATTCAATGACTACTAGGCAATGTTGCAGAAGATGAGATAGTCACAAATCCAGAAGCTCAGAAAAGAGTGAGTTTCATCAGACAAACAAAGGAGAAGTAGGAAATGATCAAACACACCCAGCTCAATAAACAATCAAAGCTCTGTGATAAATAAGGGAGAAGAAAAGAACACTGCCTAAACTGAATATGATGACAAAAACCAAACTGTAGGAATCAGCAAATACATTTCAACAATAAACTAAATATAAATGGTCTCATTTCTCCAATTAAAAGGCACAGACTTGCTGATTGGATTTACAAGCAAGACTGATTTGTTGCCTATAATACACACACTCTTCCTAAAGACAACACAGCCAGTTGAGAACATTGATAAGTGTTCAGAGTTTACATTATGGGTAAGTCAATCCTGGCAGGAGAGCCTGTAAAAGCCAGAGTTGTTGACTTCTTTTTGCTGACAATTATTTTTATGTATATGTGAAGAATACTATTTTAGGAAATATTAAACTCCTCCTTTTTTTTTTTTTAGTAAAAAAAAGCAGAAAAGGAAGATTATTCAACATGGCTACAATGAGAAGAACAGTTTCCTTTTTTTGTTTTGTTTTGTTAATTTGAGACAGAATTTCTCTGTGTAACCCTGCCTGTCCTGGAACTTGTTCCCAGGGATCCACCTTAGAGACCAAGCTGGCCTTGAACCCAAGAATCCACCTGCCCCTGCCTCCCAAATACTAGGATTAAGGGCACATATCACCACTGCCTGGTTCCACTCAGTTTTAAAGCGATTCACCGTTAAAAAGTTCAAAAGACTTAAAGTTATAATCAATGAGGAAAAAGAGAAGGCAAGTATATAATACAGCCCCATGGTGTCGGCTGACTTATACCAGAGCTGGTATGTTTTCTCTAGTAGATATGTGTATGTCAAATATGGGCACAATAAGCAATTCTATAAACAATGGCAACATTTATGATTGAATCATTCCTGACAAATTAATTTATGATGTTTTCAAAAGTTAAATTTAAAATGCAGTCTGAGATATATAAAGCCTACACAAGCAATCTAATAAGGAGAGTAGTCTTGTTGGCAAAAAGGAAAGAGAAACATGCCCGCTGGCCAAGATATACACAGACTAAAAGTGAAAGGGCAGAGGTTAATATGCCAAGCAGCAGAAACCCAAAGCAAGCACAAGAAGCTACTCAACCACCATGGAGCTTTCTCCAAAACAGATCCCATTTTTAGTTCATAAAGCAAGTCAGGACGTGCAGAAATACACAAAATAAATGTATTGCACCTTATCAGACCATAACAGAACAAAACTAGAAATAAATATGAAGAAAAGCTATAGAAACTAAGCAAACATACAGTGGTTTGGTTATCAGGGTAATTGTGGTCTCATAGTTTCTTACTGTGCCATCCTAGTACGAACATGGAAGACAGAAGGGCTGAGGGTGATGTGGAGAATTGGGGCCCAGCTCAGGAGGTTTCAGAGAATAATATTAGAGACCATTCTTGTGATATTTTGGCAACGAATGTGGCTGCCTTTTGCCTTTGTCTGAAAAATCTGCCGGAGGGTAAATTGAAGAGTTTTGGGTTATTATCATTGGCAGAGGAGATATCAAGACACAAGGATAGGTTTTGTCCCATGGTTACTAGTGATTACCCAGGCAGATCTGTAGTGAAAAAGGGCAAACAGGGCAAAAAGAAACAGAAAATGCACAGTTTGAGGAGAAAAGAATCCAAGGAAATGTAATGTTGGAGTGGAGTCCCGTGTTCCAGGGAGCACCATGTTTAAAGAAAAGCTCGATGCTAAATGGAATAAAAAGTGTGGTGCTCTCGGGGCAATATCGCCCCTGGGTAAGCTTCCAGTCTGTGAGAGGGAATTAGAGGAAAGCTTAAACAGCTAAGGAAACCCATCAACAAAGCAAAGCTGATGTAAATGTAATTCAAGGAGGGGTTCAGGGTCCAGCCTCAGCCATGGGAAGAACTTGACAACTTTGGCCTCGTGGTTCTGGCTTTAGAGTAAAGAATACAGGAAATGGGTGTGGAATTTGCCTCTGAAGCCAGGCACGGGTCAGGGGAGGCTCTGCACGGACACCCGAGAGGCCATTGTGTGAAGCTATGAAGGTGACCCCTGGATTGTACTGGAGACCTCAAGACGTTGGGGACATCAGAGCTGTGGTACACCTGCCAGGGAGAGCCGCAGGCTGGGCTTGAAACCAGGCCAAGAGAGAGAAGTGTGTTGCCGTCAACAACGCTGGGAGGAGATGGAGTTCTGAAGAGTGGTTTGATGATCTTGCTTTGATACAGCATTTTCTCACCGTGCTTCCTTCTTTCCTTCCTTTCGGAATGGTAATGTATATTCCGTGCCATTGTTTGTTGGAAGTATGCGGTCTGCTTTTTTTTTTTTTAACAGAGAATTACAGGTGAGAAGTTGCCTTGAGTCTCAGAAGAGACTTTGGACTTAGAAGCAGTCTTGAGACTGTGAAAGTCTCTGTGAACGTTTGAAGTTGGACTGAATGCATTTTGCATTATGATATGGCTCCTCTAAGCCTTTGGGGGGCCAGGGAGTGGAATGTGGTGGTTTGAATGAGATTGGCCCTCATAGGTTCATATAATTGCACACTTGGTTGTCAGTTGGTGGGCTATTGAGAAGGATTAGGAGGTGTGGCCTTGTAGGAGGAGGTGGGTTTTGAGGTTTCCAAAGTCCTTTCTAAGTCCAGTCTCTCTCTCTGTCTGCTGCCTGTGGATCAGGGTGTAGAGTGCTTAGCTACTTCCGCCTTCCTGCTACCATGCTCCCTGATGGTAACAGACATACCCTCTGAAACTATAAGCAAGCCCCTAATTATTATTATTAAATAATATTATATTTTATATAACATATAAAATATTATAATTATTAAAAAAAAATAAGAGTTGCCTGGTCATGGTGTCTGTTCACACCAACAGAGCAGTAACCAAGACAATCACATACCATAATCAAGTTGCTTTCATTTCAGGGATGGAAGGATAGTTTAATATATGGAAATCAATTAAGTGTCTATAGGATATAAATAGAATCAGGGACGGAAATCACATGAATAGATGCAGAAAGGCAATTGAATACATTCACATCCCTCCAAAATAAAAGCTCTGAAGAAGAGAGGACTAAAAGGAACATCGCTAAATGTGATACAGGCCATGTAGGCAAAGCCAACATTCAATAATGAAGACGACCGAGAGCATTTCCACTAAAATCAGGAGCAAGATAAACACATCTGTTCTTTACACTTGTATCCAGTATAGATCTCGAATTACTTGTTAGTGTACAAAGACAAGATAATGAAACAGAAGTGACAAAAAAGAGGAAATGAAAAACTCAAAATTATCTCCATCCTGTTTGCAGACGACATGATTCTCTACACTACAGACCCTAAAGACTCCGCTAGGAAACTCTGAGGTCTGACAAACACTTGACAGAATAGCAGGATACAGAAATCAACATATAAAACCGTCGCTTTCTGTCAGTAATGCCCTTCTAGTGATAATGCACACGTCAAGAAAGAAAGCAACGAAACAAATCTCATTCACTATAATAGCCTCAAAAACAGCTAACAAAACCAAGGATAAACCCAACAAGGGACGTGAGAGACTTAGACCATGGAAACCGAAACACTGCATAATAAAGAGTTTAAAGAAGGCACTGGAAGGCAGACCTTTCACTGTAAAACTACTTGCTATGTGCTATGGGAACAAGGCTGAAAATTTAAAAACACACAGACAGACAGACAGACAGACAGACAGACAGACAGACGGGGCCACGGGGCCATCATTGAGACAGGAATGCCAAGCATGTCCCCCCGCTATTGTGCTCAGAGCAGCTTACATAGGGCTCTGGCCACGCCCCAGCTCTCGGGATCTTTCAGCTGCAGCCCCACCAGCCTGCCACCAGGGTCTCCTGCTCAGAGCAGCTGCAGGCTGCTCAGAGCAGACGAAAACAAGTTGTTTACAAGAAATTCAGGGTCTGGCGGTCCGCAGTCCCCAACATTTCACTGTTAATGGATTGGTGGGACTAATATTATGAAGAAGGTTATATTACCAAAAGCAGATTACAGATTCAATACAGCCCCTATCAGAATTCTATAGATGCTCTTTACAGAAAGAGAAATCCTTAGATTCATATGGAATCACAAAAGACGCTGAATACCAAAGCAAGCCTAAGCAGTGTCAGCAATGCTGGACTATCATCATACCTAATCCCAAATTCTACTACAGGGCCTCAGTAACAACACTAGTGTGGTACCGACGAACCAACCAGACGAACAAACCAGCGGAATAGAAGAGAGGCTCCAGAAATAAAGCCACACAGCGACCTATAGCTTTTTGATCTACAACAAATATGCCAAGAACATATGTTAAAGAAATCATGGCTTTCCACAACGGTGTTGGGAAAAACAAGTTGTTCACATGTGGAAATCTTAAACTAGATCGCTGTCTCCCACTGTGTATAAAAATCAATTCACGGTGGTTCAAAGACCTTCATGGAAGACCTGAAAATCTGAAATTGCTAGAAGAAAAAAAATAGAGGGAACATTCAAGATATGGGTATTGACATAAAAAAACAGAGATCTCATCTCAAAGGGGATAAGAGATAATTTATTCTAGAGCCAAGTATAGATTGACCACGGCTCTGGAACATAGATTTAGGTTATCCCAAATCCCATGTCCTGATGAGGTAGCATTTTCATGAACTTTTTATAGCGACAGAACAAAGAAAAATCCAGATAGGTTGGTGGGGACAGCCTGTAGGTGGACGAAAGCAAAATGGAGCTCTGCTTTAGGCCTTAGATGCTATACGATAACACTTATCCCGCTGATTGGTGGAAAACTAGGGTTTTGGTAAGTTAACATGTTCCTGAAGTTTTTCTTAAACCTCTTAGGATATTCGGTCTGTCTTTGTCTGTTAGTGATGGAGTGTTTGTTCTGACACAGAGGGGCCAAGGCACGGCTATCCCATAGGCTAAAGATAGCCCAAGATAAAGTGCAATTAGTCTACGGGTCCCTAACATTCCATCCTCTCCACGTGCCTGAAGTTCTAGTCAGCTAATCAGCCTCTGTAGACACAGCTTCTTTCCAGGAATTCGCGCTCACACAGCAGACACAAGGACTTTCTGAAATGGACTCTAATAGCTCAGGAAACAACGGCAAAAACTGACAAATGGGATTGCATGAAATTAAAAAGCTTTGGCACAGCCAAAGAAACAATTACCAGGGTGAAAAGTCAGCCCACAGGGTGGGGGAAAAATCATTGGTAGCTATTCATCTGACAGGGGATTAATAGCAAGAGCATCTAAGGAATGAGGAAAATTAAACACCAAAAGACAAATCATCCAGTAATGAATTGAGCAGGCAGTTTTCAAAAGCAGTACTACAAATGGCCGATTAGCGTATGAAAAAAAAAGTTCAACATCCTTAGCCGTCTGGGAAATCCAAGTCAGAATTACGTTGAGATTCTCTATCACCCCATGAAGAATGGCTGTGTTCTAGTTTGCTTTTTTTTTTTGTGGCTGTGGTGAACCAGTCAGCGACTGAATCAATGTAAAGTAGGGTTTATTTGGCCTCTCCTCCTAGGTCACAATACATTACCGATGGAAGTCAGGGCAGGCGCAGGAGCAGATACCCCCGAGGAACCCTGCCTGCTGCTTCCTTCACTGCTTGCGGCTCAACTGGCTTTCTGCCTCGGGATGGCAACACCCACCATGGACTGGGCCCTTCTACATCAATTAACAATCAAGTCAACATCCCACAAACATGCTCTCAGGCCATTTTTCCAATCCATTCGAGCTTATGTCAAGTTGGCAACAAAACCTAACCAGTACAAGGTATCATCAAGGAAACAAGTCCTTGTGTGGATGGCGTTGGGGGTGGGGCTTACACACTGTTGTTGGGAGTGCAAACCTGTGCGTGTGTAGCGCCTGTGGAGATCAGTGTGGCGATTCCTCCAAGAACTCAAAGTTAGGTGTACCGCATGACCCCTCTTTACCATTCCTGGGTCTTACGTCAACATACCACAGAGATAAGCGCACATCCATGTTTACACGGCGCTGTTTGCAATAGCCAGCTCAGCCTTGTTCTCCATCAGAAGATGGACAGATAAAGAAGACGTGGCACAAACACACAATGGAGCTTTATTCAGACACGCAAAGGATGACATTTTCCATTTTTCATTTTTGCAGGAAAATGGATGGAACAGGAGATCAAGTAAAATAAGCCAGATGGAGAAATGACTATTGCCTGTCTCGTATGTGGAATCGGGACTGAAAAAAATACATCAAAAATACATGAAAATAGACGGAAGACTACTTGGGAAAGATGATTAGTGGGAATTGGGCAGAAAAGAGTAACAAGGATGAATAAAAGCAAAATGCATGATGCATACATTTCTATGGGTCATAGCAAAGCCCGTTGTTTTGTAGTGAATATACACTAATAACAATAGAATGGTTTTCTCCCGAAAGTTCTAGATGCAACACCATAGTACTTGGTGAAAAGGTTGAAATGTTGTGAACTCCAAGTACAGAAAGATGAAATAGGAGAGGAGCAGAGGGGCGAGGAGGGGCGAGGAGGGGCGAGGAGGGGAGAGGAGGAAAGGAGGGGAGAAGAGATGATGAAAAGCATGGAGAGGGAGCTTTGTCTCGGCACCGACATAGGACCGAGGAATAGTGTCATCAGTATAGATGCTGATCAGTTTTCCAGAATCCAAGGATGCTGGTGCCAGATTGAGGACACAGGTGTGGATGATTTGAATGCAAATGGCCCCCGTAGGCCCTTAGAGAGTGGCATTATTAGGAGGTGTGGCTTTGTTGGAGTAGGTGTGGCCATGACTAGTTTGGTGATTAGATTCCGTGTACTACGGGGAAGTCGGGAGCCTGCAAGGCAAAGTCATGCTAGGCTTTTGGAGGAAGAGCAGGGCATATATATTGAAGGACCTGGGTTCAGATGGCCCTGGATTTTAACAACCACACTGAGGGCACGAAGATCGGGGGACAGTGATTCTCAGTTTATGGTACAAGAGAATGAAGAGATTCCTACAAACAGAGAACTCAAATTGTACTTTCCAAATGTTCTTTGTGAGGAAGCTGCCAGGTAATGTCCAACTTAAGAGCAGACAGAGAAGGTGGCGGCTTGGGCTGTAGGGAGCAGGCTTCAATGAGGAAGGGATAGGAACCTCAAGAGCCAGGGCAACCCCAGGACACCAGCCTGGTCTTTGGAATGCCTGAATATGATCTCTGTTTGGATAGTATGAGCCCATGGCAAATCCCAAAACCGTGACTGTCCTGGAACAACTGGGTGGTGCGGAGGTGGAGGCCCATCTGGGTGCATGCAGAGACAGAACACGCAGAGTGGCCCTGCCCCTGTCACCATGCCCACACTTAGCTTGCCAAATCCCAATCTTATGTCAGAAAGCTTCAGGGACCTTGTCCACTCCAGGGAGATAGAAGCCAGATCACACCCCAAGCTGACCAACAGCCCTGACCTCTAGCCATGGTCCCTGCCCAAAGAGTGTTACTACAACAGGCCAGTACCTGCACGTGTAGCTATTTTTGTTTGCTTGTTTGTTTCTCTTTCAATTTCTTGAGACAGGGCCTTATTCCATAGCTCAGGCTGGCCCTAAATACACTGTGTGGTCTAGGTTGGCCTCAAACTCATGGTGATCCTCTTGCCTCAGCCTCTCATAGGCTTGTATGACAGGCACTTGCTGTCAGTCTTGGTTTTGCTGTGCAGTTCTTTGGTGTGTCCAATACACTTCCCAATGATGAAATAACAGGAAACACTTGAAAAAAGAGAATGAGGTGGACACAGTCTTTGCTCCCCATTTTCCTCTGCATATCGAGGCTGTTCAGACTTCCCTAGGAACCAGGAGGCTCATCAAGTCTGCTCCTATTACCTGGGCTAGCAAGTTCCCCAACTCTGGGAGCTCCCCCATCCCTCTTTCTGTAAAAGTTGGGGCATAAGGACCTCTTGGTGAGGGCAGAAGCACTTATTTCTGTAATAATAATCACTTGGTAAGCTGGCTGAACTCAGGGCTGCACAAAAGACCCAAGGAACCAAGGTTCTTCACATCCCGATGGGCTTGTGAGAATCGTATTGCAGTTGATTATAACGTTGCCACCATGGACCCTGGCCAACCTGTGTCTCATCAATGGCCTGGAGGCCATCTCCACCCGGTTACTCACCATCCCCATAGTCTCTCAGTCAGAACCTCCCTATCCTGGTCTCCTCCTGCCCTTGTGTGGGAATGGTTTCCACAGCCCCGCGTGGCATTGTGCTGGGCTGTAGTTTAAATGTGGCAGTGGGTATGGCATTAAAATCATTCTCCACATGACATTAGCCTTCTGAGCTCTTCAGTGTGATGCAGACAGAACAATAAGCCTGCTCTCACATATAGAAGGCTAGAGCATGGACTGTGGTAAACCTTGGTGACAGTCACCATTCCTGGAACACCATTTATGCCTTGTGTGCAGAGTAAGTTCAACACAGGACTTCCCAGAGCCAGTGGACCTGGAGAAAACAACCTGTCCCTGGCCCCTGGAGACCAGTATGGCCTACAGGCTAATGGAAGAGGGTCACTGAGCTCTCTGGCTCACACCTGGTTTTGTGGGCTGGGACAGCTGAGTCCCATGCTTGCATGTCTCCATCAAGCAGGAAGGAGCTAAAGCTGGGTTAGGGCTGAAAGAGTAGTTGAGACTTGCAGTAGGCCTTTCAGGTGCTGGTGTGTGGGCATCAGGGCAGGTGCTGGTGTGTGGGCATCAGGAAAAGGATGTTGAAGAGGAGACATTCTGAGAGAGAGTGAGGCTACAGCCAGATTATTGGTTTTTACATAGGAACCCTAGGGCCCTATCTAGCAGGATCCTGCACAGAGAGGCATTTCAAGGACACGGACATATAGAAAAGGCAGGGGAGAGTTCAGAAATCCTATGCACCCATGTGATTTGAACCTCCAGGCAAATGACTCAACCTCAAAGTCAAAGTTGGGTTAGTCAGTGTGCTAGGGGAGGGAGGCCTACCGTGGACTTGGTCATGTGCTCCAGGGCCAACTGCATGAAGTACTTCTGCCATGTCTCTTCCAAGACATCACGGGCTCCAATGACGGCCTGCAGGACATGGAAGAGTCGGAACCTGTGCCGGTTGGAGATCTGTGGAGGACAGAGGTTGTGTTGGGATGATGGCGTCTGACGGTACAGGGGCTGCTAAGGAGAACACGGGAGGATATGCAGGGAGGTTGGAGGGAGAGAGACACACAGACACATTCATTTTGCAATTCTTAGGGGACACCCGCCTTGTGCTGACCTTGAGCTTGGCCTACAGACCTGAGAAAAAGAAAAGCTTGTTTCTGTCCTCAGGAAACTGCTGTGGGATTTAAAAACTTCACCTCCAAAGGGAGGCCATCTCTTTATCAACACTTAGACTGGTTTTTCCTCAACCGTCCATTAATTCATTCATGCATCCAAGAAAATGAATGTATCCATCCCCGTGTTTGTTCATTACCCACACCCCTCCTCTCCTCCCTATATCAACTCATCTCCCTATCAATCATTATATCCATCTGCCCACCAACTTATCATCCATCCATTTGTCCACTGCCCCCCCCCCAACATATTTATCCATCAGTTTCTACCATTTACTGGTTCTGTGTCCTTAGGTGAGTCTTCTCTTCCCTAAGCCATAGCTTCTCATCTTTGAGAGTCATAATCTCTACCTCACGAGAGTGCTCTGAGCATGTTGGGACCACGTGAGTACACGTTCCTTCCTCCCTATTTAGTCTATTGGCGAACAAGGAGATTGAGTTGCACCATTTTTTATCCGAATGGTACAACTGTCCTATGTAGGATTCAGGGTTTAAGCCCCACTTGGGATCCAACCGTCCCCTATGCTCCCATGTCTGCTCCAGGGTCCCAAGAAATAGCACCTCTGGGTTGTCTTTGAAATAGTCATGGATGCTTTCCATCACCAAGCTGGGGCACCTCTGAGCCATCTTCTTCATCTTCTTGGTGATGTACTTTAGTTGCAGAGGGTCTGAGGTGCCTATGTCTCGCAGCATCTTGAAGCAGATGGCTAAAGTTGACAAGAGAGGTGTGAGGAGGGTGGGCCTTGCAGAGGTCATATTGTGTCAGAGGGTTGTGGAGGGGGGTAAAGAGGGTCGAGTGTGCGGTGAAAACGAGAGCTGGACATATCGGCAAGGAGTCTGATGGTCTCATTTTTTTTTCCTTAGTCCCTCATGGGGTTTGGGGGGCAGACAACAGAAATGTATGCTCATTGGCATATCCTTATTCTCTCATTCATAGTTCCTGTGTTCATATCCCATCTGTCGACACACCCACCCATCCTGTTTCTGCATAGCCAGTGATCCAGCTCTTCGCTTACCTGCCTGTCCAGTGATCCAGCTCTCCGCTTACCTGCCTGTCCATCACATCTGTTTAACCACCCATTCACTCACGCACTCATAAATTCACCCACTGACCCACCTAGCTAACTACTATCTATTCATATATATTTTGATCAATTTAACAATATATCCACACATATAGTCATAAATTCACTCAAAAATCATCTCTTTATCCTCCCATACATCAATTCCTTATCATTCTATACATCAATTCTTTGATTTTTTTCCCTACTGTCTATTCAGTCATCTGACACCCCTTGGCACTGGGGTGAAGAGGAAGGCATTCCAGAAAGAGGGGGTGCAGGCCTAAGCTGAAGCTCTGAGGTGTAAAATGGTGTGGTTAAGAGGAGGAGGCAAGAACAAGGTAGGGGGTCTCACAGACAGCTGCTCACAATTTTTGTGATACATAATGTCCTGGAGAGGGCCTCCTTCTGGTCTGGGATTTGATGGACTGACTGCCTGACCTATCCAGAGCATCCTCACCTGAATTGTAGGCCTCCTCCATAAACATCTGGTGTTCTTTGGGCACCAGGGAAGCCTGGCTGCTCTTGGATCTGCATAGCATGATGGTGGCAGGATGGGACTGTCTGTCCCAGGAGGCATAATCTTGAGATTCCTTGGTGCACAGAGACTCCTTCGCAGAAACAGATACGTGGGAGAAGATTCTGAAATGGAGCAAGTTCCACGTGTAAACATCGCGTGTGCTTACGCGTGTTCAAGTGCAGGGAGTGTTGGCACAGTTTGCTCTGGGCCAACCTCTACAGTGTCCTTCCACGCATCTGTCCTTCCACATGGCTGTCCTTCTCTTTAGTGGGCTGGTGAGCCCGGAGTGCACGTGCCTCAAGGCTCCAGGACACTGTTGAATAAGCCAAAGCTTCTTAAACTGGGTCTGACCACGAAAACTACATGTTAGAGTTCCAAGAAACTTGTTAGCATGAAAGATTTCCGAACATACGACTCCAAGAACAAATTCAAAATCAAACACGCTATGCATTGGAGTTGTTTTTCTGAAAGTGTTTACCTGTGCTGCGGCATGTGACTTCACTGCAGCCTACATCCTGAACACACCACCCGCATACTCTGCACCGTACACAGTGCCATAGAGAATAAAGGTTTCAGATAGTCCCCTGTCATTCTTACTCAGGAGCTAAGTATCAAATCAGCACAACTTTGAATTGTATTGTGGTGGAACACAAGCCCATCCATCTAATTAGTAACTAATTTGCTTTCATCTTTGATAAGTGATAAGATCCTAATACCAGATAATTGAATTAAGATGAATTATTTCACGGTTTTATGATCAGTCCGTGTTTGACTTGTATGCCTGTTGTGTGTACCTATTCATGGGAATGTTTGGCTTGTATCCCTATGGTATACATCTGTATCCCTGGGGTCTTATAAAAGTTCCTTGCACAAAAGATTCTCCTGAGTGGAGAAGCTGAATGTCTGGAGAAGACAGCCTGGTCCAGCAGGGGTGGTAGACAGACAAGCTAAGGACCCAGAAGGGCTCAAAGTTTGACCCCAGCTCTCTTATTGACTTGTAGAGCCAGGGTTTTCAGAGTAGCATAGGGAATACCCTGACTAACCAGATGTCCCCTGAGGGGTCTCTCTGTGGGCAGATCTGCAGGAGCAGTAGGGGTAGGAGCACAGAAGATGGAGGTCCTTCAGTTTTGCAAAAGCGTGGAAGTATTTCCCCAGACTAGCAGTTGCCACAAAGGGCCGGAAGAAAGATACTCTTGTTTTGGATGCTGCTCAAATCTAGTTCTCCCATGACTCCATCTTGGCTTCTGTTCCCTGCTTCAAGAAGACCCCATCTGCTTGTTAATGTGTAATTCTCAGTTCTGCACACACCCATGGGGAAGGTTTATTCTAGACGCTCCTTAGGTCCACAAATGAGGAGGATAAATACATCTGCAGACTAAACAAGAAGATCATGAAACATTATAAAGCAGCCATCAAGGGGTGTACTAGAAGGGAGTCTTCTGTGTGTATTGAAAGTCGTCATGGTTGTCCTAGAAGGTAGCGGTCTCTAATGTTTATTTATCCATTGTCTCGTATGTGACACTTGCCATGCCATGTCGCATCCCTGCCATCTGTGTATCCATGATGGAACAACCAGAACCAGGCTTCCTTCTTGTCTTATGCAAATAAGAAATTGCCACAGAAACAAGATCATTGTCATCAGAAAGTGGACAACATTGGTGCAGGATAATGGTCCCCAAAGGATGGGAAACCTACAGGGTGAACCTTTGACTATAAAAGCTGGTTGATGGACCACAACCCAGTTTCCAGTGGGGACCACGAAATCCTGTGACCTTAGTGAGCTGCTGACATGGTAGTGATAGTGTAGGGAGACCACAGTGGCTCAGTGTTTGAGTGGAGGAGGCCTAGGAGGAACTCTGAAGGTCTACAGAGTGTCCCCATGACATCTATGTTTACACTTAGTGCGCACGGGGGTAGGAGCAGAAGAACCACACTTTGGAGCCAAGGAGGTACTAGGAAGCACACTTCTCCCACCTCCACAACGAAGTCTTTAAGAAGTCACATCAGCCACAGGGAAAAGTCTACCCAAACAAGGATGCTCTTGCTCTCCCTGTCAAAGCTCTAAAAAGCTGGGCTCACAGAGACCAGCTGTTTTAACGGTTCAGAGTTTAGGCAGAGCTGAAGAATATTTATGTTGTAGGAACAGCGCCGTACTCAGCAAGGTCTAGTTCATGGTATTTGACAGTCACTCAAAACTTACCAGGCATGCAACATGGCAGAAAAACAACAGACGGGCAGGAAAATTAACAGACCAGAATCCATATGGAGAGCCAAGTGTGAGGTACATCCAGAATTAGGGAGGCTGAGGTGGGGGAATCTCTGAAAGTTTGGGGCTATCCTGGTCCACACAGTAAGTTTTGGGTTAGCCAAGGCTACAGTGTGAAATCCTGTCACAAACATATACATACTAACGCAGGGATCACAGAATCAGTAGATAAGGACATTAAAACATTACAAGTATGTCCAACATGGAAGAGTGAGACAAAAGGATGCCAAGGAGAGATGGAAGAAAATAAAAAAGATGGAAATCATGTTTCAGATTAAGACTCCAGTGGGTGACTTGAACCGCAGACTAGATACCTTGGAAGGAGAAACTGACAAATGGAAAAGATCTGAGAAATGAAACGCAGATGCAGAGAGGAAAAGATGGGACAGAATCCTCAAGGTGAGACAACTTATAGCTCAACATTTTTTCAGGTTTGATGAAGACTACAGATCCACACATCCTGGATGCTCAATGAGCCTCAAGCAAAGAAACACAAAGAACACACCAAGTGACATCAAGAAAATGCCACCTAAAACCAAAGACAAGAAAAAAAAAGACCCATGAAAGGAAACAAAAATATCAGTGTTGTTAGAACACAAGCCAGATGACCAGAAAGAGGGGGGGGGGGACATCCCAGCGATCTAGAAGGTGCTACCCAAGAAAATTTCTTCAAGACCTTCAGATGAGATCCGGTGCTTTTCACACCTGTACTTTGCCCCCTCCATGAAATTCACCACCAGAGGTCCCAGACTGCAGATAGTATTGAGGCGTCCTCTGAGGCCGGAGACTGAGATCACCATGTGAACTAGCTGAATAAAAAACACCGGGGAGGCTAAATACTCAGCAGAGTAGGAAAGGTCTTTGCTCGCTTTTAAAATTTCACATGAAATAACGCATTGTGAGTCTATAACAAATGTGGAATTAAAAAAATAGATAATGCCAATGTAAGATCGGGAAAGTTAAGAGTGATGTGTTGGCAGTTCTGGCACCGTGCATGGTGTGATACAGCTCGAAGGGAGGCGGCACTCAGGCTGTACTGTGTACTCTAACTACCTAAGCAGTGACTAAGGAGAGCATCAACACAGAATCAAAGCTGCAAAAGGACAATAAAGAACGTAGGTGAAGAAGGCCAAGTCATACCAACAGTCACAGTCAACGCAAATGATTCAAACACTGTGGTTTGGCAGCAGAGGCTGTTAAAGGGAAGGAAGCATGCTTCCGGTAGAAACTCTATTTATGTTGTGAGGGGCAATGTTCAGATGTAATCTGTACTCCCAAGGCAGAGGCAGGGGAATTATGAGTTTACATTTAGCCTGGGTTACATAGTAAGATCCTGTCTAAATATAAACAAAACAGGTGCTGGGAAGACAGCTGAGAACACTTGTGGTTCTTACAGAAGAGCCGGATTCGGTTCCCAGCATTGACACTGTGGCTGGTTACTTACTGTCTGTAACTCCAGTGTCAGGGATGTCTGACCCCCTCCTTTGAACTCTGTGGGCACCAGGCATGCTTCAGCGCACAGACAGAACACCCATACACATAACAGACAAATCTCCAGCGACTAGCATCTACCTGTAAAACTAAAACAGAACATATCAAAACCAAGGAAAGAAAATGGTGAGAGCTAGACAGATGCTGAGATGGCCGAGCAGTGAGGACATTGTCCGTCAGCCCCAAGATCGATCCCCAAGGCCCACATGATGGAAGAAGAGATTGGATTAATGGAAAGTAAAGCAGTAGCAGCAAACCAAGGTAGGGAGGACCTGGGAGGAGTTAAGGGAGGGGAAAGAATAAGATCAAAATATGTTGGATAAAAAATTCAAAATAAAAAGTGAATCTCTCCCTCCCCCTCCTCCCCAAAATAGAGAAAACCAAAGAATCCTGATACTGGTTCTTTGAAGAGCCAAGTTCATTGACAAACTCATCGTGGGATTATTGGAGTGAAGAAGCAAAGAGGAGACGACACAAATCATTAATTTAAAACAGAGAGGTGTACAACTACAGAGCCTACGGTTGTCTGTAGGATGCTAAGGGAACACCGCACATGACTTTACTCAAGCTAGAGTGACAAGAGACTGAGCACATCCTTTAAGGCCATGAAAGGCTAACACTCATTTAAGAGGCAGATAACAAGGAAA
>NC_022017.1:30156066-30176304 GCF_000317375.1 Microtus ochrogaster | reverse complement strand
GGAATTGAACTCAGGACCTTTGGAAGAGCAGGCAATGCTCTTAACCACTGAGCCATCTCTCCAGCCCAACAGAGCTTGTTTTGTGGAGAAACAGTATAAACTGACACTTATCTAGAAAACAGAAGAGGAAATAACAGTCTGATTCATTCTGTGAGATACCCAAGCCTCTTCCACCTCTTCCACTTCTTCATCCTTTTCCTTCTCTTCTTCCTCTCCTCTTCCTGACAGTGTCTCACTGTGTAGCCCTGGCTGGCTGGGGGCCTGGAACTCACAAGATCCACCTGCTGCTGTCCTTTGAGTGCTGGGATTAAGGGTGTGTGTCATCACACCTGGTCATCAATGAACTTGCTAAAAAGGTAAGTACAGGTGCATATACTTCATCTACAGACGCAAGCTTTCTTAAAAAGACAGAAAACTCACCAAATGGGACTTCTCTTGAGGATGCAAGGAAATCAGTGTAACTTCCCAACAACAGACCAACGAAGAAAACCACAACCAACAGATGCTGAGAATGTGCTGAAACACGTGACAACTAATCACACTAGAAATGGAAATTAGAGGAGCCCCTGGACTTGACATAGAGACCTGTACCATGCCCCCTGTTACACACAGTCTATGAAAGACAGGATGTTCCCTCCCAGTTAAGACTAACAAAAGGGTATCTGCTCTTGTCACTCCATTTAACACCGCACCATGGGCTTGGATGATGCAAACAACCAGGAGAAAGAAATGAAACCTACGGAGAGGAAAGGAAGAGATCAGCCCTGTCTGCAGAAGCCTGGCTATGTGAGAAAGTGCCAGAGAATTTACAGAGATGATAGAACTATGAAACCGATTTAGAACATCTACACATTTCATCAGCATAAAGACCTCAGTATCAATCTGAACACACTGAACCTGATAGAAGAGAAAGTGGGAAGTAGTCTACAACACATGGGGCACAGGAGACCACTTCCTACATATAATCCCAGTAGCACAGACAATAAGGGCAACATTGAATAAATGGAACCTCTTAAAACTCAGAAGCTTCTGTAAAGCAAAGGACACTGTCATTAAGACAAAAAGGCAACCTACTGATTGGGAGAAGATCTTGACCAACCCCGCATCAGACAAAGGTCTGATCTCCAAAATATATAAAGAACTCAAGAAATGAGACTTTAAAATGCTAAATAACCCAATTAAAAAAAATGGGACACTGAACTGAACAGAGAATTCTCAACAGAAGAAGTTCAAATGGCCAAAAGACACTTAAGGTCATGCTCAACCTCCTTAGTGATCAGGGAAATGCAAATCAAAACAACTTTGAGATAGCATCTTACACCTGTCAGAATGGCTAAAATCAAAAACACCAATGATAGCCTTTGCTGGAGAGGGTGTGGAGTAAGGGGAACACTCATCCATTGCTGGTGGGAATGCAAACTTGTGCAACCACTTTGGAAATCAGTGTGGCAGTTTCTCAGGAAATTCGGGATCAACCTACCCCAGGATCCAGCAATATCACTCTTGGGAATATACCCAAGATGTGCCCTATCATACTACAAAAGCATTTGTTCAACTATGTTCATAGCAGCCTCCTGCTCCTGTTACCACAGCCAAGGGAGCTTTTGCTGTCAAGCCCTCCCCACCATGAGGGCTCCAATCAGGAGCCAAAACAAACTCTTTCTTCCCTAAGTTACTTCTTGCATGGTCCTGGTCTTAGCAATGAGAAAATAGCCAATATAACCAAGAAATATAAATAAATAAATGGAACACAATGTGACATGGGAATTTCTGCACACATGTATGTGTACATGTGTGGTGTACATGTATGCATGTATGCATTTTTTTTGCTTGTGTGTGGTTGCTCCCATGAGTGTGGATGCATATGCACCTGTGTGTGCGTGCATGTGGAGGCCTGAGGCTGATGTAGGGAATCATCCTTGCTTACTCCTCCACCTTATTCATGAAGGCAGGCTCTCTCAGTCAAACCCAGAGCTCACTGATGTGGTTAGTTTTGCTATTCAGATTGCTCAGGTGATTCCCTGTCTGCCTTCTGAGGCTGGACACGACCACCTGGTATATCCTTGAGTTTCTAGGGGGTCCAAATTCTAGTCCGTATGCTTGCTAGACAAGTGCTCCAACCATTGAGCAACATCCCCAGATCAGAGCAAATGGTTGTTTTTTGTTTTGTTTTTGTTTTTTGTTTTGGTAGTCCTGGCTGTCCTGGAACTCACTATGTAGATCAGGCTGGCTTCAGAGATCCACCCGTCTCTTCCTCCTGAATGCTGGGATTAAAGGTATGCACCACCACCGCCTAGTAAGGGCTCCCAATTTTTGACAGATATACAAAAGCAATTCCAATAGGAAAGGCAGGCTGGATTCATCAGCGTATCACACTGAAATGCTTTGACACAGGCTCACAATTCCTGTCTATATTTCAAACACATGCAAAAAATAACTCAGAACAGCATGGGGATAAAAGGAGGGCCATTGAACTCTTGAAAGTTCTAGAAGAGAACAGGAAAAGAAAATTATGACTTTGAGTGCCAACAAAAGCAATACCCACATGTGTGTGTGTATATATATATAATTTAATAGAAACAGAACTTAGGAAGGGTATCCAGAAGGAAAGGTGAGCGGCAGACCTGGAGCAGTACTTGCAGATACACAGGAAACAGAGGAATGAATCTCAAATAGATTAAGAACACTGAGCCCAACTCAGACACAGACAGCTGAACAAAACACAGGCAAAAGTTGAAGGGACAGCCACCTGTAGAGAGAAACAGATGGCCGAGCAGCAGATGAACGGGGCCATACTGTCCTCCTTGAAGGACAGAAAAAAAACCAAGGCCACAGCAGGGAAGCATTGTGCAGGCCTAAAATAATAAAATCAGGAAAACTGAATACATCAAAAGCCGTGGGAGTGCAGAAGTAGGAAGTCCCTGCGGAGCTGGGGTGGAGCTGTCACCCAGCTCCCAGCCGCAGCACTTAAGAGCTGGGTGAAGTTGAACACACAGAGGGCATGCGACTCAGCCCGGGTCCTGTGCATTCACTCAAGTGAGTTACGGTCACATACAAGTCCCCGCACAGATATTTAATAGTGCTCTGACTTACAACAGCTAAAAATGCAAAGCATACAGATGTGTTTTTGAAACAAGCCATAGCACATTCCAGGGATCCAGGAGAAACAGATCAACGATGACACAGGACATCAGAAACAAAGTATGACATGTGAAAGAAACCAGAACCAAAGGCTACACTTCGTGTTATTTTTCTGACATAATGGAAAAGGTTACAATGGTCGGGGACTCCTGGGTCAAGCGTAGCTGGACTTACTCACTGTCAGGTTGTGTGGGGCTCTGTTCGGAGACAGCTGTTTCTTGTCTAACCTGTGGTCCAGGACACACTCAAACCCGTGAATTCTATTATGCGTAAGTAAGATTGTGCAGGAAAAGGAAAAAAATGAACACACAAAAGAGACTAGAAAAGAGGCCGTCTTGATGGGTCTCATTTCCTCCTGCCTCCTGCTCACTCCACTCCAGTCCAGTGAGCTCAGGCTGGCTCTAAACTACCAGGTAAGCTGCAACCCCAGGACATTTGCACTGGCTGCTCTCTTTGATCTGGAGATCACTACAACCCCCCACCCCCGCCCCGCCCCATCCCACACTTCTCTCCTGGTCCACCACTTCTTTTTTTTTTAAATTTAAGTTAATTATTTAATATATATGTATATGTACATGTGTCTGCAGAGGCCAGAAGAGGGTGTCAGATGGCTTGGAGCTGGAGTCACAGGATGTGAGTTCCTTGATGTGGATGCTTGGGAACCAGACGCAGGTCCTTCACAGAGAGGTACACACTCTAACTGCTGAGCCATCTCTCCAGCTCCCAGCTGCTCACTTCTTTCAAGTCTCACTTAGTTGTCAGAAACCTCAGCCTGACGCTCACCCCCTTTTGAGCTTGTCAGGTGGCATAACTGTCAGAACCTTACCAATTCTCAACTGCTAGGCAACTCAGCCTCTCTGGATTTTTGCATAGAGAGCTCTGTAATAGCCTTCAGAATCTTTTTGCTCAGGTAGTATGCTACCCGAGGACACTCCAGGGGACACCTGGACTTCTATGCCTTCCATTTTCTCCTCTGGACCTGGCAGGATGTTCTTGGGAGAGACTGCTTCCATGATCCTGTGATCAAGCTGGGGAGGAACTATTACAAGGTTGGGTAGAGAAGGGAGCAGGTGACTGGCCAGCAGTGATGCCCCAGCTGTGGAGTGGGCTGTAGCCTTGCTATGGACTGACTTCTGCCACTGCTCCCAGGCTCAGGTGGAAGGCTCACTGTATCCTTGGAGGTTTGACCATATGGAGGATTGGGGCCAAACTGAGTGCTGAGGATGGGGTCCAGGCATAGGGTTAGCGTCTCCGTAGGAGGGTGTCTCTTTTCCCCATGTGGACACACAGCTGGAGGGTGGCTGTCATTGAGCTAGGAACTGGTACTCATCAGAAGTCATCCCATAGTGAACTTCTGCTCACTAAGTGAACAGCGGGAGACAAGTCTGGTGGAAGATGTCCTGGGTGCCCTGTCACTGCACAGAGTGGCCCGAGTCCTCACTGAGACTCACAGGACTGAGGCAGAGTTGACATCTGGGAGTGAAGTTTGTCAGCAACTGTGGCTCTCAACGTCCCCTTCTTCATGGGGTTGACATTGCGATGGGGTGGAATGCAGAAGCAAGTGATTGGACAAGGGAACTAAGGACAGTGTTTCTGGGCTAAGATACGGGGACTATGAGGTAAATGAAGGAGTCCACTCAAATAGCAGGCCTGGAAGGCTAGGCCAAGGCTGTGACCTGTGGGCAAAGCCACCCTTCCGGTGCCTCATCTGTGTGCACGTGTACCTGTGTGTATATACCCGTGTGCATGCACGTATGTATGTGTGTGTAGACCTGTTGTGTACTTCTGTATACCTGTGTGCATGTGTGTATATACATGTGTATGTGTATACCTGTGTATACATGCATGTATGTGTGTATATGCATGTGTATGTGTGTATCTATATACACATACAGGAGTCTGCATATATGAGTGTATATCTGAATGAGTATGTGTGTATAGGAGTATGTACATGTACATGTGATGAATAAACAGTAGTAGCTCTTTTCTCTCCTCATAGTCAAGTCTGTAAGAACACAAGCTGCTGTGTTTCTCCCACTCCACCCTGAAGAAGCTGACACAGAAGTAGGCAGCAGCCTGTCCCCGTCTGTCCAGCTCTCCATTCCCTGGCTCACACTGTGCTGTGACCCTTGTCCATCTTCATCTCTGGTCCTTAAAAGCAGTTACTACCCTCTCCTCCACGGTAAGGGTAGAGCTTGTGGTCCAGATATACCACTCACCCCATTACTCTGAGGGCAGCATCATCACAGGACTCACCTAAAGTCCCTTGGGGGCTGCTCTTGGAGGTGAGACCCCCCTAGACACTGTGCTGGCACAGGCTGCCCAGGACGCACCCTCTGGGGTGTTGCTCTGGAAGGTGAAAAAGCCAGGTGCCTGTAGGATGCGTGGCCCCTGGCTCTCCCATGTCCTCTGGGGCTGAACTGACCTGGGGTTGTAGGACATGGCTGAGGAGGTCCCATCAGTTGAGTTGCGGCTGTGTGACCTGTCAGGCTGCTGCCCATCCATGCTGAGGCTCAGAGCAGGAGACCCACAGGTCCCAATTGACAGCCTTATCCTTACCAACAGGCTAGCTCTGTCCTGGGCATTGTCCTTTCTCTTGGTGCCCTGACTGGCCCTGACCTCACCCTGAGGTCACAATGGCTTCAGTGTCCACAGCACTCTTCCAGGGATAGCCGTGTGGAGCCAGCAAGATCTGGGAATGGCAGGTTGGGGATGTGTGTGCTTGGGTCTACACAGGCATTGAGGATGTGTGTGCCCAGTGAGGCCTCGTGTCCGTCTCTTTGTCCTCAGACTTCAGACATTCTCTGTGATTTGTGGATGAGTGGACCATCTGTTATATGAGTCCAGGACCCTGTGGTAATAGCAGGGCCTAGGCTGGGCCTGGGACTGCTCTTGAGGGCTCTAGCTGAGCACACAATGTGCCATACTCTCCCATCTGGGTGCTGTTGCATAGACCCCCCTCCCCCGCTGTCCCTCACAGACACAGCAGGAGTGAGGTCAGGCTGAGGTTCCAGGTAGAGGGCAGGGCAAATTGCTCCACAGACCAACTGCCCAGTCTACCTTTTACTGACCAGAGGCCCAGTGACTCCGAGGCCCAGTGTCAGCTATTCAGCCTCTCCCTGCCTCAGTCTCCCTACCTGTGAAACGGGAGCATGTCTACACAACTCTGAGATGCTCTGAGGCTTATTGAGGGCAAAAGTACCTCAATACAGAGCCTGGACAGGCTAGTGGCATCTTGGTTCTGGGGCTAAATGGTAGCCACCATCCCAGTCCCGGCTGATGGTGCTAAGTGTCACAGTACTCAGTGTTGGGGGTTGCTGAGTCTCACTCCCAGAGTGCGGGACACAAAGCAGGAAACTGGTCCTCAATGGGGCCAGAGCTTGGTCCAGACTTCCTGATGCTCATGAGCCCCCAGGCCATGCGTTCTGTCTCAGCAGCAGAGTTGGGACCCCTAAAGCCCCCTCCCGTCATAAGGAGGCTCACACCTACTCACCCACGAGGGAGGTCACAGCACAGCTGGTTCTGTGGCTTCTATAAGTGTGTGGTGGCTCCAAGGGCCCCATAAAGATTTTTGTCTGGGACCCTTGACCAAAGGTGTGCTGGAGCCAGCCAAGCAGGCTTCGTGGGGGGGGGGATTCCTGAATTTTCAGGAATTTTGGGTATTGGTTGCTAAATAAAGCCACAGAAAGCTTAAGCATTATCTTGAGTCCCCAAACTCTCCCTTGCTGGTTTTGTGGCCGAGTCGCTGTCCTCTGTGCTGCTAAGACCATTGCCGTACGCTACACCTGTGTGGCTGCCAAACTATGTACCAGTGACTGACTTTGTGGGAGCCACAAGCATCCACAGTGTTCATGAAAACCTGAATTCAGCCAAACTCCTGGTTGTGCCATGCTTGCGTTAGTCTGCCTGTGAGCACTGCCAGCTTCTGCCAGATGTAGGCTCCCTGTCTAGTAGGGGCCATTGCTTCCTCTTGCTACCCAAAGGTCAGATGTGCCCACTGTCCTGATCTGGGATGAAAATCAGAGGCGGCCATAAATTGGTTAAGGCAGCACAGCTGTCAGTAGCAGAAGCAGGACACAAACTCAGGACACTAAACAAGTCCAATGTGGGGATGAAGCCCCGTGGCCATCTGGAACCCGTTTTCCTGGGTCCTGCCTCAGTGTCTCACCTGCTGGGCCTCCCAGCTCCCTCATATGGCCAGTAGGTGGTGCTGTGGTCACAGACAGGCCTGTGGTCAGAGGGCTGTGGTGGGGGAAGTTTGAGGAGGGGATGCAAAGGCTTGGGACTCCACGGAGTCTGCCTGGAGCCCTGGAGCCCCTGTAGTGAGCTGCTCCCCTATATTACCCTCCTCCAACCGAAATCCAGCAGTGGGGGACTTACGGGCTGGGAGGCCATGTCTTACCGCCTTAGGGGGGACTTAGGGTGGTTTTGTCTTGGACCCCAGTACCAAACCCTTGCATACTGGCTCCCCAAGCAGAGAGACCTGACCCACACAGAGTAGTCCTAGTTGCTTCCAGGCCCATCCTCTACCCTTCCCCAGCCTTCAGTGTTCCAGCAATGCTGGTTTTTGTTTTTGTTTCTTTTTTCCCCCCTGAAACATGGGGTCCCTGGAATTTGCCCTCTTCCTAAGGAAACACAGTACACCTTCCTATCTCTTCCTGAATGCCCCAGTCCTGGTCTTTGGGAAGCCAGTTCTGGTTTGTCTGAATTCTAGGGTTGCAGATCCTTGAAGAGTGTTGGGCATAGTGGGAGAGTGTTGTTGATGTTGATGGAGGGGCCAGGTACACACCTGTATCTCTCTTTTCAGCAATACAGCGCAGCCCTTTGACCAACCCACACCCTCTGGAGACATCAGCTTCAGGCTCGGAAGACCTTTAGAAGAAAACTCAGGGCAGCGGGGGTGTGGCAGCTGGTGGACATTGGTCTCCCCGAATGGAAAACCAAAAGCGCAGTTAAAAGGGTGGAGATGGATGTGGGAGAAACAGTATCTGAGCAAAAAACCTAGCAAAGCACAGGAAATGGCAAAATGCAGAGGCAGCACCCCATAGCCAGGGAAAGGTACTGGCGGCTGTCTCTCTGGTAAGGGGTTAAAGCCAAACCGTGAAAGAAAACACTCAACTCATCAACAGACAGATAACCCCCAACAAAAGGGCACGGCAGGACAGGCTGACATCCTCCAGAGTGGACAGACACCTGGCTAGCAGGTCCACAAACAGGTGTCTCCATCACCGGAAACCCAGGCAGGGCCATCAGAGCCTCTGTGAGCTGTCAGTTTTCACCTGTCAGGGCGGACTGTCAGAAAGCAAGACTGAGGGTGTGGAGGAGGGAATGCTCCTGCCCTGTGGGTGAAGTGTGACATGGTGCAGCCAGTCAAGAAAACAGTATGGAGGTTCCTCAGAAAATTAAAAATAGCACTGCCATATGATTTAGTAATCGCCCTTCCGGGCACACATCCAAAAGCATCAAGATTAGGATCTCAGGAGGTGTCACTCCTTGTTTGCCGAGGCAGCCACAAGGACAGGGTGCGGGGGCGATGGGCGTCCATCTACGGCTGGGTGGATGGGGGCGCATGATGAGGCACCCAGGGGAATACCATCTCGCTCTTAATGAGGAGGAAAGCTGACGCCTCAGGTGTGGGGCTGCTCCTGAAGATCCTGTGCTAAGGGAAAAGAGCTGCTGCAGTGGACAGCATGGCTACAACATATGAAGCCGGTAGACTCCCGGACAACATGGCTACAACATACGAAGCCGGTAGACTCCCGGACAACATGGCTACAACATAAGAAGCCGGTAGACTCCCGGACAACATGGCTACAACATACGAAGCCGGTAGACTCCCGGACAACATGGCTACAACATACGAAACCTGTAGACTTCCAGCAGTAGGGAGCGGGATGCGGATGCTAGGGCTGGGGAAGGATGGGGGCTGCTGGCACAAGGCTCTGGAAGATGAACCAAGGCGCGCTGACATATTGAGGGTGTAAGCTTATATGTGGGGATCACGGGACATAGACCCAAAGCTCTGCTGAGGTGGAGTGATATGGGGAGCCAGGAAGTCATGCGAGCAAGGTGCATCCTACCCTTTCTCAGAAGTCTGCCTGTCTTCTTGGTTAGACGTAGGTAGACTGTTTCTAGGCACATTTTACAGACAGGAAAACAGAGGCTCTGGAAGAGACATGATGACCTAGGCCGCAGTGAGTGCGAGTCTCTCACTCTGAGCCCAGCCTCTGTGGGGCTCTTTTGTGCCAAATCTGGGTGAAGATGGGGGAAGGAGGGCTGTGGCTGTTTGGGGATCTGAACTTCAGCCCTCCCGCCATGACTGAGCAGAGAAAAGGGAATGGTCTTGGTATGGGCTGCCTAGAGCAAGACATACTTCTTATGACACAGGAAGCCACATAAGTCAAGGAGGACCAGTTCAGATTGGTGACTTCCCATGAAGGCTCTGTGGACTTGGAGGTGCAGCGCCGACCAGGAGGGCTTCTTGGAAGGGGACAGCAAGTGGTACTGAAGGGCAAGAGTGTGCTTGCTCTGTGGAGGATGGCAAAGTCCTACAGGACGGGTGTGTGTGTAGGTGACTCTTCCATGAAGGTGGGCCCATTCTCCTACTGTGGTGCTGCTGCATCAGTCAGTGCAGCCGTGTAACAAACAGCCCCTGGCAGTGAACTTGCTCACATGATGGCTGGAGGTTGGGTCTTCTTTTCCCCAGGCCCCAGGCCCAGTTACAGGCATGGACATTCACTTCTTCTAAAGTTACCTTGGCTTCTGGGCCTTCTTACAGCCTGCAGGCATGGATGGAGGGGAGCCACACAGCCCAGCCTCATTCAGGAATTATGGCTTTGCTGGACTATGAATATTTTGGGTGGCACCACAGAATGGCTATACTACAGTGTTCAGTGTTCTGATGTCAGGAAGCCTGGCTGCCCACAGTAGTTCCCGCTAGAGTTTCTTACCTTGGCAGCCCCACATCCCTGATTCTTCTACTGGTGCTATGTCCATTAGGGCGTGTGTGTGTGTGTGTGTGTGTGTGTGTGTGCAGGATGGACACAAATCCACAGAGGCTTTCTGAGATAGGAGACCTAGTTGGGTCCAAATCTAGAGTTGGGATGGGAGCTGATGATTGGGCTTCTGGGTTCTGGGGACAATCCTGGGGTGCCCATGGCAGGAAAATCTGAGGGGAATCCATTTCTCAGCAGCCCTGTGGGCACAGGCTGGGATGTGGCTACCAGATCGAGCCGAGACAAGACGGGACACACAGTCACCTTCTGACTCTTATGAATCCCACCCTTGGGTCCCAGCTCCCCGCCCCGCCCCCCACAAATGAGGCCCCTTTAAATGCAAGGTTCTGTCTTCCAAAAAGCCCCGCCCAGTCTCCTGGGTAGTCAGGTAAACAAAAGTGAGACCCTAGCTTCTGACATGGCTTCCCCTTGCTCTGGGCATCTTAGCCCCACTGGTCCGCCCCCGCCCCCTGTGGCCATTCCAGGTAAGACAGTCAGAGGATGAGTGAAGGAGTGGGGGAGGGGGTGTGAGAACTGGGAGCAGTGGTCCAGAGAGTGGGGGCGGGGCCCAGTCAGCTGAGGGCTCTTCCTCCTAGCTGAGCTCCTTCCTGCTTCCTCTCTCCTTGGCCCTCTAGGGGAGAACAGACACACAGCCTCCTTTGCTCTGGCCACACCTCTAGGACCCCAGGACCTCAGCCCTCCATCCCTATGGGGACACCACCCTCCTCTGGTCACCATTTTCCTGTCATCCCACCGAGTGGCTCATGCCTCTGGATTCCTCTGCTCCTAGGAGTCTGTTTCCCCAGCATGGTCAGGACCTGATCAGCAGGTAGACTATGGTTCCTCTATATCAACCTCAGGATTCTTCTGGGTTCTCTCTCTTGAGGAAGCTCCTGTCCTACTTGGCGGAACCACGTTCTCTGTTTTTTAAACCATCTGCCTGCTCTCCCAGCTTTGTCTCACTCACCCCACCCCAGCCTTCTCCTTTTCCTGTCCTTACTTGGCAAATCCCTCTCCCCAATGCTATCTCACCCTTGCCTGTGTCCACTAAGCTGACAGACAGAACCAGGCCTTCACCCTCTTAACAGCTGCCTGTAGGGTGCTCCAGCAAGCCAGGTGGCTGGCTACTCCTTGGTTGCCTGACTTCTGTCCTAAGCAGCAGCCAGGGGCCTTCTCTCTCTGTGCCCCTCTTCAGCTGTGAACCTCTTTCTCCAGGAATCCGCAGCCATCACAGGACTCCGGTACCGATGGTACTGACCCCGATCCCAGTCACCTTCTTTTTTTAAATTTTTATTTATTTATTTATTTATTTATTTATTTATTTATTTATTTATTTATTAAAGATTTCTGCCTCCTCCCCGCCACTGCCTCCCATTTCCCTCCCCCTCCCCTTCTCTACTCCCAGCCAAGGCCAGCTGCCCGCTCTTCTCTCTTACCCAGTCACACCTCAAGCTGCGCTCCCCCCCTTCAGGCTTTCCTCAGAGGTGGGGGGCCAAGCCTCCCTCCCACCTCAGGTTTTTCTCAGCCTTCACCGCAGAGGTGGGTGGCTCTGTTTCCACTCTCAACCTCAAGTCCCTGGTAGTGGCTGCCCCGCTTCTCTGCTCTTCATTTACAGCAAAACTCTGCCAGAAGGTCGCTGCCTCCAAATCTCTCTCCCATTTGCTCTTGAACCACTCTAATCAGGCTTAGTTTCTGCACTTCCCTGAAGCAACTCAGGTCAAGGTCACTGATGACCTCCACAGTGCTAGATCTGAGGTCAGTCTCAGGCCTCATTTGACTGTGACCCACTGACAGCACTGGCTCAGCCCCTCTCTGTTCCTCCTTGGTCCCCTCCCTAGCTCCTCCTCTCCCTGACCTGTCAAGGACAGATGGCCGGCCTCAGGCTTGGTTCTGGATCTCTTCTCCTCTCCTCTCTTCTCTCCCCTCCCCTTTACTCTCCCCTCTCCTCTTTTCTTTTTCCCTCTCTTCCTCCATCCTTCCTTTCCTCCTTTCCTTGGCAATTGCATCTACTCTTTCAGCTCTAACTACTACATCCCAGAGTCTATCTCAGTCAGAGACAGTGCTCCCCACTGGTCCACCTGAAGGCTTCAACCTGTCCCAGAGCAAGCTCTCCATTCCCTGGCCCCAGCAGCTTCTCTTTTGCTGGCCTTGGAGTTTCCCGTGCCCACAACGCTCCCGTTCCACAGCTCCACTCTAACTACCTTCAAGACATCTACAGAAGCAGGGCTCTCCTCTCTGCTGCCCTGGCTCCAGATGCCTTCACCCGGACCAGAGGCTGCTGCCTTACTGATCTCCTTGCCACTGCCCTCCTAACCCCACCTCTGTAAGCTAGACTTACCTGGAACAAGGCCAGTCTGATAAAACCATCCCATCCATGCCCGAGGCCGTGATGGGGTCTCCACTTCCACCTGCAGTCCCTCTTTTCAGTACCAGCATCTCAGAGGAATGCGACAGCCCCTTCTGTCGCTGCCCCCCACACCCTGGCACTGAGCAGTAAGGCAGGGACCTCAGAAAACAGCCAGGGAGATGGGATCTCATGTACACCGAGGGTGCAGCCATCTGCAGGCCTGGCCTAGCCCACTGGGCTAGGCAGGTCACACCCGCTTCATCTCTCCCGCCCTGGCACAACACTGTGAGTGTTGCCCAGGGTTCATACTCAAGAAGGTATTTGCTTATCTGAAGGTGGAAGAACAGGTCTGGCTCATGGCTGCAGAGAGTGTCTAGTATACTGTCTGTATACAGCAGGTACTCAGTAAGTGCACTGTGTAAGAATTATAACCAAGAGGCTCCAGGGCATAAGTGTAGCACTAGGAGGTTTACTGCAGACCTCCTACATGACTTTCCTGTTCTTAGACCTTCGCCTATAGCCAAGATGCAATGTTGACCCCCATTGTGTTGTGGGAACCCACATACCTGCAAGCTGGAATCCTCCAACTCCTAGGACTGGTCCCCATCCTGGGGTCCCAGCATCTGCTGTCATACCAGGCTCCTCTACCCCATCTCTCCGGCTGAGTGCTCCACTATCCTTATCGGTATTTCTTCCTCATAGGAGACAAGTTGAAGACCCCAGGCTGGGTCCATAGTCTGCTGTATCCAGAGCAGTCAGGGTGGTTTCTACCGAGTTACTCAGTCACTTTCTGCCCCAACTGCTGCCTGCCCACCACCTGCTTGGTGAATCCTACCATCTTGAGCTTTCTGGACAAATTACTCTCTCCCCATCTTGAGTTTTCTGCCCAGGAGCCTGACTTTTTTCATACTCTTGGGACCTTGCTGGCCTCCACAATCTGTTGATGCAGTCCCTCAGCAAAGTGGACAACTTCCCTTTTCGAGGGAGAGGTGACCAAGAAGGCAGGAAAAGGGTCAGGGATAGAGGCAGGCCACCTTGGTTCCATCTAGGGTTGAGAGCCTCTCAGCCTCGCAGGTGTTGTCCTCAGTGTTGAGGGGGGCCCCAGCTCTCACTCCAGAGTGGCCCTCACTTCGTTCTTCTGTCCGGATGGCCTTCCCTTCCGTCTCCCGGCCCTTTGCGCCCCTAGCCTCCCCGGCAGAGACAAGCGTGGGCCCCCCCGCTGACTGTTGCGCCTGTCGCAGGTCCCGCTGCGCCCCCCGCACCGCGCTTCCCCGACATCTATGGCGGAGACGCGCAGCTCTGGGAGGCGCATTTCCGCGGCATCGGGCGCGCCTACCGCGCGCTGGGCAAGGAGGACGACTTCGCCATTCGCGTGCTCACAGAGGACTTCACGCTGCCCTTTCCGTTCGCCTGGCCACCGGGGCCCGACCCGGCCACCGGGCCGCTCTTCTACGATCCGCGGGACCGCGCGGGCTTCGATTTCCTGCTGCGCGGCCCCGGCGCGCCACCCCCTGCGCTGCTGCAACCCCTGCTTGCCACGGCGCAGGCGGCCGAGCGCAAGCGACGCCTGGAGCGCCTGGCGCTGAGCTATGCGGGTGCAGGTCGGCCTCACGGCTTGGTGCTGCTGGCACCTGCGACCGCTGCCTTCCCGCCCGAAGCGGCCCGTCCTGCTTGGCGCGCCCTGGGTCGCGACAGCGAATAAAGCCTTTGCCTCTCCTGTCCCCTCGTTCCGCATTGCCCTGCACCGTGCGCCAGAGAAGCCCGGGAAGGGGCGCGGGACACAATGCCTGCACGAACTCCATCACCTAGCGAGTCTGTGAGCCAGATGGAAAAGGAGACCCAGGCAGGCTGTGAGAAGGAGAAAGGACGGGGAAGGTGGGAAGTCAGGCCTTCCACCCCAGTGTTGGCTCTCTCACGCAGCACCGGGATGGGAAGTTATGATCTCACCTGGCAGAAAGGAAGGAGAGGACAGCCTGGCCTCCAAGGAGTAGCTGGATGTTGACTGCCCTTTACCTCACTCCAAGTGCCACAGCGTTGCTGGTTTCCATGACAGCCGCTAGAGATGCACAGGGATAGAGTGTATGCGCGGAGAGCATGCGAGAGGCAGTGTCAGGAAGGAGTTCTGACAGTCTCCAGCCTGTCTTCCTCTCGGTCCCCTCCCAGAGTGTGCTGTCGATGTGTCCCTTGAAAATCTGAGAGACTTTCCTGGATGTGGCACATGTGACCAGGGCTTCCAACTTGTCCCTTTCTAGGTTGCAAATTTCAGGGAGGAGTCTGTGTCAACAGTTAGTGGGCTGCAGGGAAGGATTGCCTAGCCCTGAAGGCTTCTCTAAATCGTGGGACATCAAGCAGCAAGGCCGAGTGGCCTTTAGTGAAATGACCAGTCTCTCTCTTGCCTGGGAGACTTTGGGTTCCTGGTGTACAAGGGGGCTGGTGGGCTGCAGGCCCGTTCCCACGCAGGAGCATCTGGACTCAGATTTTGGTTCAGCTTTTGTTTGTTTCTTCTAATCCAGGAGTTATTTATAATTTCCCAGCGCTGAGGAGAAAAAAAAAATTCCCAAGTGCTGGCAGAACAACTTAGACAGAATGTTCACTTTGGGGGATGAGGAGGAGAAGCAGGGGCAGCAGGAGGAGAAGGGCGAGGAGGAGGCACAAGACCGGAGACAGCTTGGGGCTATAGAGGAGGCAGTCTTTTCCTTCCTCCCCCTCCACTGCACTGGCCTCAACTGCAGTCTCCCTCTAGGCTTCTTCTCCACTTGGGCATCTCTTCAACGCAATAGAGATGTCTGATGGCATCACTGTAACACTCGCTGGCATTAGATTCCTAATCAGACCACACCCGTTTTGACTCTGGCTAGTGTCTGTCTGTCCATATGGTATACTATCTGTTTAGGCTCTTTAAAGACAGCATCTAGATTTGGAGGTCACCCTCTGAACACAGACAGGGCATCCAGGAAACCAACTGGGTAGGGAAGGGGGCCAGATATAAGCAGTTTATACTGTGGGCAACTGGAGGCCAGTGCCCTCTGGCTCCCACGCAGAGCCATGCTCCCAGGGACGGGAAGTCAAGCACTTAATCACTGCCTCTCTGTCCTAGTGAGGAGTCCTCTAGGCCAGTAAGTCCCGCAGGTCAGCTTGCCCTGTGGAGGAATGGAGCACACGCCTCCTCTCTCATAGCATCCATGAAGTCATTTTATGACTATGCTATAATAACGAAAATGTGGGGGTTGGGCTTTTTATGTTTTTAACCTCGCTTTTCTGGAAATTGATTTTCAAAATAGTTTTCAAAGTCATGTGGTTAAGAGCTCAGAGACAGAGCCTTGAGCCAATCCGAGAATATAGGGCACCAAGACCCCCCCCCCCAAGTGAGCTATCAAACAGGAAATTAAACATCACAAGGAGATGCAGGAGTGACGTGAGCAATAATGGTACGAACTATTCCCAGCAGGATGTCAAAGCCTCTGGGAGGGGGTGGCGCTTTAGCTAATGACAGGATGAGGAGGAAGGTGCCCTGTGGATAGGGAAGGGTGCCTAAGGCAGAGGGGACAGTGTAGGCAAAGGCCGGGCAGTCCCAGGGAGTGGCAGCAAGGATCAAAGCCCCTCCCCCAGGAGTTCTGTCAGGCTGATCTCAGGTGGGCTTCAACCACAGGAGGGATTGGGGTGATCAGGTAACTGAAATAGCCAGAAACATCGGCTTCAGGAAAGATTTGCTCCCTGGACTCAGGGTTGTCATCGAAGCCCTGTCTTCCAGCTTGCTGGTGTGCCCTAGCTCACCTGACACAGCATCCACCTTCACCGTCACCACAGCCATGGGCCGCAGACGTGTAGAAGACCCAGGGGCTCACATGTGGCCCGTGGTGAATGTGTTCCCATGCCCCAGGAAGTGCCACACATCTGCTGACACTAGTCTCTATTACCTGAGTCAGGAAGACAGGGACATATTGGGTATGCCACAGATCTATGCTCCTGGGACAGGAAGTCCAGCGCTTAATCCCTGCCTCTCTAGAGGCATCCACAGTGGGGGAGATTGGAAAGGGTGATGAGAGCTGAGCCACAGGTAAGAAGTTCAAGGGTGTGACTTCATGGCTACCTCCTGCTGAATCTCCCACGTCCCACTGTACCCCCAGGGAGCATGCTGTCTTAAAGAGCTGCGGACTGGGGTCTCTGCAGTTTGTGGAAAGTCTGGCCACACACCTATGTGCGCTAGGTGGTGTTGAGGCTGTGAAGGTAGCTTCAGCCTTGAGGAGCTCTCAGATGGAGGTGGGAAATCCTGGGCAGTCAGTCCTTCCGGGCCTCCGCTTCCCCTGTGGCCCCTCATTACACAGGGGGAGTACTCACAATGCTGTCAGCCGCCAGGGGCAGCACTCACAGTGCTGTTTTTGCTATGGCCACTGGCATGGCTTTCCTTGGGCTTCATCTTCTGGGACTTCTGGCCCCTCCTCTCTAGCACCGATGCTGCCTCCAGCTGTCTGCCTTCCAAGTCTCCTGACGTCTGGATCATAAATATATGAGGCATGTCCTAGTTTCCTTTCTGCCGCGGTGGTGACATTCTGACAAAAAGCAACTTAGGGGAGAAAGGATTTATTCAATGAACAGTTCTGGGTTGCAGTCCATCATTGTGGGGAGTCAAGGCAGGAACTTGAAATAACCAGTCACATCATACCCACAGTCAAGAGCAGAAAGGCTGCTTGCTTGTGCTCAGCTCAGTCCTCCGCTCTTAGATAGTCAGAGTCAGGTCCCCTTCCTAGGGAATGGAGCTGCCTACAGCAGGCTGGATCTTTCCACATCAGTGAATTAAATTCAGGCAACCCTCCCACATACCAGACAAGCCACAGGCCAATCCAATGTAGGCAACCTGTCACTGGGGCTCTCTTTTATCCCAGGTGATTCTAGGCTATATCAAGTTGGCAAAGCTAACCATCATAAGGCCTCAAACAAGGTGAAAGACAGAGGTGGCAGAATTCTGTGAGTACAAGGTTAGCTTGGTTTACATAGTGAGCTCCAGGCCAGCCAGGGCTGCATAGTGATACCCCGTCTTGAGCAAGCAAGCAAGTACCGCAAAAACCAAACAAGCCTTAAAATCATCTTCAGAAGTCGGGGAAGTGTCTCTTCTAGGGTCATAGAGCTTGGCCTTGAATGGTGGCACTTCACCTCCACCTTACAAGGAGCTAGGTGCTGAGGGAACACCCACACTGGCATTTCTAAGCGGTTCCTTGTATGTTCCCCTATCTCAAGGGCTAGTCAGTCCTCTGCGCCAAGTGTAGCAGTGTTTCCCAGGGCCCCTCGCCCTCGTGGGAGCCTGAGTTGCCTACGGTTTATCTGTCTCAGCCTCAGGATGTATCCACCTAATAGGGGATCCAACTCCTGGGTGAAGCACCACCCCGCGGTGGTAGGATCTCTGGCCAGGTGTGCACATGGCAGAACTGAACACAGCAGGTGCCCTGAGCAGCCTATGATCTGGGATAATCACCTTTCAGAGCCAAGGCAGGGCAGCCTGGGGCCCCTACCATTCTGGAAATGGCAGAGAAGGGAGGGAGGGAGGAGTCCAGGGTACACAAACAGAATCAAGAGGCAGCCTGGGTCCTGTTCCCCTAACAGCGGCTCTGGGTGACTCCATGCCTTGCTATATTGAAAGGAGACTGGTCCATGCTTTGCTTCCCAGGCTGCTAGGAACAGAAGTGGGACCCACCTCTCCAGGTTTCCTCAGGAGCAGATTCTGAGGAGCCGTGAGGATGTTTAATTAATTGCAATTACAATCTTCAAAGGAAGCCCTGGGTTGGAAGTTGTTCCTAATTACTGTGTTATGATGTCGGCCGGCTCCCTGAATTGATTGTGTTAGACTTTCCGATGGAGGCGTAATTGAGTCGCTGTGAGGATCTAGTTTTCGTCCCTCCCCTGTAGATAAAGCCTGTGTTCAGCCAAGGCAGGGGAGGCAGGAGGGCAAGGGGAGCCGGGTAGGGGCAGACCCTGACGCCTGGAGACAGACCTCAAGGCCAAGGTTGAGACTGCTGGTGGGCGGATCTAGTGTGAACGGTCAGGTGGGTCACCTCTGCAGGCTGCTGAGTGGCCCATTTAAGTCTGCTGGCATTTCTGGGAGTGGTTGTTTCCCCTGGGTTAGGAGCAGGTGGGGTCAGTAAGGGACCCCTGACAGCCAGTGAAATGCAGGCACCATGTCCTTGCCACTCGTGGGCCAAAGTGTCACGGTCGGAGTGAGCACATGAAACAGAAACCCCTTGTCTGTTTTGGTGATTGATGGCAACTGTGCCTAGGTTTCCCATAGTTCAAGTCCTGGGGCTAACTGGGGTCAGGGTCCTGTAGTGAGGATAGGAACTAAACCTCTGAGATGTGAGGCTGTGTCCTGGTAGCATGGGGCGAATGAACTCGCTATAGGACTTATGAAAATGGCTTCGGTCCTTCTGGGCTGTGACTCTATGTGACAACCCAGCTCCTACAAGCAGCAGATTTTGGCCCCCACCACACACCTAGGCTTATTTGGGAAGTGTTTTTTTTTTCATGACTTCTTTTCTCTGTGCCTCAGTTTCCTCACCTGTAAATCTGGGCATGGGAGTGTGAGCAGGCAGTATGTAACCGCTTCGAACAGGATCCCAGGATGTTCCTCCGAGATCAGATTTGGGGGATAGGTGGGAGATTGGAGGGTATCTGTGGGCAGTGCTAGTGAGCTGGCAGGGCAGGGCCTGGTCTGGATTCTCACACCAGGGGGAGGAGGCATCTGGAGGCAGCAAGGATGCTTGGCTCAGGGGTGGTGTCCTGATGCCCAAATGACCTGTGGAGGTCATTACCACACTCGGGATGTGGATGGGGAGGCAAAGGCTGGAGGAGCAGCTGAGGCTTAGCTTTGGAGGCCTTCTAGGATGTGCCGAGGATCTGAGCCCCGTGAGGGAGGGCTGCACAGGTGGCTGAGTACTGAGAGGCCCCAGGATAACTGTCCTCAAATCCTCTTCCCAGCAGGCAGGCCCTGAGCTTCTCATCAGGGAAATGGACTGGCAAACACTAGTCTCTATGCGGGTCTTCTCTTCAGGACTGTTCCTGGCAGTCTGCTGAGACTAAATTCAAGCCCAAATAGTTGGGCTGTCCCTGGGGTGGTGAGTGCTCCCTGGCCCCCTAATTACTGAACACTAATGAGCCCTAAAATTCAATTAAGAGAAGGAGCTGACAACCCTGTGTCCCTTCTCTCTGAGCTTTGGGGAGAGGAGCAAGAACCTCAGGAGGGCGGGGCAGATGAGGTGCCTCACAGCTGCTAGGAGCGGGGGGTCTGTGTGCATTACCAGGCATCTGGAGTGCAGGTGGGGTCTGTGTGCGTTACCAGGCATCTGGAGTGCAGATGTGTGCAGTTGTGGGCCCCAGGAGACAGGGATGAAGGGAGTGACCCAGAGTGACAGTAGAGATTCGATGCCAAATAACTCCCCAGCCCTAGGCCTCATGGTGGCTCCCATTGAAACAGTTGTGGAAACAGAGACATACAACAAACGCAAGAAGAGTGTCTGGTACCAACTCTGGGCAACCCAGTCCCCTGTGCAAATGGGTCTCAATCCTGTTCTCCCTGGGAAGTGAAAGGACCGTTGTGTAGATAGAAGGACTCTGCCTGACGTATCTCAAGGACTGAAAGACTTCCCAGACATTCAGAGCTTGGATCTGTCTGTGTGTCTGCATGTTCTCTCTCTATGTGTGTGTGTGTGTGTGTGTGTGTGTGTGTGGTGTGTGTGTGTGGTGTGTGTGTGTGTGTGTGTGTGTGTG
>NC_022017.1:30134915-30155966 GCF_000317375.1 Microtus ochrogaster | reverse complement strand
GGCCTCTGATCCCAGCCTGCCATTCCACCATTGCCCTTTGCCCAGTCCCAATCCCAGAGAACGGACAAGAGTCTGGGAGTCTCCACACTGCCCCTGCTGGGGCTCAGCACCTGTGCCAAGGCCATGCATATGCCAGCACTGCCCACCCCGCCTGTTGCGCTTCCTCCGGGCTGTAGTGGACTTCTCCATTAATCATTGCTAATTGTTAGTGGGAGTCGTTCTTGTCAAGAACCATTATTCCTGGGAATAAAGAGAAATGAAAGACATCTCCTTTCAGGGAGGCAGCCTGGCCTGAGGAGAAACAATGGCAGGCCTGAAGGAGGTCCCCTGACCCGGTCCACTTCCAGGGGTTTCCAAAAACGCATGTGACAAACGCAGGCTCCTGGCTTTGGCTGAATGCACAGAGAAACAGAACATCCATCTTGTTCTCACATTTTCTAAAGTTGTTGTGAGTTTCCTTGAAACCCCGAGGGCTTTTTTTTTTCTTTTCTTTTTTTGGCAACAACAGCTGGGAATAAGTTGACACTTTCCACTTATTGCTGGGGACTGGTGCAGGAAAAGGGGGCCTGCGCTTGCCAGCCCGTGGTCCCAGATATCCCTCCTCTAGCCAAGTTCTACTCTGTCTTTGGGCTTAGAGAGCTGGTGGCCAGGGCCCAGGCTTTCTAAGTGGTCAGTAGGGACAGTGGAGTGGTCCACAGGGGCACAGGGCTGGGTTTACATGTGTTCTTATCCTGCAGGATTTGAGACCAGTTCCCCTCAAAGGACCCAGAAAATAGGTGTGTGTGTGGGTGTTTCTGCACATTGTCCCTTTAAGACCTCTCTATACTTTTGTTTCTATGGAACATGTCTTAAATCATTTTTTAAAACTGAAAATTTGGCTGTTATTTTTTTTAACAGAGTGTCATGCCTGATGTAACTCACTGCTGAATGAAGCCATATACACGGGGGAACACAGGATATAAGTAGAACACAGACTTGGAACCCAAGCACTCTGCACCCATGTGTATGCATAATGCTGCTCCATGTGTGTCTGTGTTTGCTTATGTTATGTGTGTGTGGACACATGTGCGCCTGTATGTATGCAAGTGTTTTTGTTTTTGCTGATGTGCATGTACTGTGCCGTACCATTAGCCTGCATGTGTGCATGTGTGTACCTGTGTGTAAACACATGTCCTTGCTTGTGTACACAGGAGTACGCAGAGGTCAGTGTGATACATGCATGTGAGCGTGTGTCTCCGGGCTCCCATGCCAGCTGTTTTCCATGTGAGTAGCAGGAAGGCTTTTGTGGCTCTGGATCCCCATGCAGTCTCACACTCTGTCACTGTAACCCTGTGAATTTCACGTTGAGAGAGACTGAGGCAGAGGGCAGAGGGCTGGACAGGTCTCCATATAAAGAACTGGCCCAGAAGGATATGGCCTGGGATCCTTGGATTTTAGCCTTGACCAGCATCTCACACAGAGGCACAGAGATGGCAGGCTGCCAAACACCCGAGAGGTGGGACACATGGCTTTGAGGCTCCCCCTAGCCTTATGAGCCCCTGGGTTCTGTCAGGTCTTTGTCCTCCTCATCAATCCCTCTCTAGAGTCACCATACCCTCTTGTCTCACTGCTGAGGTCAGCAGCTGTGGCCAGACCCAAGACCCTCCCATGTCATACCAGGTTATGGCCTCATTTCCAGGGACAGCTCCAGAGCCCCTTTGACCTTATCTGGAGCCTCTGTGTTCGTTGTGCAGCTTGCAAAAGTACTTCCACCTGTGCCTGCTTGGCCTTCTGACTGAACTGTGGGCTCCCAACCCACATCTCCAAGCTGCAGTGATGGTGATGGACATTTGAGCAAACAGTGCCATCTTCCCTTCTGGCTGCGTAGACTGGTGAGCCTTTCAATTCTTTGCTTCCTCTTAGCTACCTCATATACTCCTGGAGAGAGCCCGGACGAAAGTCAGAAGGACCCAGGCTCAGAACTGCACATCCTCTTCCCACTATTGGCTGGGACAAACATCTCCCTGCCTCGCCTTGCCTCACCCTGTAAATCAGGATGCTGTGAGGATGAGGTGAGTGGGAGGGTGACGATGTGGCAGATGAGAACCCAGAACACGGGTTGGGGTCAGGGGCAGATAGAGTCGGGAATCTCCGTGTCTCCAAGCACGCTGGTCTACCTCCACCAGCTTTGGAGTCTCAGTGAAGGACCAGATGGTGTTTTGAGCATTTTAATAAAGAGCTATTTGCAGTGTTGCTGCCGTTAAAAAAAAAGATGCCTGCTTAATGAGCGAACGCACGTTGGTAGCGAGTTAAAGGCGCTCGGATGTTTTAAATATTATGTACGTTGTGCTCGTGTTAGCCAACCTGATTTTTAATTACACCTTCTCCTGCTGCCTGGCTGGGCTGGGAGTGGGAAGGGAGAGAGAGAACCAGACAGCACTGTGCTTGGTCATTAGACATGATAGTCAGTTCATTTGGGTCTCCTCGGATGGACCCGAGAGCTGGGGTTGTGGTGAGGTGGCTTCCTCTTGTTACTATTGACTGAGCCCTCATCTCAGATGCATGTTAAACCTGATCTTGACCATGCACTGAGCCCTAATCCATGCTTACAGCCTTGAGTCTTGATACCAGTAACCTGTTGGGCACTGACCCTGGCCTTAGGCTGAGCCATGATGTCAGCCATAGGTTGAGAGCTGATCTTGGGCACCCATCTGAACCTCAGTCTTGGTTACAGTTATAGTCCAGTTGCTGGTCACGGTCTGAACTATGACCTCAGTGCAGCAGAACTTTGGTCGCGTCAGATATGTGCCAAGGCCTCAGTGCCCTCTGCTAGTGCCTCTCGTGCAGGTAAACACGGTAGGTGTGGCATTCAGGGAAGACCTGCAGGCTCTGGAATGATAATGTGGGCCTTAGGGAAGGTGACTGGGGTGGGCTGGCATCCCCAGTGGGTGTCCTTTAAGCCCCTATGTGAGATGTATTGATGTATTGATGCCCCCTCCTCTCAACCCACAGCCTCTCACCTTTTATTCAGTGCAGGTCCCTTCAATGCCCTGGAGCTGTTGCTGGGAATGCTGGGAAGGAGAGGGAGTTACCATTGACATCCAGTTCTTCCAGGAGTCCTGGGTGCCCACCCTTCTTAGTTATAGCCCCATCCTCTCTTTTACCATTTTTAAACAGGCTCTCACGAAATGCGCAGGCTGGCCTTGAACATGTGATCCTCCTGTCCCAGCATCCTAAACAGCCAGAATTAGAGGTCTGCACAACCTGCTTCTGACCTCCCCAACCTTCTGCAGGTAGGTTCTGTTCTCTTCTCTTTACAGATCATAACATACTGGTTCTGGGAGATGGTGTATCTTGTTTAGGATGACTGCTGGGACCAGCAGGCTGTCTTTTTCCAGCCTCCCAAGATGGACAGCAGGATGGGTATTTAGGTGTTCAATGACCCCCTGGAGGGTGTACAAGTGTTGGGGAAGCACTGTGGAGGGGGTCTGTGGAGGGTTGGAGCCCTGCGCTGAGCCCAATCCCTGCTTTGGGAAAGCTTTCAGCTCTCTGCTGTGTTCTGGCAGGGAAGGGAGAAAAGCTACCCACAGCAGCTCTTTGAGAAAAACTGAAGGCTCTTGAGGCCCAGCTTAAAAGGCTTCCAGGGAAGGTCCCTGACTGGTACCATTGGGTGGTGTGCTCACAGCCTGGACCAATCAGCTGCTGTTGGTCTAACAGGCAGCCGTGATTGGTAGCCCAATGGGTTGCTGCCTTACCTAGTGGGTTATGTGCCAGGGAGAAGCATGGAAATATCTGTCACCCAGTCACCTGGAGGATGGCATTACTGCAGGGACCTTGTCTGGCCTGGTGCTTGCAGGTGATGGTTGCAGGGTCTGTGCCTGGTGGGTGCTGGTAGATGGTCACTGTAGGGACTCTACCCAGCTGGGTGCTGGCAGAAGGTCCCCACTGTTGGGATCTGTCATTTTTATTTTGTGGCAATAATGAAAATATCGAATTAATGAAAACATTATGCAAATTGCATATTTTAGTGTCATATTTATGAGTTTTTGCCCAAAGAAAAGCCGCTTTAATTGGTGCAATTGACTCTTTAATAAGTTTCCCTTTTCACATTTTTCAAAAAAATGACACCTTTCTGAGCAGGGGCTCAGCTGAATCCCAAGGGTTTCCCTGAGCTTGTTCCCCGGAGGCAACAGAACCAGCGTTCCACGGCAGACTGTGTCCCTGTGGTGCTGGCATGTCAGCAAACCTTCTGACTTCACAGCCCAAAGATGCTGCTGCATGGTGATCTGACTTCACAGCCCAAAGATGCTGCTGCATGGTGAAGTTGCTATGGTTCTTCTTTACCCATGAACCTTCAGAGGCTCCCGAGGTTCAGAGGAGGAAGCTGGGTTTCTGAGTTCTTCCTCTAGCCTCCTCAATGCCCTTGTGTCTCCTTCCGTCAGGGGTCTTCTTCTGAGGGAGTGTTTGGTATTTGTTGGATGAGGTCACGAGCGAATGGTGGTTTCCTTGGCCAGTCTTCTAGTATGCTGATGTTAGATTCTGTCAGCCTGAAGATTCCTGAAGAACCTGGGGGTCATGTAAGTCACATAGTTGGAGAGGGCTCACCCCATCTTCCACGACCCTCATACTTTCCTGTCCCCTCTGCCAGGAATACCCTCTCCTGCCTTCACCTGAAGGTTCCTGGTGGCTTTCGGGTCCCAGATCAGACATGGTACCACATCATTCTATCTTTAAACGCTGGGAACAGCTGCCCCTCCTACGTAGTGTCTATGGGAACAGCACCGCCAAAGTCTCCCCGCCCCAAGGTCTGGTTAGCTCTGGCATGTGACACTCACACTGTGCCTTCCAGGGCCCTTGTGAGGTTGTTTCTCTCCGGTGTGTGCACCCACAGCACAGTCTGAGCGCCGTCTCCGCTATCTTGGCAGGTTCTGTGCACATGCCTCAGGCTTCTCTGCACCTGCCCTCCTCTGTGTCCACGCTGGATGCCGCCTGCCCTGTGGCCTGAGAAGGAGCAAGGGAAGGTGAAGTTCTCGTGGCAGGAGAGAGATCAAAGTGATGGCCTGGAGTGGTGCCTCAGGCAGGCAGCACACCCTCAGCCACACGGACTTGCAAACATCCAACAAACCAAAAGCGGTCCATTTCACTTACGACCGCTTTTGAAGATGCACGGAGAAAAAAAAATCTATTTTACAAAATCTTGACCTTGAGCCTAGATCTGTGGGGCAGTTTTCTATCTCAAGGCAGATCCCAGCTATTCCACGGTCCAGGGCTCTCCCCTATTGGCTCAAACCAACTAAGTAGACATTCCAGCCCTGTCCCCAGCTTCCTGAAGCACAAGGACACTCTACTGTACCCCGTGAGGGCAGAAGTCCTTAGAGAGCTCTTGTATCCTTGTTTGAGTGACAAGCACAAGTAGTGATGATCTTTTCCTGGGAGGGCTGGGTAATGTCTTGCACACTGCCTCTTGCACTGCCGTGAGAATGATGGACCCAAAGTGATGGGCTGGAGCTTGGTAACACTGTGTTCAAGAGCCACCACGCCCACAGCAACCCTGCTCGTGGTGCTGGCACTCTATTGCCATACTGCTAGAAAGTTTCCTCTGGGTCTGCATGTATGCAGAGTGCTGGGTGTATACCAGTGCCTACTGGGAGCGACAGTTTTCCTGAGGACCCCAAGAAAGAGGTCTCCCTCTGTGTTGCAGGGGAATCCGAGGCTCTGGAAGGCCTGATTCCTCCAGGGGCACGAAGTGAGTTACTGACCCCCTTTCTTGCAGCTCAGGCCTCTGCAGAGCAACATGTTGAGCATCACCCATCTGGGACTTGCAGCCTGGCCATTATCATGTGACCTGCTTTCTCACTGCTGCATGATGGTGGGAGAGGCCTGGCTGGCTCGGTAGGGAGGTTGTACCTGGAGGTAGCATGGGAGAACCTGGTGCTTTCTGGGTTCTTGCCCCAGCTCTTCCTGTGACCCACAGAGGGCAAGCTTGTAACCTTGCTTCTTTCTTACTGCCAGGGGATTCAGAACAGCTCTGTAGCTGAATCTAACTTTGAGGGCTCCGTTTTTTCCTGCTAGGATGGGATATAGCAGGGCAGGGCAGGGCAGAAAAGGGCAGGGCAGGGTTCTCCCTGTGTGCCTGAAGCTGTCTAGACAAAGCTCTCAGACTCCCAACATGCACAAAAATAGCAGCTGGGTGCTAGCTTCACCCCTGCCGGGAACAGATGCTACCTCAAGGGGGCGGCAGGCAGCCAGCAGCAGGAGGGGCTGGGCTGTTAGCTGGAGCTCTCACGCTGCCAGCCTGAGCGCTATGGGCCTGGTTACTGCTGCCACTGACTCAGAAGGTGGGGAGATGGACAGGGCCTGAGTCTGGGAGGCCCTAACCAGTGCCAGCTGCTGCACCTCTGCCCCTAGGGCATCCCAAAGGACTTACCTGGCAGGTGTGTGCTCCCTTGTTTAGGTAAGGAAATCTGAGAAGTGAGATCAAGACTTTACCAGGTCCCACAGAAGGTGAGGTTGCCTGAAGTCAAGGTGGGGGTTGGGCGCACCGACCTTGGTAGGGTGGGGAGCAGACATTTGTTCGTTCATTGGTTCCCTTGCTGGGGCTGAGTCTCACCTGTACTTGGCCTGGCTCATTAAGTCCTGAGGGCTATGCCGAGTCCATCTCAGGGACTCAATTGATTCAAGGGTGATGGACTCGGCATAGCTCTCAGGACTGCCCCAAAGCCCTTTTTAGCTTAGCTGGCTCACACATGTGGCTGCCTAGGTCCTTAGTCTGGATATCAGTCCCATCTGGGGCTGCTTGGGTCAGAGACCAGTGAGGCTTCCCCTTCTTTGTTCCCCTCTATCCCTGTCCACTCCCAGCACAGATGGCCGGACACGGAGTCAGGAAACTCAGACAGTTTTGTCACTCCCTCCAACAAGCCAGTCTCCCAGCGACTCAGTTTCCTCATCTGTAAAGTGGGAGGCTAATAGGCCCCACGTCAACACAGGGTTATATGAGAGAAGGCCATGGGGATAGAAGCTCATGGGCACAGAAGGGCCTGGCACATGCTAGTTCCCAGGGATGGGCTTTTTATTGTGGTCAGACGCTCCTGGATACTATGTAGGGCTTGACTCAGGGAGGGGGGGCAGGGAGCCGGGGGCGGGGATCATCATCTTTTGACCGGCAGGCCTCATGGTGTGAGGTCAGTGTCTTGGCTAGTCTAGGGGTTCAGGGCTAGGATGATCAATGTCTGTGTGACCTGAGCAGAGTTTGGGGCCCACTTTAGGTTCTAATCAGTCGCCCCTTCCCACTTCTAGAGTCCCTTCTAGAGACTGGGAAGTCCTTTTTCTCATTTGTCCTGAATTCTATGCTGTGGTATCTATCAGCCACTTTCTAGAACCTGATTGGTTGGGAGGGCTGTAGGAGGGGCTTCCACTCAGTCACTCACTTGGAGGGCCAGTGTTCTTGCCTGCTGCTAGCAGCAGCCTTGAGCTGGGGAGAAATAGCAAGCAGTGCTGCTGGGAGCAAAGCTTTCCTCATCAAGCTCGGCTTCCCCTGATGGGGGGAAGAATTATCTGCATTCTGCCAATCATGTATTTTAAAATGCTGATTGGCCAGGCAGGAAGTAAAGGCGGGTCAACTAGACAGGAAGTAGAGGTGGGGCGATGGGAACAGGAGTATTCTGGGAAGCAGGAAGCTCCCTCTGCTGCTCCTGTCCAGACACCGAAGAAGCAGGATGTGACCTGCCCCGCTGGAAATGGTACTGAGCCATGTGGCTAACAGATAAGAATTATGGCTTAATATAAGCTACAAGAGCTAATAAATAGCCTGAGCTAATGGGCCAATCAGTTTATAACCTATGTGGACCTGTGTGTAATTTTCTTTGGGGCTTGCCGGCTGTGGGGAACTGGGCAGGACAGAAACCCCAACAAGCAGGCCCCCTCATGCTGCATTCCTCCTAGAGTGAGGTGGGGGCAGAGGACATCATTCCCTTCCTTGGTGTCTTGTCACAGCTCTGTGAGAGGAAATTGGTGGCATCCAGACACCCCTGGGCACACCCAGGTTTCTGAGAGTTCCTTTTCCTCAGCGGTGATGCTCGTCCATAGTCCTAGGTCTATGCCTGCCTCAGAAACTTGGGTGACTCCCTCTTAGACAGCTCCTGAGGGCTTTCTTGGACTCTGGAAGTCACTTGGGAGAAGGAGATTGGATTTGGGAAACCTTGGGGGTTTAGGAGTCATTGGAGGTAGTGTAGGTGGGGGGCCCGACCTCCCTACTCAGAGCAGTTATGGGTCTAGAGGAGTCCAGCACACTCCACAACACTGCAGTAGGATGTCGGTGGCACAGAGGCTCCAAGGTGCATTTCTCAAGTGGTGAAACTGAGGCCAGGAGCGGCAAGGCAGTGTATCTAGGTTATAGCCCAGTCACTGGGTTTCTCTGGGTGGGGCTGGACCCCAAGTTTACACCTACCACGTGGGACAGATGCCCACCCCCACCTCCCACAGTGACATATGCATAAAATGAACACACACCAACACATACATATACACTCACCTCTCACACTCACTCAGACATGTGTACACATACCACACAAACATGGGTGCATACACCTACGCGAATACTTGAGAGTCTAAGAGTCAATAGACCCAGGATGTCTTGTCCCTGGCTGCCTACCTTGTGGGGGACAATGAACAAAGGGTCTGACTAGGCCCAGGAACTCACTGAAGTGCTTCTCACTGGCTCCATAGTCCCCAGCACAGGTGGAGATACATTGCTTCAGGGGGACAGTAGCAAGCTCCAGGGCTGACTGAGCAGGAGTATCCCCGTGGACACCTAGATCTTGGCAACCAGTCCAGTTCCAAGGTCAACCTCTGTCCTGCCAGCCAGCTTGCCTCTGTTCTGCAAGTGGAGTGGCAAGCCCACAGTGGGATCCACTTCCTGTCACATAGCACCTTAGTTTTCTTTGCTCTGTGAATGGAAGATTCCCATCCCAGTGTGGTTTGCCAGGCTGTGTGGCAAATGTCACAGACAGGACTCCAGTAGCCTCAGGACGCTGTCTCTGCCACCACCTTAAAGGTTAGTTTCAAAGTTCAGCTTCAGCCCGGGGAGACAGCTCTTTGGGGCTCAGTGTGGGAATATGAGACACACAGTTTAGTTTGCAGTTCCCTTAGGAGGTGGGCAGGGGAGAGCCATTCTCTCCCTGACTTATCACTGTCCATTGGGTAGTGTCCTTTAGCCTTCTGTGTGCAGTATCAAACAGAAACAAACCCCACCCTCCCAGGCACGCACATACTCCAGGCCCACTGCCATTCCTGCATACCAATGTAAAGCCACAGTCCAGCATTTATGCCAGCACAGTGCTGCAGACACACAGTGTGTAAGAGTCTTGGTCCCTTCTTTCTGGGAGCACAGCATAAGGGGCACAGTGGAGCAGATGTAGCCCTTTGCCCTTTCGGGCAGGGGTTCTCTGCAGTCATCTGGTCTATTATATTCAGTCTTGAAGTCATGACTCCTTCCTGCCTTGGGTGCATCAGAAACAAATGCCCTTCCCATGGTTGGTACCCTTCCACATCCTTGCAGCTCTGCCATCACGGCATCACAGGGCTGGCTGCATCTCAGCCTTCTGAACAACCTGGACAATTGCTACAGACGAAACAGAGTAGGTTTTGAGGTGCAGGCCCCGTGGCCCCTGGGACTGGACTGTCTTTATCCCGTTCCTTCCTTTGTCATTAGCCAGCTCTATGCTGGCAAAGGGATGCTCTTTGGAAGTAAATGTCCCCCAGTGTCCTTTAGGAAGTCACCACATTTGGAAGGAAGCAGGGTTTGTCCCAGGACATGAGACACTGTTTGATGCTGGAGGCCAAGCTGCCGAAAACATACATTTCTAATTAAAACAGAAATTAATCCTCTCCCCAACTACCTGCTATCTGCAGCCGGGTGAGCACGAGTCTTATTCTGCTAATTAATGTTATCATTGTTAGCATTATTTACATAAGCAGATAGGATTCACGCAGGCGTGTGGGAGCTCATGGGAAACTAATTTTTTTTTTCCTAAGTTAAAAACAATTTATTACCTTGAACATCCCTCTTGTATTCTAATCACATATGTACAGGGGTCCCTTATGCCATCCCCAGCCCACAGTGGTGCCTTCTTTGATGCAGTGGACACTTGCTCCAAATGAGAGCCATGGAGCGTACAGAGAGGGAGTGGCAGCTGGGACCAGCGAAGCCCAGTGCTCATGATCTCCTTTTGCCTGGTGCTGGGGGTTTTTGTTGCCCAGTTAAATGATTCCAAGCACCACACTAAGATCCCAGAAGTCTCCTGGCAGATTAATAAATCATACTAAATGCTCTGGCATTTAGCAGTGCGTTCAGAGGTCTGGGTCTCTGTGGGAGGCGAGGCATGCGATGCCTTCAGGGGCTGCCTTGGTTGGTCTGTGCCAAGGGGTTCGCGGCCTGTTTAAATGCCATCTACCCTGGAGATCTTCCCCTAGCTTTGTGCCTGGGTCCTGTAGCACCCTTCTCGATGATGCCACCTCTTCCTGGGGGGTATGGCTGTGGTTTCTGTTTTCTCCCCCTCCCCCCCGCCGCTGGGCTGTACATTCCTTGAGAGTCGTGGGGACACAGTGTCCCCAGTTTGCTCCTCATGCAGCATACCTAAGTGCCTGGTAAATGCTGGCCAAACTTGTGAACGTGTGATCTGATCTGCCTTGCTGTGTGACGAGCGCAGGAGCACCCCAGGTTGGCTGAACGATGAACGCAGCTCTCAGGCTTTGGTTCCCAACACGCATGCAGAGCTGGGTGAGGGTGCCGGTTGCCTGGTGTGCTGATCTTCTGCCTGAAGAGATGCCCCGTCTCACCTGCCAGCCTGCCATTGCCACACCATGCCACCTTTGGATTTCATATCCCTGGGAGGGGGGTTGTATGGAGACCCGGATGGTAGACTAGAGGCCACACAGAGAGGGGACAAGGACAGAAGAGTGGAACTCCGAGGCGCGCTACCCCCACCCCGTCGCCCCCGTGAAGGGAACAGATGCACTGTCTCAAAGAGTTCCCTCCTCCGAAGAGACTCTGGTGTGCTTTTCCCCTTCTTGAATGAAGGCAAGAATAAGGCTGAGTAGAGAGTAATTACCGCAATTGAGGCGGAAATCTGCCATGAAAGGGAGAGAAATGAGGATCAGGCAGGAAGTGCTTGTCTCCTGGCCCCAGCCTGTGTGGGAGCCTTTCTGCCCAGCCAAGGGTGCCGTCCTTGGCACCCAGTGTCAGTGCTGAATGACTGGGTCTGTGGAGTGCAGCCAAGTCGACCTGCTCAGGGGCAACCACATCCCTTGGTCCCTCTGCCCCAGGGTCTGTGGAATCCCAAGCCTCTTAGCCCACACAGCACACTGTGTGGAAATTCCTCAAAGCCTTGGGCTGTGTTCCGTCTTTCCTTTTCAAAGCCACAGGAGTTGAGAGTGGGAAGGCTGACTCTTCTGTGGGTGGAAGGCATTGGGCACTGGCTTCCTTCCTCCCCAAGTCTTTTCTTTCTAGGTGGTAGCGTTGCTGTGGCACTTGTGTTTCAGGTTGACTGTACACCAGCTGTGTCCTTTGGTCCAGCCCTGAACAGAAAGCGATGCTTTGATTAGCACCCAGCCCTACTCACGCCACACCCAACCTCACCTAACCCCGGAAGCATGTGGCAGAATTCTATCTGAGAGACGGGAGGAGAAGGGTCAATGTTAGGTTACACAGAATCAACCCATCACAGTTAATTCTCATCTTGACACAAATCTAGATACACCTGGGAAGAGGGACTCTCCATTGAGTAACTCCTTCATCAGATTAGCTTGTGGGCATGTCCGTGGGGGCATCTTCTTGATTGCTGATTGATGTGATAGGACCGACCAACCCCGCTGTGGGCAATACCATCCCTGGACAGGTGGGCCTGGATCGTATAAGACAGGGAGTTGGGCAAGCCATGGGAGCAAGCCAGTACTTGTGTGGTCTCCGCTCCAGTTCCTGTTTCCAGATTTCTTTCTGACTTGATGAGTTCCTGCCATGGCTTCCCTCCAAGATGAACTGTAACATGTAAGATGAAATAAATAAAGCCTTTTTTCATTAGGTTGATTTTGGTCATGGTGTTTATCACAGAAACAGAGAAAGCAAACTAGGAACCCAAGCCCATGGCCACACACCTCTGAAGCTGCCTTTCCACACAGCTCACTGTGCTGTGGGAACCTGGGGGAGACCAGAGACCCAAGCTCTGAATCCTAACTCTTGGGCCTCTGGGGGATCAAGATGGCTGTGTGTTTCTGTATACTGGGAACCTTCCCATGCAAGTTTTCCTGTGCCTTGTGAGGCATGTGTTCCCAAAGTCTTCTCTCCCCTGTGGACCAGGTAGGCTGATGGCCATGGTGCTGTACTTGTATTGGGTGACCTCCTATGTTCCAGATTCCAAAACATCAGAGTTGTAGGATGGGGCCAGTTATTGATGGTGGAGAGGTTCTTCTTTGGGCACATCATCTAGGAGGAACCAACTGGTCCCTCAAGCAACAAGAACTTCCATTCTTCCTGTGGAATCAGAACCCAGCGATCAAGGACCATACTTCGGCCAGGACTACTTAATTGCTCAGACCTCTTGTCTCACCCACCTCCCCAATCCTTCCTTTCTTTAAACCTAAACCTCATGTCAGCACCTTGAAGACAGGCTTGTGTTCCCTGGACTCCTTCATTCTGCTCCCCAGCATTTGACTAAGCCACCTCCTTGACTTTTTAACATCCTGCATCTTTTTCATTGACTTTATTGGATTGGTGGCCGAGCTTAACCTGTGGGGCAGTCAGAGTCGGGCTTTTGTGGCTATCAGCAGGCCTGAAGGTCATTGAGGACAAACCCCTCTCTCATAATCTGCAGCATCTGAAACCAGGAGCTGCAGAACGTTGATTACTAGGATCTGAGTTGAATCTCTGGCCTTGTGCGGAGACAGGATATTTTAAACTGTCCTAAAGATGCTAAGATTGCCATCCAGCAGAGGTTTTCTGATAAAGAACATTGCCCCCTCCCTTCAGAGTTAATCCAAATGGGCCTGTCAATCACATGGGTGGGAAAATGTCTCTCCGGCAGCTGCCTCAATGTCTAGAGACTTGAAGAAAATAGTATAAAGCCTTTGTAAACACATAAACTGGCCCAGTGGTCCTTCCGGGACTGCCCACTCCATCTATGAGAGGGTTTCTCTCTGAGCGGTCCCTTTGGCCACTGCTCACTCTCACCCTTGAGAACGTTCCACTTTACCTTGGAATAAAGTCTGTCTGTCTTCCTTACCTCACTCAGTGTGTCTCATGAAGGAGATCACAAGGACTGAGCAGCTGAGGGGAGCCCAGAGCAAGGTCCTCATAATACTAAAACTGCTCATAATTCTACAGGGCTGACAAGAGCCCTGGGTCACACAACAGCAAACTGAGGTCCTGCAGCCTCAGTCCCAAATTCTTTCCACAGCCTAAAGGGTGTTGGAAGCTGATAGACAACAACCAGGCTTTGGCATGTGTGACTGAGTCAAGGGTCAGCCAGGCTATATTGGCCTCTGAAGGAACCTGAGATTCACAGATATCTATCTATCTATCTATCTATCTATCTATCTATCTATCTATCTATCTATCTATCCAGACAGGATCTTACTATGTAACCCAGACTGGTCTTGAGTTTGAAGCCCTTACACCTTTACCTCCTAGCTGCTACCATTACAGGGAACACTCAAGCCTAGCCTACGTGTAGATGTTTGAAGGCCTGAGATCTGTGTTTACGTGTTTGTTACACAGGACAGACATCTAACACAGACTCCAGAGCCCAACCCCCTTCTTATCCCCTAACTCTGGCTGCTTTTTGTGTGTAGGCAAAGAAAAGGTTTTGCTCATAGACAGTATCTTCAACTACAGACTAAGCAGACTGATGTCAATGGGGCTGGACTTGCATTGAGATAGCTGCCTTAAGCAGGGAGAGGGGAGGAGATTGCCTGACCTTCCAAAGTGTTCTGTGTCCTGCTTCTGGCCCCATCTGTGCCCTCCTCTGTGTCTCCCTGAGGAAGAGCACTATTTTGACCTGTCACTCAAATCTAGAAAGCCATGAGGTGGTTTAATGGAGACAGGGCTCCCTCCTTTCAACCTCAACCATCTCTGTAACAGGCATGGAATGTAAAACCCTGGGTTTATGACAACTGTGGGCGGATGGAGTTCTCAGGCTGGGACTCACCATGGTTTTTGTTGAGACCTTCTAGTCTTTGGAGGCCCATGTACTCATCTGGGTCAGAGCCTGGAGCAGCCAACATTTGTTTGACAGTGACTAGTGGGCTAGATGCCTCTGAGCCCAGGGAAAGCCTTTTCCATTGTGTGGAGGTGAAAGCCCTGTGGAATCCTTATGGACTGAGTGGCTTTGGGGCATAGATGAAGTTGGGCTGCAGTGTCTGGTCCTTCAAATATGGTTCCATGCCATGGGTGAGACTCCTCTAAAAAAATGGGAAAAGTGAAATTCCAGTAGAAGTCCCAAGTGGACCTGTCACTCCCCTAGACTTCTAGCTGGGTTGTTTTTGGCTGCTGCTCTATAGCCAGCCTGAGTTACAGGTGTATCAGTCAGCAAGATGAGGTCAGGCTACAGAAACAAACACACCCAACCCTGGGACATCATGTCATAAGTCTCTTGTTCAAGAAAAGTATGTTACAAGTTGGTATCTTGGTCCGTTTGGCATTTTTGACAAAATGCTACAGACTGAGAGCTCCAAAAACAATACCAGACATTTGTTCCCCTGTATTGAAGTCTAGAAGTTTAAGCAAGCTCTGTTGATAGCTGCTTTCTGGTCCTTGGATGGTACCATGACCCGTGAAAGGGTATGAAGTATCTTCATCCAAGATATGGGATTTTAGGTGCCAAAAATGCCTTCTAGGGGTTTACAGCTTTGGGACAGGCCTTCTGCTCCATCTTGTGTTATGTGGTATCAGCGGCCCACCATGGGACCATATAGGGTAGGTGGATAGGTGAGCAGGAAAGAACCAAGAAATGGGCCTTATAGTCGGACTCTTTCTTGTGGGACCCTGTGGATCATCTGGGGCTTCAGAGCCTGTTCTGACCCAGCTTAAACCAATCGTTGGCAGAGAGTTACGCAATGCTGCGTTGTTGGTCCTCATACTGATGTGGACAGTCAGCATTTGCTTCTTGCTCATGCCCGATGCTACAGGTGGGGACAGTGGAGAGGCAGGAGCTCTGCTTTGCAGAGTCACTTGACTTGGAAACAATGAACAATAGAGATCCCAATTCTGGGACACTGCTGAGCCTCAGAAAAAGGGGGGATGGCAGGTTCAGCTGTCTGCCCTTTGGGATCTCAGTGGCCTCGACTGAATGTCTCCAATCACAACTCACAACCTTCTGGGAGAACTGGGGCAAGTTCTGCTGCCTCCTGTGCCCCAGGTTAGGGAATGGTGAGAATGGGGGTGGGTCGGGGCTCCACAGCAGAGCCAAGATGCTCTTCAGTAAGTGGCATTTGAAGGAGGCGGCCAGGAGCTCACTTAGCATCTGAGTGTCACACTGAGTGTTCCCAGGGGCAGTAGTTGCATTTGCAGCTACATGCCACCTGGCTCAGTTGGCATGGGACATGCGGGCAGGATTTCAGAGCTAAATACAGCTGCTGAGTTAACAATGATAAGGCTCTGTCCTCTCTTCCTAAGCAGAGGCCCCATTGGGGATGAACGGGGATATGAGGGATGAGGTAGGGAGTACGGAGAGGGGGGAAGTGTGGGGAATCTGGCCCTCCCTCCCTCATAGTGGCCTGAAGCAAAATCTACAGATTCTGGCTCAGGGTTGATACTTCTAACTCCTTACCTTGGCAGTGTCCCCCAGTCCAATGTGACACTCTAAAGGATTCTTCCACGTGATTATCAGCAGGCCCGTGTATCCTGCTCTACATCCAGGCTGTCTGCAGGAGTGGTCCACACTGAGTAGCCAAAGGAACAGAGCCGGGAAAGTCCACACTTTCCTTTTCCCGGCTTCTGCAGCTCTGTAGGGACCATGACAGATTGAGGGAGGAAGGGTTCAGTAATGTGGCTAATGGTTTCAGTTCGTGACTTTTTGGCTCTGTCACTTCTGGACCACAACAAGGAGAATATGGCAGTGGTAAAAAGCTGCCAGCTTGCAGCAGGCAGAGAGAAGAGAAGAAACAGGAAGGGTCCAGGGTCAAGTAATACCCTTCAAAGATGTGCCCCGGTGACTCATCCTCCACCCAGGGTCCATCATTTATACTTCTATCACCACCCTAAATGGTCCATTCATACTTGCTTCTGTCAACAGATTAAACCACAGCCTTCTTAAGTACTCACGGATACCTCAGAGGCGAGCTTCCTAACCTCCTGACTCAAATTAACCATCACACCAAGCGAGGGCAGAGGCCTACGTATGGCCATGTGGTGTGGTGCATCCTCAACCTTGGGATTCCTTTCTGCTGGAACTGTATATGGTGGGAAGCAAGGGTCCGTGTGGAAAAATTTAAATCTTCCTGGGCCTTAGGAAGAACCCTGCAGGCCATCCTCAGAGTAGTAGTAGGCCGAGGAAGGGGCCAAATCTCACTCCCTCACCAGGCCTCTTTCCTCCTGGTAGATGCTGCTGAGATGGAGGCAGAACCATCCACGCTCCCTTTCTTCCTGGGCTGAGTTCAGGCAAGCCGGGGATAGATCCCACCCTCCGTCCTTATGCTACATGTCCTACACGCCTTTCTGAGGTTGGGCTAGGGTATGATTCCCTGGGAAGCCTCCTTGTTTGGGTCCTCAGCTGACTGCTGGTCTCTGCTGGTTCTTGCAGCCGTAGCCATAAAACACAGGTCATATAGAACCAGGGACGTCATGAAGAAGTCACCTTTTTCTGAAGTGACAGCCTGTTGTCACTTCATTATGCCTTCTCACATTGGCTCATCTGGATAGGCAAGACCTAGTTCGTGGTACCCACGGACTTCTGTTATGCAGTGTGTGTGTGTGTGTGTGTGTGTGTGTGTGTGTGTGTGTGTGTGTGTGTGTATGCTCTATGGTGTCTCTGCCCTTTGTTCAGACATTGAATAGGGTCATGAAACTGGGTATCACATGGGCATCTCATCCTTCCTGGCTCTCTATGGAGGTCAGCTGTCTTAAAACAAAATCTGTATTGGCTTAGCGCTAGGTTCTATGGGGGAACACCATGGTCAGCAGGATGAACCAGGTGAATTAGTGGGAGGAAAATGGGGTGCATGGCCTGGAGCAGGTCGTACCTGACCAGGAATGTCTCCACTGGTGAGCAAGGGAGAGCAAGGGTGAGGGCCAGCACTCTGAACTGGGACATTGCACAGCTGATGCTGGGAACTCTGGGGACCGTTAGTCTCTGCCAGGGTCTGAGCAAGTCCACATGCAGTGGGTGTGCAGTACATCCATATGTATGGCATCTATGTCCTCTCTGTGTGCCAGGCACATCCAGTCCATGGGGATACTGAACAGCATCCATCCTGCACCCCTTCTGCTTGAACACAGTCCCTCTGCACTGCAGCCCCCTGCTCCCCTGGAATTGTAATCCTGTTCTACCCACCCGGGCTGGACTCCCTCTGTCTCTGTTTCCAAACCCATTCCTTCTCAATGCCAAAGTGGACTAAGTGGGTTGCCGAGTTGAATTTCCCATGGACTTGGTCTCCTACTTAACCTCATCTCATTTTGATCAGGACACAGAATTGCTTCATGTGTTTGCTTTGCTCCAGGCCAACCTTGCACACAATTACTCAGAACAAATGGACGGCGGGAGGCAAAGAGCACGGCTAACAAGGCAGCCTTCCACTCCACGTCCTCCTCCCTTCTGCGTAGCCCGAGCCTACAGCTTTTCTTTCCTTGACCACTGCTCCTGTGACAGTTCCGCAGGGACAGAAGGGACTCAGGCTCAGACCACAATGCCCCGGAACTACCCACAGGGAGGGAGCCCTCAGAAGGTCCTTGGGACTTGGAGGTTTGTGCAGTAGGTGGAATGGCAGCTCCTGCGGGGACTTAGTCCGTCCAGCCATTCAGTAAACACTCCTCCTCCCCCCCCCTCGGAGGTACCTTGTTCCTTCAGTGGCTTCAGCTTCCTGTGCTTGAACTTGTTCATTCTGGCCTGGCCTGACATGGGTTCATGGACCTAGTCTCTTAGCATCCTTGTTAGAAATTAAAAAAGAAAAAAAATAAAGAAATAGAGAAAGACAATTGACTGTTCCCAGCGGTAATGACGCTGACGAGGCTGTAGTCCTGTGACCTCCTCACCCTGTCCTAGCTCATTTTCTACTGCGGAGACAAAATACCTGAACCTGGGTAACCGAGAAGGGAGGAAGTTCATTCAAGGAGCTGGGAAGGTCAAAGGCAGGCTGCTGCATCATGGTGGTGTGGTGAGGGGATATAGGAGTCTAGCACACCTGCCGTTCAGGGCAGGGAGCAGAAGGGGTGTGGGGCTGGGGGAGAATAATGGCCTACCTTCACTTTTACTGCTAAGGCTATGCCCCCAGAGCCAAGTCTCTCTCCAGGCCTTCGCCTGATACTGCATATAGAGGAATTGAGGTTCCAGTATTAGCCTGAGCTCCTAGGGTGCACATATTCAGGCTAACACCTATAAACAATAAACAGTGTGTGCGTGTGTGTGTGTGTGTGTGTGTATGTGTGTGTGTGTGTGTGTGTGTGTTGGTACATATAATCTGGAGACATGAACACAAAACAGTCCTGAAGAAGCACATGGCCAAGGCCAGTGGGCTGTGAAGCCCTGTGGGATCCACAGCCAGGTTGGAGAGAGCAGGTGAGTGGGTTGTGTCTTAAACCATCCCAAAGCAACAGCGACCTATCCTCCTGCCTCTGGAGCCCTCTAGAGTCAAGTGTCACTAGTCCTTTTTGCCTTCTTCAGCCCTGCAAGTCCCTAGCCTCTGGCATGTGAAGCTTCCTGCCACTTTGGGCTCTTCTCACCTGGCCCTCTTCCCTTTTGTGTCTCTGTCCAGATTTCTTTTCCTTTGAGGACACTTGCCACATTGTTTACCTTTGTCCAGCGTGAGATCTGGTCAGAGCTCATGACCTTGGTAATATCCAGAGGCCCTGTCTAAAGTCCGGTCACATTCATAAGCTCTGACCAACATTCTGTTGGGGAACATTTTTCAGCCTGGCACAGAGTACCCACAAAGGACAAGTTACCAGATGACATGCTGAGAAGCTTGTCTCCAGTCTCCTGATTCTCTGGGGCCAGCACAGCCACCCACAAGCAAGAACAGTGCCCACTGACTGCTGTGCTGCTGAAGGCAGCCATTGCTGGCACTTTCCCCGTAGGTGGATGGAAGTGGTATCAGGCAGGTAGTGGGGAGCGCTGGGAGGATTCCCAGGCCCCTTCTTGTCGACGAAGCACTTCTTGCCTTATCCTGGGGATCCTGTCATCCCAGCAGGGTGGAGGCGGGGGAGATCCTGGCTGAGAACTTCTCTACCCAGTCCCTGCTCCTCCAAGACCCTCCATGGGTCCACCTCGGGAGATCAGCTCTCTTGCTGTTTTGGTGAATATTTTCTATGCATTGTTCATCTTGGCATTTATTGTTGGCATTCCAAGAACAGTCAAACAAGATAAATGCCCCATCCCCATGCACGACCCACAGGCTGCTAGCTTCTCTTTGCTGCAACATCAGTCTAAAACCCCAGCCAGCATCTAGGTGCCTGTAATGTGTCTCAGTGTGGGAATGGGGTGGGATGGAATTCAGCCCACACAGGGACTTGTGCCAGAAGCTGCAGGAGGCAGATAAAACCCCAAAACCAGATGTTACTGTGCCTTGCCAATAAGTAAGACCCTAGGGGGCTGGGATTTGGCACTGTATGCCCATGGTGTCCTTCCTGGCTCTGCCACACATGGCCGTGACATTCTAGGCAGATGATACCCTCAGCCTCAGAATGGAGATAGCTCATGCCATGAGTACACGGTTTAGTGGCTCAATGCGCTGTCCACATCCCTGTTAGAACTGCCTTTCTATGGTCCCTGTTGATCTTGGAGCCCCTGCTTTCCAGTGGGTTGTGAGTTGTTCACGGTCTCTCCAGAGACCAATGGAGATGGACAGGCAAATGGATGTAAAGGTAGACAGAGAGAAAGATGACAGATAGATGGATGGGTAGAAATGGGAGGTGATGGATAGATAAACAGGCAGGTAAGGATTACAGGGAGGAAGGTGACAGATGGATGGAAAGATTGATGTTTGATGCATACTTTGGGAGATGATGATAGATGGATAAAGAGATAGAAGACAAATGGATGAAGACACACAAGACAGACAGAGAGTAGAGGGATAGATGGAGGGCTGGATGGCCGGGGGGCACACAGAGGGATGCAGGTCTGGTGGACAGACAGAGTGAAGGATGGTAGGAGCACAGAGGAATAGAGGGAAAGTAGACAGACAGAGGGAAGGACACTGCTGGGACAAAGGCACTGGCTTCTGCTCTGGCTGCAGCATCTGTATGTGGTCAGCAGGAAAGATGACCCAGGAGGGCTGTTAGGGAGGGCTTCCTGGAAATGGCTGCGTTTGAGCTGAGTTTCAGGAAGGTCAGGGGTTGACTGGGCCAAGAGATGGCAAGAGGACCCTCTTGAGCAGAGAGGACATGAGGAGACACCCACATTCCCACAGCCACACCTCAAGACACCCTCAGCCATGTCCCCAGCCATCAGGTCCTCTAGCAATTCTCCATTTTTGTGCAGAGGAATCCCAGGTTCAGATGATGAATCCAGTGGGCACTTGGAGGCCTGGGGCTCCTAGAAGCAGGAGCTCCCAGGACCTAAGCCTCCAGGCTCAGTAACCAGGGGCTGTTGTCTACGGAGCTGGTTTTCCTCGCCTGCCAGTGGGAGGCCAGCTCTACTGGGAATGCCAGATCAGCTCAGCTCCCACTGGGCTCCTGTTAGTCACTTTCTGTCACTGAGATAAACAACTTAAAGGAGGAAGTTGGGTTGGGCTCAGAAGGACTCTCTGTGGAGGTTCAGTGCATGTGCACTTGGCTCTGCTGCTTTGGGCCTGTGCGGAGCCAGAGCACTAGGGTAAGGGAAGGTGGGGGAGGAGCTGTTACCTCATGGCAGCCAGCCAGAGAGAGAGAGA
>NC_022017.1:30125278-30134815 GCF_000317375.1 Microtus ochrogaster | reverse complement strand
GAGAGAGAGAGAGGCAGAGAGACACATAGAGAGAGGCAGAGAGAGACAGAGAGAGACACATACAGAGAGAGGGCTAAGGTCCCAGCACCCCCTTTAAATGCCCCCAGCAACCACTTCTTCCCATCAGGCCTCTCCTTTGCATGTTTCCATCACCTCCTATAGTCCCACCAGTTGGGGACCAAGCCTTCAACACATGGGTATCACAATTGCTCCACACCAAACCCCAACAGTCCTATTGTCTTCCTATAGCCGTGCTGGCCACTGTGTGAACAGGCTGCAAAGACCAGACTATTTGACAATGTGTAGATGGAAGTTTCTGTCTCTCCTGGTCCCGCAGCCATTCATTCCAAAGAAACACACAGAGGCTTATATTACGTATAAACTGTTTGGTCTATTAGCCCAGGTTTATTATTAACTAGCTCTTACAACTTAAATAAACCCTTGTCTTTTCTATGTTTAGCCACATGGGTTGGTACCTTTTCTCCAGTGCTGCATTGTTTCCTCTGTTTCTGGGTAGTGACTGCAGACTGAGCCTTTTTTCTTCCCAGAATTGTCCTAGTTGGTCGCCCCACCTATACTTCCTGCCTGGATTCTATCCAATCAGTGTTTTATTAAACCAATACAAGTGACAAATCTTTTCAAGAGCATTATCCCTCAGCAGCGATGGGCCACTGCAGCCTTGTCTTTACAGGTTTTTCCACTGTGCCCTGTTTGGAAATGCCAGCAGAGGGCTTGGTGGGAGGTTAGGGTGTCACGATGTTCTGGTCTGTAGGAAAGAGGGAAGGGTCTTCCAACCAAGAATCGAGAGCCAGCACAGGCTGCCTGGGGTGGACACAGAAGGCTTTTGTTGTCATATTCTGTATCAGATCCATGCTCTGGGCATCATTCTCTCCCAGGTCTGGTTGGTCAGACTGGCATGTTCCTACCTTAGAGGGAGCCTGGATGGAGGTGGAGAGAGGGAGGGATATCGGCAGTTGTGTTCTTAAAGTCTGTGCCCACACCCAGCTCTAACCAGAGCCCAGCAGCAATGCATGCATTGCCTTTCCAGCGAGGATCACTTACTCTGCAGCTCATTTCCAAGTGAGAAAATTGAGTTCAGAGAGGTGAGTGACAAGCCTGTGGTCACAGCCACGTCACAGGTGGTGGGTCCAGAATTGGAGAGTCCTTAAAAAGATTCTTCATTGCTCCATTTCCATCAAGGGGAGTGAGGTCCCTGACCCTGTGATGTGCAGTGTGGCTCAAGTTGTACCCATATCTAATTGTAAAGAAATAACGTGGAGTTGGTTCCAGGGCCGGGAGGATGGGACACTTTATGTTCATGCTTGATCATGTACAGGTACATGTGTGCATGTATGTATAAGTCTGCTCCCTACTTTCTTGATTTCTCCCTCCTTCAGCTTCCTTTGTTACTCTGGCCCATCCCCAAGCAGGGATGAGTTACTTCATGACCTGGAAGGCAGACTCCATGGAGGGAGAGCTTGCTTGCTTACACTCTTCCTGAGCTGGGATGCCCAGGATCTCACAGATGTCCCCACTAACTCCTCTGCATAGGAGAATGTGAGACAGCCTCTTCTTGGACTGAGCCATGCATCAGCCCCACAGCATCAGCCCCTTGAGGGCTAACTAGCTGCTCTGTGCCCTCCCTCCTCATGGGGAAGTCAGTTTCTGGTTACCTCCATCCAGCCATGATTGACTCAGCTACAGGATGTCCTTCAGGAAGTTCCTATCATTACCAGCACCTCCCTCTGCCCACTTAGGCAGGTCTGGATGTGTGGGCACAGATGTAAACATTAACCTCCGCATGAATGCATACATGGATCCAAGTGTGAGTCCACACAATGCACTAACCATACACATGGACATGGGTGCACATACCACACACATGCATGGATGCATGCATATGTAACACATAGAGTAGACACACCTAAATATAAGTATACGTGCACAATATGGACTCTGATACATATGGATGCAAGTACATAAACATGACACACATATGTGCATATCTGCATGGAAGCACTTGCATGCATCACATATGTACACATAGCACACAGATGAGATCACATACATGGATATAGGCTTATGCACAGGTGCATACATATACAACACCAAATCTTTGGTGCACACATGCACACACGTCTTTGGTGGACCATGGCTGATGGGTCTGGAATGGCCAGGGGTTACTGATAGCTTATGAGCAGTCAGTGCTCTACCTCCCAGCAGGGCAGGGAAGCCCTCACAACAGGTTTTTATGGGGACACCTTTGGCGGTTTCTCACTTGCTTAACATTAAATGTCTCCCGTGGCAAAGGCACCACCTCCTGTCCCAGTTGTCTGTTTCATCAGCTGTGGAGGACTCGTGGGGCTGGGGTGGTCCTCCTGTCTCGGCCTGGGTACCCTTCCCATGGCTCTGGACACTGGGCCCTCTCTAAGCCCAGGCAAGTGCAGGCTGGCAGCTGATGTGTTTATTTGCCTGGCGGCATGGTGGGCGGGAAGGCGCGAAGGTAATTGGTACATTTTGTAAGCAATCATCTCCTGGCACCTTCTGCTGCAGCGTGTGGGTCGCCTGATCCCGTTAATCACGCCTGGAGGCCCGGGGCCCCCACCGACTGACAGCCTCATTTCTTTCCCCTGGAAGAACAGGCTGCTCCGCTTCCTAATGGCACTATCTGTTATCCCCGGACAGTCTTTCCTGACTCGCAGGAGCCAGGTTTGAGGAGAGGGTAGCAAGCAGCATTGGTGCCTGTCCAGAGCCTGTGTCATGCCAGGCCTGGCAGAATGCCAAGGGTCTGTGGCTAACCCTCCACAGAGTGCTGTGCATATTTCTCCTGTCAAGGAAGGAAATGCTTATGCCTCATGAGGTCATAGTGTAGGGCAGGTGGGCTCTGTCTGAGTCCCCCAAATGCAGCCTTCATGGCCAGGACCAGCTGTGGAATCTGCGAGTCCACAGCAAAAAAAAAAAAAGGTTGATTTCAAGAGGACATTAAACCAAGCACTGGGCCCGAGAATTTTGCCCCACAACTTCACAGACCACACACATAGAAAGCTGTTTGCCTGTGTGTTCTGACTCATGTGTACATACAGGCAGAGTGACTCAGCTGCATATGTTTCTTGCCCAGAAGCTATGGCAATGTCCCTCTCTGCCCTCAGTGACCTTATTTCTGTGAGGGGATCCAGGATGTACCTCAACACCAAGACTGTAATGGGGCCTAGTAGGAGATCTGGCTGCTGCCTACTGGGACACATGTCTGTCATCACTGTTGATGCTGCTGTTAAGTACGGAAATGATGGCCATGTATGGAAAACACAGGAGCAAATTAATTTGCAGACGATTCACAGGTGTCCTAAACTATGACTAATTCCTGCATTATTCCACGATATGAGCAGATACACACATACATAGCAGATAATATGGTGTGGCGGATACCAACTCTACTTACCTGTTACTCAACCTCACTCACTCCATCCATCCATCCATCCATCCATCCATCCATCCATCCATCCATCCATCTTCCACTCATTATCCACCTATCCATTCAATCAATCCTTCCGTTACCTACTCATCTGCTTAACCATTGATTCACCCACCCTTCCATTGATCATCTTTCATCCACTCATCATCCCTCTATCCATCTACCTACCCACCTACCCACACATCCACCTATCACCCACCCATCTCTCCACCCACCTACAAATCTATCTATCTATCTATCTATCTATCTATCTATCTATCTATCTATCTATCATCTATCTATCATCTATCTATCTCCAAGTGATGCATTTATCCATTTATTATTTGCCTATTCACTCACCCATTCACTCATAATCCATCCATAGAACCACCATCCATCCATCCATCCATCCATCCATCCATCCATCCATCCATCCATCTGTCCATCATCCACCCATCCATCCATACCTGTCTATTCATAAGTTCTCCCACTTAGCCACCTAAACATCTGTCTATTAATCCATTTCCCCCATATATATCCACCAATTTATCTACCTACTTCTTCCATCTATTCATCCACCCCCAGTCTGTCCATCCACTAACCAGTTTACCCAGTCACCAAGCTCTCATCCTGTCATTAAGTATTCACATGTTAATCCTTTATGATAACTCTGAGGTCAGGAATGGACGGTTCCCATGGCCCTACCCTGAAGTCTATGCAAATAGGTAAACCATGCTTCCTCCCCTTTCCTGGCTCTGTGCTGCAGCCAGATGAGGCATATGGGAGGGCTGAAGGAGAGGGGGTCAGAGAGATGACTATGGTCTGGAGAGAGGGAGGGATCCACTGACCACTTGAGCAAGCCACCACTCTCTCTGTAACTTGGCTTTCTCGTTTATAAGATAAGGCTAATTATGATACCTTCTCTCTCAGGATTGTAGTGGGGCATTGGAAGAGTTAAGTCAGGCATTTAAAATGGTGCTGGGCATATTGTGAGAGTGTGCTATGTTAGCATGAGACACACATGTAACTTCTAAATTTATCTTTTACATTTAAAAATATTTCAGTTTGATTGGAGGGTCTGTCTCACTCCAGCCAAGAACCTAGTTAAGAAAATGAGGTTGGGTGGGGATATTCACAACAAAAGATATACTCAGAGCTCTTCTGGAGACAGACAATGGACCAAACTCTCCTAATCACTGAGTCCAAACATATAGCCTGCTATAGTTTCTGGACTTTTTTTTGAATGCCAGGTTTGGAACATGTCCTTTGCATCCTTGTGGGCCAACTGGGCTAAGTATAAATCCTTGAAGCCCAACTCTGATGGAGTAGTGATGGGGTGCAGGAGACAGTCCTTGGGGAGCTGGAGCAGAAACTACAGGAAGGCTGACTGAGGAGCCGGCATGGGCAGGAAGTCAAGGCTACCATAGACTGGATGTTATCTTGTGCTCATCCTCAGGGAAGGAAGTGCAGCATTTTAGCTTCAGCATTGTGGTGACAGGATGCCCGACTGAAGCAATTCAAGGAAGAAAAGATTTATGTGGCTCAGGATCTCAGAGCTATCATAAAGGCGAAAGTATGTGGTAGAGGTTGTTTGTGTCATGAAGACCAGAAATCAGCAGAGGCCAGAACCAGGGACTGGATGGAACTCCCAAATACTCATAAGTAGTGACCTACTTCTCCCAGATAGGCTCCACCCCCCAAAGTTTCCAGAACCTTCCAAAATAGCACCACTAGCTGGGGACCAATTGAACACATGAGCCTGAGGGAGACATTTCAGAATCATAATGGCTGGATTTAGATCTGAGGTGGCAGACCTATGGGGAGGAGAAAAGAACCAGCTCCTCTCTTCAAGATGTGATGTGTAAATGTGTTCTCTGCAGCCCAGGAAGCCATGCCTGGTACTAGCAACCTTCAGGTTAGCGCTTCCTTTTGTCTGAAGTAAAATCAACTTCTGAACCAAAATTTCTTATGGCACCATGGGGGGGGGTCTCGGGACCTCCATGTCCTCAGTTATAGGGTACTTGTGGACCCTGAAGGATAGTGAGATGTCTCTTGGCTTGAGGAAGACCATTGTGTACTCTTACACTTCACCTGGATACTATCCTTGTGGGAGCACAAGTGCCTTTGGCTCTGGTTGTGTCAATGGCATGGGGGGCTGTTGCAGAGTTTGGATATATTACTGATGTTCATTCTCAGCATATAACAAGAACATTGGCCTTAGAGCTTGGGGCCTGAGTTAAAGTGCTGGTTTCTACACTCATGATTGTGTGACCTCAGTTTCTTAACCCCTTGAACCTCCCCTTCCCTCACTGTGCACCGGGTATTTCTGTGTCTGATGGACATTAGAGGTTCACTCATGTATGTTAAACATATTATAACTGCTAAAATCTGGCATTTTCCTGACTGAGCCAGTGAGGACCTGGAACCCTGTTTCTGAGCCTGCTGTGGCTGAGCACTGAGGCCAGGCCTGGGGTCTTTCTTGTTCTTCTCCTAAAAGCTGGGGTCCTGGACTCTCCTTTGGGGATCTGAGAGTAAATGCGACCTGCCTGTCTCTCTGCAGAAGAACAAGGCTTTTAAAGATCAAACAGTGGAGCTCTGACACCATCTCAAAAGGATATTGATTTCAGAGATGCAGACAGGTGCAGGGAGGGTCTCCTCAACCCACACCCCTGGGGGATAAAAGCAGGCCCGGTCATCAGTGTTGTGTTCCAGCTTGTCACTTTTATCCCTATGAAGGGACCAGAGTCTGGTGAGAGGTCTAGCAATCATGTGAACAGCGGGATCAAACTTTGAGCTCCAGGAGGCCTGTGGAATGGGGCAGACTTCTTTCCATGATATCTGCTCAGTGTGAGAGCCCTCCCCTATTCAGCACCACGGACAGCACCACCTCCACACCAGTTGAATCTCTGTCCCAAGCCATACTTCCTGCAGAATTAGAGGACAGGGTGGCAAAGATGAAAGGCAGGGGTGGCCAAAAGATGCCATAGGGAGGACTTAGAGAGACAGAGCACACTGAAGTTTCTCAAGAGTTCCTTGACCTTTCCATCCAACTCTTTGACCAACACACGGGTCTGACCTTCACACATTTACTGTCTCTGCCCAGCCTTGAGGACGCGATGGAAGACCAATACAGAATGCCTAGGAGTAGAGGCATAAATGGAGTCACTCCTAGGTTCAAGACCTCCCTCCATTTTTATGGAGACACACATGATGGGGGGGGTTCTAGTTGAAGCCCGAAAGGAAAGACCTCAGGCTCTGTGTTCCAGGGCACCTCACCTGAACATGTTCAGTTCTCTCCTCCAGCCAGACTCATGATCTAGGTAGCCCTGCTGGAGGCCTTGGTCACCCTTCTCCTGTCTGAGTCTCAGGTCTGCGTCTGTGCAGTCTGGAAGCCCTGAACTCTGCTGTAGACCAAGCAAGTTCAGCAAGAGTGAAAATCAGACTCGATACGGAGAAGGCTGAGCATGAGGAGAAGGCTGAGCATGAGGCCAACGAAATGTGTGCTGTGTATCCAGCCTGGTTTCCCCAACATCAGCAGCATAACTTGGCCCTCCTGCTGCCCTCTGCTGGGTGGTTTGGCCAGGTACACCCTGAACCATGGCTTTCTCTTTATCAGCGTAGACACATCCCTCTAAATGCTGTTTGCATCACCACAAAAACACCCTGAGATGGACTGCTTATGCAAGCTTTGAGAGTAGCTATCAGTGGTTGGAACTGGCAGAGGAGGGACATAGGGACTTTGCCTTTTTCCCCTTCTCCTGGCATCCAACTGTGATCCTGTACTTGCTCCATTCCAGAGGTTGGCTCTGTAGACAGCATGGCTCCGGCAGGCCTGTACAGAGGAGATATCTTGGAAGGCAGGTCGGCTGGATGACTTGGCAGGTTTGGCAAGAATGAGACCCGTGGGAAGACAGAGAAATATGATCCTTCTTCCTAATGGCCGTGTGGCGGGAGCTGGGGGCATCAAACACACAGGACGTTTATACCCACTAATAAAGCAGAGGTTGTAATTCTCTTCCCGATTCCCTGCAGAACCCGGGGACCAGCATGCCCTCTGAGTCACCTCTGGAAGGAATGACTTTTCTGTGTTCTTTCTTGGAAGCCCATGGGCACAGTGGTGGTGACTCCTACAGAATGATGGTGGTCAGTGACCTCGAGGGTGACAGGGCCAGCCGGAGACTGGCTGGGGGGCATGGGTGTTGATGCAGGGAGGGGCTATAGGAGGCCCTAAAGTTCAAGCAGCCTGCCTATAGTGACCAGGTAAGGGGCAAACCTCAAGAAGAGATAGCAACTCTTCTTAGCTAGCTGGATGCCAGAAGAGGAGGTCCAGCATTCTGGGAGCCCCAGATGTGAATGAACCTACCATGCAGCTGTGACCCACTCTGAGCCGCTCTCTGCCTTGAGCTAGCATACACACCTTTTCATTGTCACCTGGAAGGAATTCTGGGGGTCCCGGAGCTGGTGTCACCTGCAGTGTGGGGATCCTGGGTCAGCTGTTGTGGAGCAACAGCTGTTATTACATGACTTTGACATGAGAATGTAGTATGTTTATCCCAAGAGGAGCTGTGGTCAAGGCCATTTTCACAATCTTTATGATATAGTCTTGTCTCAGCCACATCTAGAGGGATTCCACTTTCTAAGAAGCTGGAGTTGAGGACTTCCACCCCAGTAAGGTTGCAGCGAGATGTATCATCTGGCTTCTCCAAGGCTCACGTCTTCCGTCTTGTGTGATGGTCTTTGTGGGTCCAGAAGGGCCTCAGGAAGAGCTAGCACAGGTGTGCCCAAAGCCTTGAACCCAGGGCAAACCACTGAAATACCCAGGCACAGCCACAGCAAAGCAGGGAGGTAGAGGGCTCTAAGGCCTGGGTCCCTTGAGGGACAAAAAAGGGGCCTCAAGTAGGACACCCTGAATTCTGCTTGCCAAGTGGAAGGAGAAGTGATCCTGGCCTGTGTGGGATTGCTGAGTCAGGACTCCCAGGAGGAAGTGGTCTGCCCAGACTCCACTAGCAGCCAGCCCATGGTGGCCTCAATCCACTTTGCAGGGAGTAGAGAGGCAGACAGTCTGGCTACTCTCAGGTTCTTGTCTCTGAAGGCAACAGCAGGGCCCCAGTCCTGCTGGGTGGGATGCTCCTCTGAGCTCAGCTTCCCGAAAAGATGCAATTGAGTGGAGGCACCTGGCTTTCATCTCCACTGGCTAGGTTTCCCACCTGCCTGCAAATCTTCCCCAGTCCGGGCTGACTTTTCTTGCTTAGTCCATTTCTGAGAGTGTTTGGAGTTGTGGTGGGGAGTAGGGTGGGGTGGAGTGATGGTGACCTTGAGGCTTTCTTGCTCAGAGGAGGGGGGAGGAGCAAAGGGCTGAATGTTGGTGAGGAAGCTGGCACAAGGCCAGGCTACTGCTAAGGCACCCAGGTCGTGGCCCAGTAGTGACCCTCAGTCAATCATGCCCCTTTATATCTGTAGAAAGTGTGTTTGGACTCATTGGTTTACAAAACCATGCATCTTAGAAAACCTGCAGGTTTGTGGATTGAGAGGTGTTATGGGGTGGCTGGGGAATCTAGAGTCTACCTAGGACCCTTCTAGAGTAGCTCTGAACCCACCCACAGGGTTCAGGATAAGTATTAACAGTGTAGAAGTCCAGAAGAAATGCTGTATCCCAGGCCCCATAGGAGTTGGAGAGCTGGGATTAGGGTAGAAGCTTGCTCAATACACTAAATTAGACCTTATAGCCCAAGCCTAATTATAAATACCATTCTTATGAGTGCTGATGGCTGTTCTACAAAGGGCAGGTGCACAGCTTCATGGGAGAGGTGGGGGAAGGGATAAGGGTGTCTGGTTGAAGACCTATTGTGGGCTGCGCAGGTCTGTTTACTCACCCACTAGTGCCTACCTCAGGCCTGGTCCAGTTAGTGCATGGCTGAGAGCCCAGGCCCCTCTCCAAAAATGGAGTGGCTTCACTGCCAGAGAGAATGGGTTACTCAGGACCTCTCTGCTTGGAGAGCCTGGCATTCCATCACAGGCTCCAGATTTCCTCTTTAGATCCCTAGGGAGTGGTCAGTGGGGACATCTAGGGTCTCTTTATTTTTTTT
>NC_022017.1:30109543-30124983 GCF_000317375.1 Microtus ochrogaster | reverse complement strand
GCTGGGAATTGAACTCAGGACCTTTGGAAGAGCAGGCAATGCTCTTAACCTCTGAGCCATTTCTCCAGCGACATCTAGGGTCTCTTGCGTGGCAGTGATTTAGATCTGTGTCCACTTCTGGACTTGGTTTCTGGAGACTTCCAGAGATTCTTTGGCATCGGTGGGGGTGGGGCAGGAGGTGGGAATGAGGAAAGGCTGGGGCCCAGAAGCCCTGTGCCTAGGGAACCTGCGCTGCGCACAAATCTTAATCAACTGAGAACATGTCTTTAGTATTAAGCTTTACTAACCATTTAATAGCCCAGGACAGACTGAGCATAGGAACAAGGGTCAATTAACTCCATCTCCTGTGCTATGCTTGGCTTGAGGCTGGTCAGGGCCCTTCAGGATCATCCTGGGTCCAGGCTGAGCTCTGGCCTAAAGCTGAATGAGTAGCTTATTCTGAGCTGCCACAGACCCACAGGAACCTGAACAAAGAGAGATTTTGAGTTCCTTGGGGGACCCAGAGAGACCCTACCAGATGTGATGACCAAAGCCAGCAGCACGGGAGAAGAAGACCACAGGGCATGCTGGATACATTGTGTCTCCACCGGTGACTCACCTCAGCCATAGTGGGGTCATGTCTTCTCTCATTTGCAGATGGGGAAACTGAGGACTCATGAACCCACATAGTGACAACAGCCGAGTACGTCTAAGCAACAGACGTTTCTCAGTAGGACACATAGTAGGTGGTCATTGTACTGTCCTCTCTGAGAGAAACCCCTGGCTCTTCTCCCTCCTTAGTTATTAACCCCCAGTCCTCTGCCCTAGCTATTTCCGGTGACCTTGCTTCTCCATGGACCAGGGCTCTCCTACGCAAATACAACTGCAAGGGTCAGAGCTCAGCCCTGACCAGAGATCTGCACAGTTCTGTGGTGAGAAATTCATGTCCCTTGCAGCCCCTGGAAGACCGGAGCAGCAGGCTCTACACATTGGTGCTGGTCAGGCTCAAGGAGATGGAATATCACAGGTCCCACCCTTTCATCTCTGCACAGAGCATCTATTTCTGTATGCAGGGACCCACAGGGGTGGTTAGTAGAGGGCATGCCCCGCCCTGCACAGAGAGGGGAGGCAGTCTCAACCCAGAGGTGGGTGCCCTGTGATGGGGCAAATCCATGTGTTCATAGGAGCCCAGAAGGCAGGCTGTGTGTGGGGATGACATTTCAGTGGGGAGCATTGAGGAGTTTGTTGGGAACAGAAGACCATGTAGGTCATAACACACAACAGTAGTGAGGCACCAACCAGTGCTGCGGGTTGAACTAACCCAGAGGCCATGCTGAGCCCAGAGGAAGGAGGTATCATCCACTGGAAAGCAGCAAGTGGCCTGGAAGTGTAGGAAGCTGGAGACATGGGCACTGCTGCTGTGTGAGCATGGCCCTCCCAGTTCCACCAGCCTCTTCCCCAGGTGGCATCATGGTGGCGTCAAGCCCTTGCCTTTGTATCTAGGCAGAAGGCGACAGTGGTACAGTAGTACTGGAGGCCTCTGGTGTCTGTCTTTGTCTCCTAGACCCAGAAGTTTCCTTCTAAGACCTCAGCTCAGCTCATGGGTTCAGGCCTGGGTCTGACTGTGGGAGGCGCCTGCCTCACATGGACACAGGAGGCACCCTCATCTGGCTACACAGTGTGTATCTGATGGTATAACAGGTGATGTCAGTGGGACTCTGTTTGTTCAGGGCACTGGTACCCTAGGCCAGGGTAACCTGCTTTGCTCTGCTGTGGATTATGTTTTCATGGACCTCACGGTCAAAAACAGTAGCTCAGCATGATCATAGGACTTAAGGTGCTGGCTTGGCTGAACAGTGTCATGAGGACTTGAACCTGGGTCACTGGCAGTAGATGCCACGTTGTTTTGGGACAAGTGCTAAAATCCCCATTGTGGGGTACTGTAGGCTCTCGAATGGGGTCCGGAGTATCTCAGACCCTGGCCTCAGTTTCCGTATTTTAAATGAGTGACCAGTATGTGTTCTGGGTGGTCTATGTCATGCAACATCAGTCTGTTTTTCCAGCCACAGGCAGCGGTGCCTCTTGGGCTTCATCTCTGCTGCCACCAGTGATGACCCTGAGTGTCTGTAGGAGCCTGGCTCCCCTTGGAGGAAAACAGTGGTGCTGGGCTCCCTCCAGGAGGCAGCCCGTGAGAGGAGACTGGCTCGTGCTGGCTTCCAAACCTGACACACTTGCCCAGAGTTGTGGGTGGCAGATGGAAGCTGACAAGCTGAATAAATTAGGGCGCGATTGCTTTTTAGCAGACGTCATCCGAAACAGCTTGAGGCCCGTTAGTTAAGCACGCCAGGCTGCATGTGCAGAGGGGAGGGTAGCCAGCTCACTTTATCTGCAGAAGGTTCTGGAGAGGGCTGCAAGGTCCAGACTGCCGGCCTGGGTCCTCAAGTTTCTGGGTACCTTGACGAGGGGCTTGCAGCTTACTGTCCACATTCTATCTTCTGTGGGAGACCCAGGCAGGCAGTGTCCCTTGCCCACAGCAGCTGTCTGGCAGGTTCAGCCTAGTGTGATGATGGTTTGCTACTCCAGGATTCTGAGAGCCAGGGCTTGTCTGTTCATTCAGGAGTTATTCTTGAGAACTCAGTGAGACAGAGGCAGTGGTGGGCCTGGATTTAGCATTTTCTGGAGCCAGAAATCTGTAACTGTCACCACATCCAAGATAAGTGTGACTCACACTTCAGGTCCAGCCCAGGTGTCCTCCTGAAGAAGACACTCTACAAACATGATCATGCTGGCGACCCCTCCCTGGAAGGGTATGAGGGCACTGGTTTGTAGAGGCATAAGATGGGCATGGGAGGACTTATGACTCACCCAGGGGCATGTAGGATGAGTTTTTGCATAGTAGTGGTTTGGCTCCATCACCTTGCTGTTTTTCCTAGGTGTGGGAGGTTGGGAAGACAAGGCTTTAGCCCCTGAAGCAATGAACAGTGGATGGGTGGAACCCTATGACAGGTTGCAGCTGGCCTGGTACACGTTGGTTTGTGGGTACCATGGTGCTCATCTTGGAGGAGGTGGCCCCTGAACTGAGACCACACTGAAGAGGAAGTATAAAGTTAGCTGCAGCAGAGGGATAAGGGGAAATGGAAGGAGGGGGTGTGGAGGACCAGTGACCTGTCCAATAAGGGAAGAGACTAATGGGACCCTAAATCCCAATAACCTATGGCAACATTACTTGGATTCTTGCTGGGCATATACTGCTCATCTTCAGAACCTCCAAATATCTCATCACTCTGACCTTTGGGTCCAACAGGTCTGACTGTCCTGACCTTCACAACCTTCCTGTGCCTCTGTGGAAATTCCATCTCTTCCTGTCCTGGATCCCTGCTCACCTGACCCGCAGTCATCTCCTCCAAGATCCTGAAGGAAGCTTCTAAGGCACAACTGGTATCTTTTTCTTCTAATATCTTTCCTGGAAAGCTTTCTTCCATCGGGACCTGTCCTTTCAGAACCAAACTGTCACTGAGGTCATGGGATCGGAGACTGACCCTCTTGAAGTTCCAGGGTCCAAGATACCCTTGAGTAGGTTGCATGACCCAGTACGGTGATCCAGCATGACCACTGGGCATTTTTTAAGAACCCACTGTGTACCCAGTGTTTTTCTGGCCACTTTTTATGGGCCTCCTCTGCCCTACAAAACAGTTTTCATGATCCTCACCTGTCTCAAAGGAAGTAACCTCAGGAAGTCTATGAGGCTCTTTAAGGTAGCACTGTGAGAAAGTAGAAAAAAATACCCAGGTTTTGAACCCAGGTATCTTCCCTGGGTTCAAGCCTCTTCACACTTCATTTTGTGGCAATGAGTGAGCTGAGTTAGGGAAGTGGGGTTCCATGTCTGGATCCTGGCAGAAAGGCCTGGGCTGAAGTTGAGAATCCCAAGGTAAAGCCATCAGATCAACTCCCAAATGTCAAGGGAAGGAGGAGGGGGAGTACACATCTCTGGGAACCACGTACCCCTGCCCCTGGGTAATCTGCAGAACTCAATCCTGTCCCAAGGACAAGGACCAGAGAGCTCAGCATGGCGACCGTATGGCCCTGCCCCTCTTCCCTTGAGAGAGCAGTGTGCACTGTCTAGGGGTTGTGACCACCATGATGGGTGGCTGGAGAATCACAGTTATTTGGACTTTACAGGAAGGAAGGATGTGGGTTAGAGCATGCAGGGTGGAATGTGGCACAAAGCACGAGCCACACTGGCAGCATCTCCTCCTTCCCGGGGCTTCCACAGATCCACTGCAGGCCAAGCATGGAGGAAGTGCATGAGGCCCTGATGGGGAGGAGTTGAAATCTGGCCTCTCAGAGGTGTGGCCCAGGAGGGTGTTGTGAGGTCTGTTGATTCCTCCAGCTTTTCAGGAAATCTAGGGGGAGGTGTGGGTATCACATACTGATAGTCATCACACCGTGAGCCTGGTCCTGGCCACAGACTAAACTCTGGTCATAGGCTGAGCTGTGATCCCCTCATACACTGAGCACCTACGCTGGTCACATGGTGAGTCTTGACCCTAGCTCCAGGCTGAGGCACGACATTATCGCTGACCAATGGTTGCTCCTAATCACATGCTGAGTCCTGATCCTGATCACATATGGAGTCCTGATCTTGGTTATAAACTGAACCCTGATCCTGGCTATTGATTGAACTCTGACACTGGTCACAGACTGAGTCTTGATCTTTTCTATTACCTCACTACCCCAAAGAGCTCACAGATGCGAAACTGCATTCCAGACAATTTCTTAACCCAAGGTTGGGCTACAAGTACTCAGGGATGAAGCAGGAAGTCAGTGAGGACCATGTATCCAGGACCATCTGTGATGGCATCTCAGTGCTGAGGCCCTCCTTGGGGGTCAGCAAGAGCTCATAGCTTAGTCTTGGTTGGGGGTGGGTGTATGAGTGTGGGTGCAGTGAACCCAAGTCTCAGATGATGTCAGTGTGGGAAGACCCTATGGGCCAACCTCCTCTTTGTCCTGCTTCATCCTTTGTCCTCATGCCTTCTCCCCAGGCCTTCCCCATTCCTGGGTAGGAACTGTCATCTTTAGGGAATGGGCTTAAGACATCGGATACCACAAATGGCCCCAGCAATTGGGCCAAGGGAAAGCAGCCCTGGGGAGTGGTGGCTCTGTTGCCTTCCTGGGCTCCTCCTTGGGTCAGCTGGGGCTGCTAAAGTAGCAGCTCTACTGTCGGGGAAGCATGGGGTGGTGAGTGTGAGGGAGGGAAGCAGATGAGTGGCCTGGGGGCGGGGCAAGAGAGAGGGAAGCAGGTGGGTAATCTGGGGGCTAGGTGAGATAGGAAGCTGTGATTGTCTGTAGGAGACACTGGAGTGGATGCTAGGCTTTGCTTTGAAGAGTCTGGGAGATTTCATAGCTTGGAGCATGGTAATCAGGTGGCTGTTGCTAAGAGCCATTGATACAGAGAGAAAATGACAGGCTCAGACCCATGAGTCATCATTTCAAGCACATCTCCAGGGACTGGGCCCCTTGAGGCTCTGGGAAAGAAACTTATTATCTGCAGATGAGCAGTGCTGAACCAGAACTGGGGTTGCCGGCAGGCAGATTCTCTGGGAGCGGGGAGCGGTCTGTCCACATCACAGGTGGGGTCCGTAGGGAAAGAGCGGGCCCTGTTACTGGAGGCGTCGAGAGTCCTTAACTGGATTTCGTGTCCCGGGACTCTGCCACCAGCCAAGGAATCTTCCAGATGCTCCATAGACCCAGGGTAGAGGCGGAGCTCAAAACAGTGGGCCTCAGCTCTGCCTTCTGCTGAGGGCGAGGAAGTGGTAACCTGCCTGGCAGCTACACTGATCGACACCTGTGGGTGGAAGGCGCCATACACAGCCTGGTGGCAGGAGTCCCAGCATGGGATAATGAGGCATTGTCCACCTGGAGGTGCTGTCTCCTGGTTCTGGAAGGATCTTTACTCAGGAACTGGCAGATGGAGCTCAAGGATCCTGGGTCGTCGACTTTGGACACTTCTGATTCAAATGTGGGGGGCGGGGGGGGGAGCTGCAATGGCAAAAGATGGAATAAAGAGGCTGAGGACCCGAGCTGGCCATGAAGGTGCCATTGCCTAGGACCTGACACCTTCCAGCTACTCATGAGAGGTCAAGGACTACCCGAAGGAGCCCTGTGGAGAGGAGGAACGTGGTGGTCCTCCACAGGGAGAGTTGACAATAGGTGTCACCACAGAGCTGAATCACAGGGAGCAAGGGGGTCATGTGTGCCAGGATATAGGGGCTGGGATGGCTCCTCTCTGTAGGAGTGAGGTGGAACACCTCATCTCCAGGGCAGGATAGCTGGGCAAACAACGAGATATTTACTGATATATATTACTAATGGAACCAGGACCTGGCCAACTGAATACTGGTGGCAGCTGCCTGAGGCCAGATCCCAAGTTCTTAGAACAAGAGCCCATCTAGGTGAGATTTTGTAGGGTCCCTAGGGCAGAGGATCCTGACTCAAGGCCCTACCCTTTCTCCAGGGGACAGGAACTATTTAACTGGGAGCCCATAAATGTTCCATGTATTGACGCATGTGGGGGTTTAAAGCCCCATCCTGGCTACCTGTAGAATAGGCCTTGCAAGGGTCAGTTTCTAAGTGGTCCCCTGGCCCATGTCCACTTGGCAGTGGGCCCGTCAGGTGTCCATGTGCCTGTAGCTGGGTTTTCTCTGTGTTCCTACTACATCCTACTTTTTTTTTTTTTTTTAAAAGACAGGTTTCTTCGTGTAGCCCTGGCTGTCCTGGAACTCACTCGATAGACCCAGCTGGCCTCAAACTCACAGAGATCTGTCTGCCTCTGCCTCTGCCTCCCAAGTGTTGTGATTAAAGGCGTGTGCTACCACCACCTAGTAGTGGGGGCTTCTTGTGGAAGAGCTAGAAATCAGTCCTTGTCCTGCAGGGCAAGGGTTCCTCAGCCAGGGTGCTCCACCCTTGGAGATGCTGCTATCTGCCTCGGTATTCCTGGCATGGTCCTCCTTGCCATGACAATGCCCACCTCCCTGTACAGTGCACTCGGTATTCCTGGCATGGTCCTCCTTGCCATGACAATGCCCACCTCGCTGTACAGTGCACTCTTACTTATTACTCTCTTCCCAGTCTCAGTACATCTGCAGGATAGGACCTCAGAAGCTTGCTAGCCATACTGTGGGGTGCAGTGCGGGACTGTGGGTCATAGATGTGCAATGGGGGCTGCAGACACTCTGCTGACCTTCAGCTCCGTGGTGGTTTGAGTAAGAACCGCCCCCCACAGGTTTATATACTTTAATACACGATTATCAGGGAGTGGCACAACTTGAGAGGAATTAGGAGGTGTGGCCTTGTTGGAGTAGGTGTGGCCTTATTGGAAGAAATGTGTCAGTGGGGGTGGGCTTTGGAGTTTCAAAAATCCAAGCCAGTCCCAGTTTCTCTCTCTTCCTGTTGCCTGTGGATCTGGATGTAGAATTCTCAGCTACTTGTCCAGCACCATGTGGGCCTGTGTGCCGCAATGTTCCCTGCCATAATAATGGGCTACACCTCTGAAGCAGTAGGCACGCCCCAACTGAATGCTTGTTGTTGCTGTTAAGTGTTGCCACAGTCATGGAGTCTCTTCACAGCAATAGAACACGGACTAAGACAAACCCCAGCTTCATGCTGATGCCCCTGTTCCAGGCCTGCACTCCCTTGGCAGACTTCTTCTCCCTGTCCCAGGCAAGACAACCTTAGGTTCAGTATGACCACAGCAACACAATGGCCAGACACGGTTCTTCTCACTTTGGGCAACGGGGCTCTGCTGACCCAGAGCCTGGGCAAGCCAAATCTGTCTTCATCACGCGCCTCTCAGAATCCTCATCGGTCTAATCCTTGTTTGGAGTCTCAGTGTTTGGAGATGAAGTGTGGAATATGCACAGACGCCTCGGCCTCCCTTGTCCTGAGGTGCTCTGGTGCTGTCCACCTGAGCTGAGTAGCTTTTATCATGGGAGTCAGCCAAAACTCTGGGACTCATGCCTAGAGAGCTCCTGTGCCAGTGTCTTCTGCAGGCCCATAAATCCTGCTCTCCTCACTATTCCACTGGAGCCCTTGCCCCTGACCATGGATAGGAGTCCTGTGCACTAGCTGTGAAGTTAATTCTGCAACCCAGGAGGCACCTTTTTTTTTCCCTCTGGGGTTGGACCAGCCTGATAATGGCCATACTTAAAGGACAGCGACCCATGTGGGTAGATGTGGGGCATGAGCATTTATAGCTTGTTCCTGTTGTCATGGGGATAGGCAGGGTACTATTGCTTACAGGCATTGACCCAGGATCCTTATTTGTCCGGCTTGGACCTTGAGGAGCCTACAGTTAGCAGGTGGCCCAATTGGTTCCTAGACAGATGTTAAGTGCTGAGGTCCTTGTGAGAAAGGGTAGTTCAGTGATGGGCTGCGTGCTAGCATAGTGTTATCCTTTCCCACGTTTCTGGCAGGAATCTGGGGGACTTCAGTATAGTGAAAGAGGGTGCTGTGACCAATGGGCCACTGCAAAGTCAAGGGCTCCAGTCACAGGGTACTGCCAGCAGCAGACGTGGAACCTATCTACTGCAGGACAGGACGTTAGAGACTTTAGGGACAAACCAGAAGCAGCAGACAGGTGGGAAGGCATGGGGCAGCAAGCTGAGATCTCACATCTAGAGCCACAAGCATGAAAACAGAGAGAAGGAACTGGGAGTAGGTCTTGAACTTGTGAAGCCTGCCCCTAGTGACATACAACCCCCAACCAGGCCACACGTCCTAAGCATCCCCACACAGAATCACCGACTGAGGACCAAGTGTTGAAACACTCAAGACTGTGGAGGACATCTTCTTCAAACTCACCACGATGTATGACCGTGTCCAACAGATCTCTTAACCCGGGGCCATCTAGAGATCTAAAGGAAGCTAGAAATGGGAGAGACAGAAAGTGGTTGAGAATGTTGGGGATACAGAACTGGGGGTCAGGTACAAAGTACAGGAAGGGTCCAATGGGAAATTTAGGCAGAAATAAGAATGAGGTGTAAAAGGGGATCCCGTGAGAACTTGGGGTGTCTCCAGTGGCCTGGGCGTGTGTGGTGCATAGGGTCTCAGGCTGCTGAGTAGAGGGGCCAGTCCCTCAAGAGGTATATCGGGGCTTCTGCACAGTTCTCTAGAGACCAGGAGACGCAAGAGGTGGTTGTAATCACAGTCTTTGCACAGACTCATCCTCAAACCATAACCTCTTGCCTCAGTTTCTTCACTTGAGCACAGGGGCCAGGTGCTTAGAGCTGCAAGGATAGCGGGGCCCCTGCGGTTGTCTGAGTGTGTGAGTACCCCCTCAGGGGCACCAGCTCTCTCCCCTGGCTCCAATAATCTAGATTCATCATTCCTCCACTCTCTGGTGACATTTAATACATGCAGGGCTGGCAGAGGCTTTATTTTTGGAGCTGCCTTTGATTGGGGAGGGATTGCTCGCGGGGTCCCCTGAGAGAGGATTTAAGAGTAAATGTCACTGTTTCTTGAGAAGGCATGGGGTGGCCCTACGCAGATGCTCATTCTGTCCAGAGAGAGTACTGGGCCTGTGTGCCTGGCTCTCTGCCAGGAAGCAGCCTTTCCCTCTGTAAAGAGGCGGCTGCTGGGTTGGAAGTGTCTTGGCCATAGACTTTCCTGTCCAGCTCTGGACATGGGCAAGTCCATTTGGCCATTCTCGCCTCCTGTCTCAGTTTCTTCACTTGTCCATTGTCCAAGGGCAGGTGACCTTGACGCGGGATCTCTGGCTGGCCCAGCGTCTCCACGGCTGGGCTGTGTGGGTGGAGCTGACCCTGGAGAGGAAGGACAAGCAGCCTCCTTGCCTTCCTGCAGCTGATCTGGGGGAGGTGTTATTTGCATATGATTTGCATGAATATGTATGCAGATTTCACAAGACTGTAGCTCCAGGCATTTAAGAAAATTCCGACAGACAGATCTGGGCTTTGTGTCCATGATTGTCCTGGACCTGAGGTGGCTCTGCCAAGCACTGTCCTGCAAGCTGTGTCCTCTGCGCTTTCCCACCTGTGTCCCCTTGGAAAATCAGGAAGGTTAAGTCAATAGTCATGGGCCTTGGTCTGGCCTAGACAGCTACGTTTCCAAGGGGTAGCAAGTGTGCTAGGAAGAAGGGCACCAGATCAAGGTGCATAGAGCCCCCCTGTTTGGGCAAGCCTCTTCTGGGTCTCTCTGAGAGTGAAAGATGGGCCTTCCATGCATGGAAAAACTGCTCACTGGATTGGCCTCCCCCCTATTAAGGTGCCAGTTAAGCCTGGACCCTGGGAGCTAGCCACCTGTACCACCTCTGCCATTTTGCCTTAGGACCTCCAAATAGCTCTCTCATCGCTAAACCGATCATACCCTCTGAAATACCCCAGTCTCCAACTCCAGGCCCCCGAGAGGCTTCTACCTTGGGGAAGATGAACTTTTTTTCTTGTTGGTCCTAGGACTCTTGAAGCATGCTGTCTTGCACCCCTGCTCTGTCTGTAGCCTGGTTCTTCCCTTTGCAGGCTCTGTGCTCACTGGATGGCAGGCTGTTTCATCTAGTTCTCTGCTTCCACCAGTAGAAAGGACATCCACCTGAGGCTGGTGTCCAGGACACAGGCAGGATAGCAGGCATGGAGCTTTGTGGAAGTGAGATCCTTGTGGTCACCCCTCAGCTCTGCCCTTGTACTATGTTCAAGGTCAGTCAGTTGACAACAGCTCCCATTGCACAGACGAACAGAGTGGCTGCTTCAATAAAACTTTATTTATAAAACAAGCTGTGGGCCAGGCTCAACTTATACAGGCTGCAGACTGCTACTCCTCATGGGAAACCCCTCTATAGTGCTCTGCAGGGATGAGAGTCTCCTCCTAATCAGGTCACCTTACCCAGCTAGAGCTAGCTTCTTTTCAAGTGCAAACTTAGCAGCAGGTCGGGCTTCCTGGAGGAGGTGTGTCTGCAGAGTCTTGAACCGTGGACACGATCTGGAGGAGAGTGGAGGGACTGGTGGAGATTTCTATACTACGGGAAGGGTAGTGGCCGAGGGGAAGGGTTACAGTTTGTAAACTCCATTGCGACTGGCTGTCAAAGTCCCCAAACTGTGATAAATGCCCCCCATGCTCTCAGCTCTGGCCCACATGCTTTTGAGTGATGGTGATTTATGATGGTTGGGATTTTCCTTAAGCAAGTGGTTTTTCAGAGAGAAAGGAAAGGTCACAGCAAGTTAGGCCTAACATATCTTATCTTGTTCAGTGCCAGCTAGCAATTCCCTCTGAACGCGGTGGAGCCCATGGAGGGGTTCGGCACTGGATTGAACATTAATATCAAATAAACAGATGCCAGTATAAGGGAGACACCTACCTGGCTGGGGGGGCACGCTTTTGTTCCGAGCGTTTGCAATGGGAGAATCGCTGCCACAGAACTGTGATGTGAAAAGGCCTGGCTCCCCTGGAGAAAGGAGGTTGGGAAGGCAGAAGTGAGGCAGGAGGGAAGGGCTGTGGGTGAGCAGTCGGCTTCGCTTTGCCTGTGGATGCTGGATGGTGGTCTCAGATACACACAACAGGAGTGATCAAGCCTGCCTTTATGGCTCAGGGCAGTGTGTCTCTGAGCAGTTCTATCACCATCTCTGGGCTTATAGCACCCCTTGGTCACTAAAGGACCTTCTGCATTGCTTGCTTCTTTTGCCTCTTGTTGGTCTTCTCTAGCTGGATCCCAGAATGCACTGGTAGGTTCTTGGCATCTCTTTTAGATGGGAAGGATGGATGTGTGTGTGGGAGGGGGGTAAAGTGAGGCACACCCAGGGAGACAGGAGGAGGCAGTTACGTTCCATACATCACTTCCCCAAAACACAGGCTGCATCCAGATAAGGGCTCAGAATGTCAGGCAGGTGTACATGTGGAGGGCTCTATGCCATGAACAGGTCCCAGTGTTAAACAGTCTAAAAGAGATAAGCTGGCATGTTTAGGAGGGAGGAAGGGACTGTTCCTTGTCATTCACACAAGTTCCCCAGACTTGACATCCCCCGTATAGGGAGCCCAGCATGCTCGTCAGGGCATCCAGAAGGACCACAGGTTTATCTGGGAAGTGTTTGAGTAGTAAGGGTGAGAGTGAGGTTTTGAACCTGCAGGACCCCCTTACTGACTTCTGCTGGGGGATCCTCCTGCTATTATTGGCCAGGCAGCCCAAGGCAAGAGAGAGCCCCTGACACTTCTGTCATTTTTTTGGGGGGTGCCTCCCCTGAACCCACAAAGCATGTACACTTGGATTTCACAGCATGAGCTTTATCTAGAGTATAGGTGCACGCAGGTGCAATTACAGTGGGGCCCTGAGATGGGACAGCCCTGGGTTATGGTGGCACTAAGTCCAACGGCTGATGGCCTTCTAAGAGAGAGGCGCTGACACACAGCAGCGAATGTCTATGTGGAAAGAGCTGAGGCTGAGGCAATGATGTCAGCCCTTGAGGTACTGGGAACTGAGGGAGGAAGGAAGGAGCCTACCCTGGAGCCTTCAGCATGGTCCTGTGATACCGAGACCTTCGAATTCTAACACCCACAATGGATTTTAACCTTGGTTCTCTCCTTGGGAGGTGTATGTCCTTGGGCATACAGCTCTGAATTTCAGGTGTTTTCTCCACCAGAATAAAGATGGCAGACATTGAGATAGTTAAAGTTTCAGCAGATACAACATGGTTGTTTTCTAACTAGTACCTGTGGTGGACACACTTTCCTTCCCTTTCCAACCTCCTCTTTGGGGGAACCGATTGACAGCCCAATCACCCATTTTCCCATTGGTGGAGGGATGAGGTCATGTGGGTCTTTAAGTTGTGAGAGCCTGGCCCAGGATGTTCATGATTAGTTTGCCATGATGAGACTCACAGGTGCGTTAGTCAGCTCTCTGGGACTGTAGCAAAACACCTGAGACAGTCACTGTATAAAGATAGCAGGTTATTTTGGCTCAGTTTCGCCAGAATCAGGTGGACTCATGTGCCTGCATTCAGGATGAGACCACACATCATGGCGGAGCAAAACTACCCGCCTTGTGGTTTGCTAAGAAATGAAAGAGAAGGAGGGTCAAGCTGTCGACAGTCCCCTTAGTGAGCACAGCCCCAGTGGGTCTTCCTCCTGAAACCCCCCACCACTGCCATCTTTCAAAAGGTCTATCCACAACAGCACCAAGATGGGGACCCAGCTCTCCACACATGACCTCTGGGGACATGTCAGACCCAAAGAGTTTCACTTCGTTTCAGGCAACATCTGTTTGCTGTAACAAAATACCTGAGGGAAAGATGTTAGGAGGAGCAAAGGTTCATTGTGGATGGCACAACGCCATGGCCCGCGATCCAGGAACGCCAGTGTGCATGTCTCTCTGCTCCCTGCCTGAACCCAACATGATCAGCTGCCTCACAATCCTGATGTCATCCTTCTCTGCCGTGAGGGACTGTACTGTCCCCACGACTGTGTACCAAAATAAGTCTTCCCTTCTTAAGTTACTTGTGTGTGGTAGAAGGTAACAGATATGCCTCCTTGGTCCCCAAGGTTTTCCATGAGGAGTCGAGTGACTTGCTGGGAAGACTCCAAGTAGGTGCTCCCTCCCATCCTGCACCCAATCAGTAGCACTTTAAATCCTGGCTATGGGCTGTCCCTCACCCTGGGACACACCCCTCCCCCATCTGCTTATCTGACTAGATCCCTTCAGTTCCCACCTGCACAGCCTGGAGCCCAAGCCTTGGCCTGTCACCTGTCACCCCTGTCACTCCCTCTCCCAGGGTGAGGACAAGCTGCACACAGCCCTCCGGGTCTTGGAGCGAGTGGCTGTGGCTGTGGCTGAGTTCCTGTTCCCTCAGAACACACTGTGCAGAGGTTACCCCTACCTCCTGGCCTCTCCAGGGTCTGCTTGGTTCCTGCTGCCTTCTCTCCTCTCCCTGTCAATCAGTCCATCCTCCCCACTGGCACGGATGCCCACTGAGGGCTTTTCCTGGATGTTTGCCCACGGGAAACTGAGTGTGGTCTGATTCTCAGAGTCTGGGCAGAAGGGATCAATGGCGGCTGCTCCGAGTGAGGGGTGTACTGTGAATGTCTGCAGAAAACACTTCTTCTTCCTGTGGATGATTCATGGGACTTCAGAGGGGGTCCAGAGCAGGGGCAAGCACACGGGGTGCGGGAAGGTGTGAGATGAAGGATGAGGGACAGCCTGAGGAACCTGTGCCCATGAGCAAGAATGCCAAGTGAAAGGGTTCCTTACCCTGTGGTACACACACCAAGGAGCGGGGTCACTGCTGGGCAGTGCATATTGGCCAAAAAGCAACTGGGGATTTCTGGGAATCAGAAGCTGAACCAAAACTTCTGGCTAACTCCAGACTTTTCACGACTGCCTGCCTGGGTGACTGGGCCAGGGGGTGTTGGGTGTCTAGAGAATGGTCTACTGTGCACTGCCCTGGGCCGGCAGGTAACAGATCATTGACAAGCCTTGGATGTCATTTCCTCATGTCTGAGAGCTCCCTTCCTGGAAGGGAGGGGTGTTGGTCACTCCACATGGCCACAGTTAGTGAGCAGAAATGAACTGCTCAGGTTTTATCTGAAGCCACAGGCCACCATGTCCCGAGGAGCTTTCTTTAGAAGTGGAGCAGACTGTCTCTTTCCACCTCTGGAGGCTCCAGGCGTTCTGTGATTGTGGTTATGTCCCTCCAATCTCCGTCTCTGTCCTCATGTGGCCTCTTGTTTCTCTCAAGTCTCCTTCGGTTTCTTCCCTATGGATTGGGACAGATGTCATTGGAAGCACTCCCTCAGGTAACCCAGCATGGCCTCCAGTTAACAGCATCTTTAATTAGGCTTCCTGCAGGTTCAGGAAATCAGATTGTGCCAAAACCTATCAACGGTGCTGTCCAGCTCTCAGGCCAAAGGGACGCAGCTCTGTCACACCCTTATTCCTTCCTACAGTGGTGAGGACTGAGGGAGCTTAGGGGCCAGGCTGTGTCATGGGTGGTCTGCGTTCTGAGGTTGTGTGGAGACCCTGGGCTGGGCAGCAGCTAGTGAAGGAACGGCCCAAGGACAGTGGGAAGAGTGGCTAGGTAAAGGAAGGATAGAGAGATCTGGTTTTTGAGTAGCTACACTGCACAGCAATGTCTCATAGAAGAGCGATAGTGGGCAGTGAGGTCTACCATGGCTGGCTGTATCCTGTTCGCTATTTTCTGTTTCTTGTTCTTCTCTTGTTCCAGGAGAACAAGCTGAAGGTGAGTGGCCAGGCACAAAGAGTGAAAGCTGTGGCCACCACCAATGACACAGCTCCTGAGGGGCTCTACAGAAAGTCCCATTCTGGCCCTGATCCACTGAGGAAGACAGAGAGGCTATGACCTTGCTGCTCTCCCTGCATGTTGTCCTCTGGGTGGGGAGGGTCTGCTGAGTGCTGTCTGTGGGGAATTGAACAGGTCTGGGGGGGGGGTGGACCATTGGGCAGCTGTGAG
>NC_022017.1:30106170-30109404 GCF_000317375.1 Microtus ochrogaster | reverse complement strand
ATGGCTGCTTGTGATTGTTGGGGTGCTCTGGTGACAGGGTATGCTGACATTGCAGTGTGCAGACAATGAGGAGGAAGGGGGGTGGCCATGAGAAAGCCTCAGTGGAGGATGAGGATGCTATGGGGAGAGCCTCTGGCTCCAGAGGGCCCAAAGAATAGAGAAGGAACTCAGAGCAGCCAGGACTCAAGGCTCTAAGAGGCCAGTGGACCTGCCCTGGTGGTCAGCATCTGTGCTCTGAAATCCTGGATGCTTCAATCAAGCCCAGGCAGCAGGTGCCACAGATTTAGGTCCCTTTGTGCCAAGTCATCTTACCTTAGTACAGAGGGAGATAAGGTGTCAAAGGGCCTTGTATAGATAGCATGGTCATCAAGCAGACAGGGGGAAAACCAGGGTTGTGTGGGCAGGCAGTGTTAAGGTGCATTTTGGGGTTCTGTGTTAAGGTGGATTTGGGGGTCAGAGGAGGCCTACTGGTTCTGGAATCTTTGAGTTAGGTTTTAACTTGGATGGGGAGTGTCTGGAGGTGAGCAAAGAGTTGTGTCAGGCCTGTTGGGCTGGGTGGATGATGGGACAGCCTGTCCTGCCCCCGTTCTGTCCCTTACTTTGCAGCTGCTGAGTTGGAAGCTTACCTGGGAAGTGTCTGCCCATCTGGCTTCATTGCAGTGACCCAGAGCTGATCCCAAGACCAGAGATAATCTGCAAGCCTTGGGAGACACTGTCTCCTTGTCCTTTAGTCATGGAAACTATAATAGTGCTCCAATACAGCTACTTCAAGGTAGATATCTAAGGTTACAGATTGGCTTTAAGGCCTTACCTTTCTGCATTACCTTGATCCTCTTATTCTGGCATCTGGTGAGCATGGCTAGGATGCCCAGGATTAGCTCCTGTGGTCCTTCCCCCAATCTCTGGCTACCACTCATCTGCCATGCCTTCATTGCAAGGCCATGGGGGCTGGACAAAAGTGCACATATTGGTTTTCACGATGTTTTGTAATTTCAGTCTTCATTGACTTCCCGCTGGGAGATTGGTGGCATCATGGCAAGAAGGGTGTCAGAGCTGGCCTCAATGGATGCTTGTCTTTGAGAGAACCTCATCACACTCCCCTCAAGAACTTAGCCTTGGGCCCCTCTCTCTTGTTGAGGGTGGCAGGTGGCCCTCAGGTAGGAAAGATTCTGGGTCTGACCCTGATTCTTCCTTCCTCCCTGTCGAGGCTACACAGCTCTGAGGAAGCTGAGGTGCAGAGAGGTGAGGTGTGCTGGATGCCCCGGCCCGGATCACCAGCCTCCCAGCACCTAACTGAATCCCAGAATTGAAGAGGAACCTGGGAGATCATCTGGTCCAAATTAATTTCTGCCAAGTAGACACTTTGGCCCAGTAAGATTGGGGCTCAAAGTGGCGGAGGTGGGGGAGTGCTTTGTCTGCTAGCCAGACAGAGATGGGAGTGACATGAGCCATGAACCAGTACCCTACCTTCACCCCACCCCACTTCTTACCAAGTTACCTGTGCATCTACCTGGCAAAGCTATAGCCCCTTTCCAAGACTGTCAGAAGATCATGTCTGTGCCAGTGGGTCTTCTCTACATAGCTGCCACCCAACACTGGGGTTCAGGGACAATTGTCAAGCTGCCGGTTCTTGGGAAGGACAAAGGAAAAATTCCATAGAATGTGGGAAAAACTGACTCAAGGAATGTGTTTGGAGGGGTGTGTGCTTTGTCCTCCTGTATTCCGGTAGGCTAGGGGTCAGAAGGTGGGGCCCAGGCTGTGTCTCTTAGCTCTGCTCTGTCCTCTGTCCTTCCATGTCTGCTTCTGTCCCCATGTGGCCACAGAATGGCCCAGCTTACAGACAGAGGCTTGGTTGCTCATTTCTTTAACCTATGTCTATCGAACCGAGGGAGTTTAAGCCGTGTGCACCCATTTGAGAGGAGCCAGGGTTTGTGAATAGTGGTCTTCATGTGGCCAAGGTGCCCACCTTGAAGGGGGGCAGGAGGCAGCTGTGTGATCCTGGTTGGCTTTCATTTGCCCACCTGAGCTGAGGCAGAGAGTGGGGCTACCTCACCATAAAAACCTCTAAGTGAACCAACTGCATACTCGAGAATTAAGTTAAAAGCTGCAACTATTGATGTTTTCAAAAAATAGCATTTAGTAGGAGCCTGGAGATGCTTTGCCTAGGACCCCCCTTTCCTCTCTTCTTTTTCTTTTTTGGTGTATTTTATTGATTTCTACTCTGAAATAGTGCTTTCAACGTTTTAAAATAGAATTCTAGGCGAAGGCGTCCCAGGCTTGGGATTTAAGTGGAAATTGACATGGCTCTTCATATATTCTCTTTAAAAACAAGGCTCTCAGGAGCTATTTCCCAGGCTGGTCAGGCACCTCCTCCTCATGACTCTGTCTGAAACCCCCACTGAGGATTTCTGTCTAAAAGGAATGCTGGGAAAATAGCTGTGACTGTCTCACAAGCCTCCTGTGATTTATGGTCTGTTTCTCTGAGAATGTGGTGGGTGAAAAAGGCCTGTGTCATCCAACTGAGAAGTCACCCTCCTTCCCTTCTCTGAGGCCCTTCCTCTTATTTCTCCTCCCATTGGTAGCCCCTGCTCCATGACCAAGGGGCTCTGAGGTCCTCTGGAAACCTTGGCAAAGTTCTCAGGTTTCGAGGGAAGACCTTTTGCAGTAGCAGAATACCTGGAGAGAGACAACTTAAAAGAGGCAAGGTTGATTTTGGCTTACAGTTTGAGAGAACACAGTCCACCATGGTGGAGAAGACGTGGTAGTGAGAGACATTCACAACCATGGTACCACGGTCATGTAGCTGCATGCTCACATTCTTGGAGGACTAGAGAGCAGAGAATCTGGGTCTAAAGTGGGCCTGATTTATGACCCTTGAGGTCATTGTCCTGCAGGTTAAGAACCACTCCACAGACACCACAGGGCCCTCTGTTGTTTTTGCAACAGTATTTCTACTGTAGGGAAGGAATTATTTCCTCCAGCTACACTGCTCACTGGTTTTCTATGAGTAAGTGGGGTGCCTGGCTTGTCCTATTCACCCACCTCCTTTCTGTTCAGTAATAAGGCAAGAAACACATGCAGTAGTGTTCAGAGAAGAGCCGTGTATGTCTTTGGTCCAAGGAGACACTTTCCTTTGTCAAAAGGAAAAAAGCTCAGGGTTTCTACCTTTGTCACCTGGAGTTCAATCCTGCAGGGTACCTACCACCTGGAGTTCAATCCTGCAGGGTACCTACC
>NC_022017.1:30094296-30105881 GCF_000317375.1 Microtus ochrogaster | reverse complement strand
AGACCCCACCCACCAGATCCCACCCACCAGACCCCATCCACCAGACCACACCCACAAGATCCCACCCACCAGACCCCATCCACCAGACCCCATCCACCAGATCCCACACACCAGATCCCTCCCACAAGACCCCACCCACCAGATCCCATCCACCAGACCCCATCCATCAGACCACACCCACCAGATCCCACCCACCAGACCCCATCCACCAGACCCCATCCACCAGATCCCACACACCAGATCCCTCCCACCATACCCCACCCACCAGACCCCACCCACCAGACCCCACCCACCAGACCTTGTCCACTGATCCTGTCCACCATACCCATCCATAATACATTGTCCACCAGATACTGTCCGCCAGGCCCTGTTCACTAGACCCCTCCACCAGGCTCCCCTCCAGCAGACCCTACCCACCATGCCCTCACCTCCAGCCCCTCTATCTCTCAGCTTTGTCTTGAACTGTCTGCAGTCCTGTGCTTCTGGGTATAGCTGGTTTTCAGGCCAGTATCAGCTGTCCCTACCTGTCCATCTGCTTCCCTGATGTGGCCCTGTCAGCCGTGTAGCTCAGGGCACCAGACTCCTAAGAGAGAGAACAAGAAGGTGAGAGCCTGGAGAGTGAGCATGCTGGGAGGAAGTTGAGAATGGGGTGGACAGGAAGTGTGGCCTGTCCTTACTGCTCCTCATTACCGGTTCTTGTTCCTTCAGCCCTCAGTGCTGAGGGACAGAGATGATCAATTTGTCAGCCGTGATCCCGGGTTTGAGCTGCTGCCAGGGAGAACCTTGTCCTGCAACATCAAATCCTATTGGCTCCTCCTGTTTTTATTTCAAAGCTCCCCACTGCCTCATGCCCACAGGGCTCGCTTTCCCTGCCTGAGAGCCTGGTGAGAGTGTGATTTCAAGGCTGGCTTCAGACTTTAATGCTTTTGGACAGTTCCTTGGGGGTTTGCAAGGGTCCCTGAGTCCCTGGGACCTTTTCTGTTAACATGAGGGACTGGAGGCCTGTTAGACCCCACGAAGGACTAGGTAGAAAGCTGAGGTCTTGCATGAGTGATAGTGTCACATGACTTGTGTGCATTGGCACTGCAGCTGCATGGTCAGGCTTCCAGTATAAGGGGACCTTGTTTTCAGTGTGTTTGTTCCCTTAGAGCAAATCTGTGTATCTGTGAATTTTAAACCTGGAAGGGGTTCAGGATGCTTCCACGGTCATTGTGTGAGCAGAGCCCTCAAGGACCCTGAATGCTGGCTTCCACTGGCCTCAGTCCTGGAAAGCCCAGATAACCTTGTGGCCTCATCAGCCCCCTCAGTGGAGAGGCTCCGACCCTCTAGAAGCAGGAGCTGGGGTTGAAGGCCTCAGCTCAGGCAACCTTGGTGCTGAGACTCACTGGCCCTTCCTGCCATCTCTTTTCTTCCTTGTTCTCTGGGATACTTGTTTCCTCCCTGTCCTTAGCATCTGGTCACTCAGGGATCCTTCTAGTCAGGGTTCTGCCTTCATGACCTTCACAGGACACTGTCATCTGATTCCACAAGATAAAGGGCTTCTGCTTCCAATGGACAACCCCAGAAGCTTGCAGAAGCTGAGTGGCTCGCTCAGTGTCCCGGGTCCAAGGGATGCCTTGGTGATGAAGGGTGAGGCTAGGGTGGCTGAGAGATCAAGGTCCTGCTCCTCAGGCCTGGGTGGAAGAAAAGTGCTAAAAAGGCTGAGAATTATTCTATGGAAACGTCAAGTAAACAGTATCTGTGAGCCATCATGTTGATTGCTTTTCTCTTGCTGTGATAAAACGCCACAGTCAAGTCAACTTATAAAGAGTTTATTTTGGCTTTAGTTCCCAAGGGGTAAGAGTTCATCACGGCAGGGAGGCAGAGCAACAAGTGGTAGGCAGGCGTGGTGGCAGGAGGAGGAAGCCGAGAGCCTACATTGTTCAGTGTAAGCAGAGAGCAGAGAGAGCGAACTGAGAGTATGGGAGGCTACACAATCTCAAAGGCCCCCCAGTGACCCACTTCTTCAGCAGGGCTGCATGTCTAAACCTCCTCAGATTGCAATATCAACCAGGAACCAAGTGTTCAAATACCCGAGCCTAGGCTGTTCTCATTCAGACCGTCACATTCCACTGTACGGCCTCCAGTCTCCCGTGGCCGTATCATAATGCAAAATGCATTTAGTTCAACTTTAAAAAGTCCCTATGGTCCACCACATTTTCAATACCACCAATACTGTTCATAAGTTCCAAGGTTCCCTTTGAGACTTAAGGCAACTTCTTAACTGCAACCTTCTGTAAAATAAAAAAAAATTGAAGTACATACTTCCAGCACTTAAATACACAGGCAATACATTATCATTCTAAAAGGGGAAAAATGGAGCATAGTGAGGAGATAGTGGACCAAAACAAGACCAGAACCAAGCTGAGCAAACACCAAATTCTGTAGCGCCGTGTCTGATGCTCCGCCCTCCCAGGTTTGCTGCCTGCAATATACACCTCTCCCTTGGGCTGGTTCCACCTCTTGTGTTATGCAGCTCCCCTTGGCAGACCTCCCACAGCTTGGCAGCTCCAACATCTTGGGATCTCCACTGTAATCAGACTTTGTTTGCACAGCTCTGTGTCATGGCCTCTCACCCCACATGGGCATTGCCTTTGGGAAGGGCTGAGGCTGTAAACTGGTGACCATGACATCCAGTACTGAGTGGTGTGAATACCGTGGCCTCCGGTTTTGAGCAGCTGGCTGTAGGGTGTTTAGATACCTGGGTGGATGTACGAGAGGGATCTGGGCACCCAGCCAAGGCATTGGGTCTCAGTCCAGAGGGTTGTCCCAGGAAGTCCCAATGTGAAAGCCACTTGCTGCATAGAGCTGCCCTCTTCACCTGTGTGAGTGCACGGTGTTAGGAACAGGCCACAAGAGTCCCTTCCTAGCCTGTAGTGTCACCATGTGTACATGAATCTGTGGCTTTTGTTTGTTTGTTTTTGCTACTGGCCTCTTCTGGAATCCTGTCACCTTTGGCAGGACAGCATGACCCTGGGAGGGGCCTGACTGGAGCCAGAGCAAAGTCCTCACACTTGGGACAGTCAGACTGGGCATTGCCAGAGATGCCAGGGTCCTTGGCTGGCTCCTTCTCTGCTTGAGTCCCCATCTTGTGGAGCACAGGGGGTACACAGGCTTTCAGGCCCCTGTGCTCCCTCTTTGATCCACTGGAAAAAGGCGGTTTTGATGCGGAAATTGTACCTTAGCGCAAACATAAGCTGAGAACGCAGCGGGGAGATGTTTGCTTCTGAAGAGAGAGCTCTGTGGGCAATAATGCAATCAAACACCACTGGTGTGGTCAGCTTGGAGACGAGATGAACAAAACCACAGAAAAGGAGTAGAAAACAAAGGCTGGGATTGTAGTAGTTCATCGGCAGAGTGCGTGCCTGGCCTGTATCTGGGTCTGGCTTCAACCCCAGCACCACAGAAACCAGGTGCAGTGGTGCTCACCCCTCATCCCAGCACTTGGGAGAGAAAGGCAGAGAATCAGAGGTTGAAGGACATCCTCAGCTACGCAGCAAGTTCTAGGCCAGCTTGGGATCCATGAAACTTTGTCCCTCCCTACCTCAAAATTCATAAGTGGCCAAGAATTAGAAAATGATTCAAGCAGGGGAGCCCTGCATCAACAGAGAGACTAAGCTTCCCCTCGTGCACATGCTTTGGGGTTGATGGCAGGAAGAACAAATAGCTGGATTCATAGCTGTGTAAGGGGAGTGACTTCAATGTTTAGCAAGCACAAGGCCTTGGAGGCTCAGGTGAATGGAGCAGGATGGGCCCCTCCCCTCACTCCTGCTGACGGGAAGGTTATCGAGACTGGCATGGGTTGTTTTGGCTCTACCACTTGGCATTGGCTAGATGGCACATCCTGGCCTGTCTTGCTGTGATACCTGGCCATACAACAGTGTTCCACCTCCTTAGACTACAACAAAGAGGCCACACCCTGGGTCCTTGGCCAGGAGCTCAGCTTTCTCCTGCTGCAAGGCTGAACCACACTGTAATGATGCCTTCCAGCCACTTACCGTAGGAGCAGCACGGTCTCATAGTGACTGGCCCCCCCCACACCTGTACTTGGCTGACGAATATTCCTGGGTGCACAAGACAGAGACAATACATTTGGACAGTGTCAGCAGGTTCCTGGACTCCTCCCTGCTCTTCTCCCAGGACACCATGCCAGTGCTTGTGGCCCCTGCCATCTCTAGTCTTTTTTTTTTTGTCTTCTTATCTCAATTAATTCCCTCTATATACAGATCGATGGTTTCTCTAAATAGGCATAAAAAGTCACTTTCTGTTTTCCCCTGGTAGCCTAGGTCCTTTTGACAAAGGCACCCCATTCCTGAGGGTGAAGGAACAAGCACCTCCAGGCCTCACCCATCTCTCCTTACTCAGAATGCTTCGAGAACTCTTTGGGATTTTTGAGCTTGAGTTTGCAAATCTGCAGGCTGGGGTCCTTGATTCCTCGGTATGGCCTGGGCTGGAGAGAGTTGGTCCTTTCTTCCCTTTCAGCAGAGGAAAGAATCCTTGCAGAATCTACCTTGGAAACTGCCCAGTGGTTCCCAGTGTTGGCTCTAGGATGGCCACGCTCCTTCATGTGTGTTGGAGGACATTGCGGCAGCAAGCATCCAGGCCATGTGATGCTCGGCTCCTGTGGTCATGAGTGCTCTCTGTGTTGAATGCTTGCTACCTCTGAACTTGGGTCTGGGGTGATGTGGACTGGAGTTGGCAAGGCATTGCTGCCGCCACATAGAGCCTTGGAAAGGGGACAGTGCGGAAGTGAGTGAAGGAATCATGGGACCCCAGATCCAGCCGCTCCTGAGTCACATGACCACACTGTCAGTGCCTGAGTCACACGCCCACATGCACAATACAGCACTTAGGCCCCTGAGGGCCGGGCTCTTTGTCTCTTGCAACTAAGTTAATACCACCATTCTGCCTAGCGATGACTTTCCTGCATACCTCTTGCCCTGCCCTCAAGTCTGTCTTCTGAAACTGGGGTTTGCAGCACTGGCTCACCTGCAGTACTGACCAGAGTTGAGGAGAGGTTATCTCTAGGGATGAGTTCAGTCAAAATGCTTGGCACTGTTAGCTTTTTGTTTTTTCTATCTTGGTGTGTGTGTGTTTCTGTGTATATGCAAGTGTTTGTCCATGTAGAGACCAGAGGCTGAGCCCGGTCAATCACCTTATATTGCTCTCCCTTTACTCTCTAAGGTTGAGCTCATTGTTTCAGTTAGTTTGGCTGGCCACTAAGGTCCAGAGAAAGCTGCCCGTTTTGTCTGTTTGGTCCTGGAATTATAGACACGTGCTGCGGCATTCACCTCTTTACACGGATGATGGGGACCCAGAGTGGGGTCCTCAAGCTAGTATTTTACTGACTGAACCATTTCTCCAGCACCACATTTAGGTTCTTGAGGCTGCTCTTGAAGGCGATGTATCCATCCACCCACCCCTGTGACAAGCTCGCAGTGTATCCCAGTGGCCGGTGCTCCCGTGTGCATCTTTGTGCCTCCGTCTACCCTTTCTCCTGACTGTTACCCTCAGGTTTGCTGAACTCCTCAAAGCCTTGTCCTTGTCCTGCAGGCCTATGCCAGGTTTCAAGTAGACTCCTCCCCGTGCTCCTGTGTGGCTCTCGACATGGCCGTGTGGTGGCTCTGCTTACCTGGTCCCCTGTGCTGTGTTCCTCACATGTATCTGGACTCCTCCCACTGGCCTTGCACTGAGCACTCCCTCATCTCCAGGGTCAAGCTGCAGAATGAGTTCTGAGGAGCAAGAGCTGAACAACAGGGCATGTGTAGTTCTATCCACAATGGGACTCCCAGGGCTGCAGCACCTACAGGGATGGACTCTTTCTGTGAGGAAAGCTCTTGGGCCCACACCAAGGTGAATCCCAGGCTCCCTCCAACAGAGAAGTGACTGACTCTGTCCCAGATGTGAGGGGTAGAGTGGCTTCCCCGTTCCACATGCAAATTGAGGATGTGGTTTGGTTTTGGGTACCTGGGATGGGGCATAGACTTTCTGAGAATCTGGCTTGAATCCACCTGCTAGAATTGGGGTAAAGATAAGAAGAGGGGAATGGGGAACAGGTTTGACTGAGCCCTCTGGGTTTCAGGGCAGTGCAGGTGGGTAGGAGGCACCAGTCTCCAGTAAATGCTCGTGGTTTGTGGGCAGTGGAGGGTGCTCTGCAAACAGCTGTCTGCCCAGCCTGTGGCAAGAGGCTGAAATGCTCGCAGTTGTCATGTCACAGGGGAGAGGGTCAGGGCCACCTTGTCAGTTGCCATGGAACCACAGAGGGGCGAGAAGCAGCATTCAAATGGCAGTGAGAGGTGGTGGAGGACAGCCTGAGGAGGTTGCTGGGCAGACCTGTCGATGATGCCGTCTCTGGTAGAAGTCATCCCAGGTGACGTTGTCTCTCCCTTCAACGCCCACAGAAAGAGAAAAAAGGAAGAAGGAAAAACCTGAATATCTTTCAGAGAACTGCTGACGGCAAGGGCACAGGGCTCGAGGCTGGCGGGCGCAGGTGGGTGGCGTGCGTCACTGTAGCCAGGAGAGTTGATTCATTCCAGGGGAGTCCTGGGAACAGCTGCCTGTGGGACAGGGGACTTGTGTCCTTCTGGGGTGACACTGATTGGGGCCCCCCTCGGGATCCTCTTTTCTATCTGGGAAATGAGGATTTTAAGGAGTCAGGCTAATGCCTCAGACAGTCCCTGAAACAAAGATACATCTCCCCACCATGAGACACCTGCCACTCTGGTCCCCCAAGGAGCTGGAGGGCAGATAGGAAGGGGACCACAGAGAGCCAGCTCTATTTGACCTTGAGCAGGCCAGTTCATCTCTGAGCAGAAATGTCCTCCTGTGAAGATGCTGGTGGAGGTTGGGGAATGGTAGGTTGGATCAGAGGCTTCTGGGAAGGCCTAGCATCCAGCCCCTTGGCACCCCAAGCGGCAGGTATAGTAACTATGGGTGACTCACAGCCATGGAAGAAGTAGATGGTTCTACTCATAGGCCCTGGTGGATCCCCTGCCTTCATTCCTCTGACTGGGGTGCAAGTGTGCTGTGAGCAGTTTCACCTCTGCTGCTGAGGGTTGTGTCGAGGAGAGGAAGCCATCCTGATGCCATCCTCTGCCTGCTCAGCTGTCCCCCACCCTCAGCTGTCCAACGGCTGCTTAGCTTCCCCTCTGTCTCCTGGCGTAGCCTGTCTATGAAGCTGTGGGCAGAAGCGATGCTGGGCACTTCCCTCCCTGATGCAGGAAGGTCTAGGCCATCAAGATCCATCTCCACCTGCCACCTGATGCCATCTGGATGCCAGGCCTCTGAGAGGGAGCGGGGAAGATGAGACATATTAATTTTATCTGGTTTGGTTTCTAATTGTCTGGAGAAACTTCTTATGTGCTAACATTAATTTATTTTCACTTAGGGCCAGTTATACTAATTCAAATCCACTTTAAGTATTAAAATAGTGATCCCGTGAATCAGATAATAAAAACTATTAAGGGAAGCAGGCGAGAATGGACCACAGGGCAGCAGGAGATGGATAGTGTCCTGGAGGAAGCAGGGCACCTTCTCCTCCATGGGGGCTCTGCTGAGGACACCTCCACACAAGTTCCCATAGGACAGTGGCCTGACAGCCATTGCTCAGAACTCCTAGCTCAGAGTATACGTAGTTCTGCATGCTAACTCCAGATGGGCGCTGGTGACATGGCAGATGGACTCTTCACCTCCCTGTCACTCATTAAGTGCTTAGTCCAGAGTGGTCATTGCCTGTGGGCCTGCTCTTATACCAGGCAGAGGTCATAGGGGTGGGTATGGACATGGGGGCACCTGTAGGCAGGTGGAGGGTAGTCCCACCACATCCTGGATTCTGTAGAGAGTTGTGTAAAGAGCCAATGTGGAAAGAAAGAGTTGTGAGCAGCTTCTGGGTCTGGCCACACTGCTATCTTCCAAACATCTGAGATTAATAAGGCATTGGTCAAGAGGAGAAACTAGAGGTGACTTCCCTCTGTGGCCCTGGAGCTGACTTCCCTCTGTGGCCTCTGTCACTTCTGGTCAGTGTCAAGTCTCTCCACTTCAGAGTCCTACTGTGGCTCCTACTGGGTTTCCAGAATCTATGACCAGGACAGATACTGGATCCTGCTCCCTGACTCTGTCTGTGCTCACCTATCCATGGAGACTCAGCGTGACCGCTCTCTGCTCCCAGAGCATAGGGATGCAGCCTTGGGCACCTCAGGGGAAACTGCTGCATGGTTTTCATTGCATACCCTACTCTGCTTGCTGAAACAAAGGGCCTGAGTCTGTGAGTCCTGAATAGGCCAAGTGCCCAAGCCATTTGGCACCTGGCAGAGAGGGGGAACAAGTTGCTTAGTTTGGGTTACTATTGCTGTGATGACCAATGGCCAAGAGCAACTTGGGGAGGAAAGGGCTTATTTTACCCACAGTTCCATAGAACAGTTCACCATTAAAGGCCCTGAGGGCCGGAACTCAGGCAGGGCAGGAACCTGGAGGCAGGAGCTGATCCAGAGACCATGACTGGTACTGGCCTGGTTTTCATAGCTTCCTCAGCCTGCTTTCTTATAGAACCCAGGACTATGAGCCCAGGGATGGCTCCACCCACAATGGGCTGGGCTCTTCCCCATCAATCATTAATTAAGAAAATGCCCTATAGTTGAATCTTATGGTGGCATTTTCTCAATTGAGCTTCCCTCTTTTTAGATAATTCTAGCTTGTGTCAAGTTGATATAAAATTAGCCTGCACAGCCTTGCAGGCCCCATCTAGGAATCCAGGGCAGAAAGAGCTGGTAGGTGTTAAGTCCCTGTACATGCTCAGTGGACCCATCTGCCATGAATGAGTGAGGGAGCAAATGAGTGGCTGCCTGAAGCCAAAGACGGTCACTAAGGACTCCATCCTCTCTATAGGGAACGCCAGGACCCTTGGATCCAGGGCTATGCAGTCCTCCCGCTGAGTCCTACCCATTGTAATGTTGAAGATACCCTGGCTGGACGCCAGGCAGACCCCACTCCAGGATCTCCGGGTTACCTGCCAGTCCAAGAGCTGGAACAGGGAACAGGGCCACAACCCACAGAACCTATTCTCCCCGACCCAGGACTAGAAACTCTTTCAAGTGTGGGGCTAGCCCTGAGCCAGGAGGATGCAGAGGTCCCCATGGAACAACCCAGCTAGCCTCTCCTTTCTAGGGCAGCAAGGAGGATGAAGGGAGCAAGACTAAAAGGTGGGAATATAGGAAGCTGGTTTTGGGGGGGGGCTTTTCTGGCCAGTCCAGGGCCTAACCGAAGTCTGAGCCCAGTGTTGGAAAAGCTGGACTAAAGGTCAGCCCAGTGTCCTGCGGGAGATTTGCTGAGCTTACACTGTTCCCCCGACCTGTGTGGCTTGCACAAGGGAGGTCACCTTTCTGGGCCTTGATAACCTTAGTGACTGAAACAGATAATCCCCTGGATACTCTCACCCACACTGGGCAGCTCCCTCCAAAGCACCGGTCCTCGGTAGTTACGGGGGTGGCTGGAGCCATGCCCCCCTTCACAGCACTGACTCATCAAATGTTGACAGGTGAGTCACGGGGAAGGAGGGTGGGAGGCAGTCCTGGCAACTAACCACCCCACGTGCTCACTGTACCTACCCAGGCCTCACCCCTCCCCTAGGTTGCTATGTCTTTGAACCAGGGAGTTCTGAGCCCTGGAGACTCTCTGGTCACATTGTTTTATGGTGCAGATGGAAGGACTAAGGTCTGGAGAAAGTCATGAGAGTCCTATGATGTGGGTGCTGGGGATACAGGGCCCCGTTACTTTTCTGTTGCTGTCATTAAATACCAGGTCAAAAAGTAGCTAATGGGAGGAGTTTGTTTGTGCTTCTGGTTCCAAAGAGATAAGAGTTTATCATGGCAGAGAAGCATAGCCGCCAGCGGTAGGCACGGTTGCCAGAGCAGGAAGGAAGCTGAGAGATCACTTCTTCAAATGAAAGCCCAAAGCAAAGCCATTGAGCTGGGACTAGAGGGGACATCTATCACACAAACCGCCACACCCCCCATCTGCTTCTCAGGGTTATGTCAGCACGAGGGCAGGGCCCACGGTGATTTTGTTTAAGCTTGAGGAGGGAGAGGGAGGAAGAGTCAAGGGATTGGTACCCATATCCTGGTAAAGAAATGGTAAGGGTGAGGCGTGTGACCTCTGTAGAGTCTGTTGTAGGTGTCTTTAAGAACGACTCTTCTCTCTCTTCCCCCTCCTCCTCCTTCCTAAGCTGATTCCCCATTATCATGATGCCAATATTGAACAAGATGCCTTCTCCCATCACAGTGGTGTGTAGAGCCAGATGGATGAGCAGGTTGAGGGGTGGGGGGTGGGAAGATGGATGGATGGAGAAGTGTGGGATGGATGGTGGCAAGACAGGTAGACAGGTGGATGGATGGGTAGATAGACAAGTATATGGATGGGTAGTGGGTAGACAAGTTGATGGATGGGTGGGTGAGTAGGTAGCATTTGGTTGGTGGACAGGCTGATGTATTGGTGGATGTGTGGATGGGTAAATGGTGTGTGGATTGGATATGTGGTATGTGGATGGATGGACAGAGAGGCGGGTAGCATATGGATATATAGCAGGTGAGTGAATGGGTAGATGTATAGAGATGAACAGATGGGTGGATGGATGGGTGGTGTGTGAATGGATGGTAGAAGGGTGGATGGGGGTGGGTGGGTGGATGGAGGATGGATGGATGGATGGGTGGCTGAATATGAGTAAGAGAGAGATGGATGCACAGAGATGCAGATGGATAAAGGACATGGGGATGCATAGATGTGTAGATGGTAGGGAGGAAGAAGGGGTGGTTTGGGTGCAAATGGGAACACAAGGATGAATGAGCAGACCAGTGGGAGGACAGATGGCACGTGGGGGGATAGATGGGTGAAGGATAGGCAGATGAATAGATGGGCCAGGTAAGTGGACACACAGGTGTGACCTTGCTAGTTATGCCACCCCTGGAACACTCCTCATAACATGAACGTGGTAGAAGCCCTGGGCTTAGCTTCCACCTACCACTGTGATCTTGGGCATGTTGCTTACCCTCCTGACCTTCATTTCCTCATCTACAAAACAAAGGTGACTGGCCACCGACCTATCACATCTGCTCTGGTACAGTACCGGTGTCTTCTACCCAGTCTGTCATCTCCCCTCCTCTCGGGCAAGGGCCGCTTCCTCATCCCTGATCCACTTTTATCACTGGGCTCTCTCAGGGGATGGTTTCTCAGATGACTATGACCAAAAGACTGGCAGGTAGCCTGCTGGGGTACCTTCTGGAGGGGACCAGTCCATGCCAGCCTCCTGGTGAGATCTGAGCGGGTGCCAGCTAGGTCTCAGGCTGTCATTTCAGCACTGCAAGGGGTTGTCTGCCTGTGTGACCTCCCCAGATGAGGACACAGTTACCTCCCTGGCGCCAGGCAGCTGCTACCTGGCAGTGTGGTCAGGAACTAATGTTGGCATGGTTGATATTATCTTTGAGAACAGCGTGTCGGTATTCATCAGGTAACTCTGTAGGCTATTTCCCCAACCATCCCATCAATAGAAGAGAAGG
>NC_022017.1:30070110-30094192 GCF_000317375.1 Microtus ochrogaster | reverse complement strand
GAGAGAGAGAGAGAGAGAGAGAGAGAGAGAGAGAGAGAGAGAGAGAGAGATTCCTTCCACAGTGACCACAGAGCCAGTGGAGAGACACCTGTGGTTGTGAGTGTATTCAAAGTGAACATTGCAGCAGTCCTTGGGGATAATGTCTCAGAATCTGAGCTCTTCTGTCCAGAATGTCCTCCTCCCCTTTTCTTCCTGAAGATTGGATATCCTCAGGGCTATCCTGCTGTAGAACCAGGGAGGTCACGACCTGCTTCCTAGGCAGTTGGGAGGATGGAAAGAAGGGCCATCTTCCAGAGCTGGACACAGTGCCCGACATGTGTTTGTTGGTTGAAACACCTGTACATTTTAAGTAGGAGACCCCTGCCTTTTCCTGTGGTCAGTATAGCTGCTGGTGGGGGTACTATGACTCAGCCCTGTCTTATGGGCTCCGACTCTTCCTTGGCCTCAGAGACCCAGGGAAGTGTGGACCATCACAGTGAACCCGCACAGAGAGTAGACCAATATGTCTGACCTCGGGTCCCCTGTTAGGACCATGAATTTTTTATGGTAATCACATGTCGACGGACTTTCAACAGTAGGCATCTCTGGTCCCTTCTGCCCTGGCTTCCGGGAAGTTAGCCATGTGCTCTGCCCCTCTTTGCCAAGCACTATGTCCTGGGCCCTTAGTTCATTTAGGGCTCAAGTCCTACCTCGGCCTTTTGCTGAAGCTGCATAGAATCTTGTGTACAATGACAACCCTAGGGTAGCCCCTGCTAAGGCTGAGGCTCTGTGGGAAGGAAGCATGCCTGAGGCCCAGGGCAGGAAAGCTATCTTTGTGTGATACCTTGCTGGGCACAGATGTCTGGAGGGCAGTGATGATGCAGCTTTACCCAAGACTGTCTGTGACTGCCTTTCTCCATACTGGACCCTGTGTTCGTTCACCTGCAGAGTCCTGGCTCTGGCTTGGACACTTAGATCTCATTTTCCCTTCTGGATCTTAGCATCCAGTTCTGTAAAATAGGAACGACTGTATGTACGGTCCCTGCTAGAGGCTTGGCTCCAGCCCATAGATGGGCTGTGAGGTGTGGAGTCCCATTTAGATGTTCGTGGTGAGTAGGAGAACAGGTGAGTGTATCCTGGGAAGCTGAGGGCCTTTGAAGAGCTCGGATGATGTGGGAGGCAGATCATGTGATTCTGGACAGTTGGCATGGCCTTGGCATATCTTAGTTCACCAGCCTTTGCCCTGGGTCAGCTAGCTCTGTTTGGAGTTTCAGGAATTCCTGTCCTGGAGCAGTCAGGGACTCCGTGTGGCAGACGGGCTTTTAAGGCCCCAGGTTTCTTTACTCATCAAGGCTGTGCAGCCAAGCAATGATACCCTTGCATGAGGGGACTTGAGGAACATCTGTTTCCCTCTGTGAGTTCAAGAAACATTGTTGGCTTGGGGGAAGTGGGCACAGGCTCCAAGGCTACAGTACCTGTTGCTGGGTCCTTGGGTGACTCTGATCTTCTCAGGCTTCAGAATCTGCCCTGAGGGCTCCCAGATCTGCAGAGGGAATAGTTGGGCTCAGGTAAGCCTAATTCCTGTTTTTGGCCCGGTTGACTGAGTGGGGTTTTCTTTCCAAGGTTGTCATTGTGCTGGCTATCCTGACTAGCAGCTAGCCTCTGGAGGGCAGTGGTGGCCCAACTTCCTCCCTGTAGCCAGGGTTCCCTGTCCCAGGCCCTGCTCCTAAGGCCTAGCTGTTGACTGTAGGAAGAGAGCACTATGCAGGCTGAGGTATGAGTAGGATGGAGGCGGGGGATGGGGGCAAGGGCAGCCAGTCACTCATCTGCTGACAGTCACCAGGTCCTAGCCATACCCCTCAGCTGTCCATGGTCTCATGATCTGCCCTGTCTCTGGACTCAGTGTTCACCCCTGGTCCCCTTCAGAGCTGATTAAATACCCCCACCTGTGTCTCCACATGCCCCTGATGCCTGGGCATGCCACACCGTCCCTGGGGGTTGTTGAGGAGTGTGATTCTGCTAGATTAGGGTGACAAGGTACTGCTTTTGGCATGAGGGACACTGACAGTAAGGCATAGCAATGCTGGGGACTAGAGGGGTCCGGCTAAGGCTGAGTCAGCAGCAAAAATGGCAGATATAGACGGGGAGGGCAGTGGACTCAGGGGATACATTGGAAATGTTCCATACTGGACATGTCTTGGGTGCCTGAGCACCCAGTCTCTTGCTGGTGTAGAGCCCTCAAAGTGGAGCCTCTGGGGACTCAGGACGAATGGTGGGAACAAGCTCACATATTTTCCTGCTCAGTGCCAGAGGCTGTGGACATTCCTAGTGCACAGGATGGCCCTTGCTGTGGAGAGCTGACTTCTGTGAGTATACAGTGTGAGGTAGGATCAGCCTTGAGCCAGGGGAGGTGCCAACTTCCAGGATCATCTGTCCATGCATGTGATGATCATCAGTGTCATGGGACATGCCTAATTGTCACCAGTGAGTTGCAAGGTGGTGTTGGCACCCTGTAGGTTCAGGCTAGTGGTCTGACCGTGTTGCTGAGCCAGGCACAGTATGACCCTAGCTTGGAGAGTTGCCTTCCCTAAGAGGCAGCCATGAATGAATGGAAAACAAGGGTGTAAGAGCTCAAGTCATGGTGAGTCACGGGCACAATCTTCTCTGGGCACTGGGAAGTGTGACTCTTCTAGGTCAGGCTGACAAGGGACCTGTGATGGCAGAGCATGGTGATGTTGGGGACCAGGGAAACCAGGCAGAGACTGTAGCAGAGTGGGTGGGTACAGTGGACGAGGCAGGGGTCTGAGTGGCTGAAGGGTTCCACAACTGTTCTTGCTGGGGTGTGGGTCTGAGGGACTGGGGTCCTTGAACCCCATACATGGGAAAATGGTCTGATATGAAAATTCACAAGTTGTGACCCTGGCAGTGCAGGTATCTGGGCCTAGGTCTAGCTGGGGATTTGGCCGGCTTTAACCACAGCTGATGCTAAGAAATAATGGAAAGACCAATGGACAGACACCCTCGCTTCCTGGAAATTCCTGCCTACTCTCTGTCTTATCCATAAGGGACAACATACTTGTTTAAAGGATGCGCTATGATGAGGGTTACTCAAAAAAATACTTGCTGCACTCTGTCTCCCAGAATCCTTCAAGAAATTAAATCCCCAGGAGTTGAAAGTAGCGTCCTCCGCAGCACACAGATATCAGGAACCCAAGACTCTGATCAAAGATACGTTCAGGCAGGTGGCTGGTTGCTGCCATCCTATGTGCCGATATGCTTGGTGCTTGGGTCTCTGTCACATTGAAGGCCACCCTCCCTGGGTTCCTTTAGAGCTGTTGCCTGGGTGGGACACAGTATAAATGAGAAGGATAGGGGGCCAGTGGACTCCTCTGCATGGCACTGGTCTCTAAGACAGTGAGCACAGGCATTGCCAGGCCACCAGGCTCTGGACTCTCATATTGCCTCTCCAGCGAGAGTCTGTGGCTTAAAAAATGACAGCCAGCCTGGTTCCTGGGTGTCAGCAGACTCTGTTCATCGTAGAGTGTGTGTCAGAGATACAGCTGTGGTTCTTACCCCTGCAGTGGACACCAGGAAGGCAAGATTTAGAGAGGAGACTAGTCAGGTGCTAGAGGCTGGTGGCAAGAGAGAGAGAGAGACAGAGAGAGAGCGAGAGAGACACAGAGAGAGAGAGAGACAGAGACAGAGAGACAGAGACAGAGAGACAGAGAGAAATTACTGTCCCCACCCAAGGACATGGTCACATCTGGCAGTGTTTTACAGTGGGGTCTTTGCCCTTCAGATTCACCTCTATGTGAAGGTTGAGGTTGGATGTGAGCTGACATCTCTGGGAGCCATGGTATTGCTGAGGCTTCCACTAGAGGTGTCAAATGGACAGTGACATGAGATATGAGGACTCAGGCGAACATTCCTGGAGTCCAGGGGAGCTGTGGGAATGTGTGAGTCCTTCTCCACCCTTGCAGGGCCTATCAGTCCTGGGAGGCGACAGGTGTACTTGTATGGGCCTTGGAGGGAAGTCAGCAGCAGGTGCTGAGAGCTGGACTGGGGGATCTGGAGAATTCCAAGTATGGCTGTGCCTCTGCTGTCCCTTTTGGGCCTTGCTTCCCCTAAGACAGAGCCTGCAAAGTCTAGGCATTGTTCTTTGCTAGTGGACAGAGGACAATTTTGGTTAGTGAAGGCTGGGACCCCTGCATCTCCATGCCATCCTGCTATGCCTTTCCATGTCTCTAGAAGGCATCCTCCCACCCCGTGTGTGTGTGTGTGTGTGTGTGTGTGTGTGTTCTTTTTAATTTCCATTTGCTGTGCACAGCTCCACCTCCTGCCACACTGCTCTCTAATCTGATTACAAGAGTCCCTTCTGAGCTTGAATATACTGAAGTTGAGGCAAGAAGGAAAAGACCAAAAAAGAAAGGAAGGAAGGAAGAAAAAAGCCACAAAAAACATCAGGATAAAAACTCTATTCCCAGACGCGGGAGGCTCCCTTATCTCTTGGCTACAGTCAGCTGGGCTGCATGCGCTTAATAACCAGCAGAACTTGTCCTTTTCAGAGAACATGACAGCCTTTCAGGTGGCAAAACCTGTGAGGTAATACACGCTGCCCTTCCTTCCTTCCAGGTCTCCCCCTGTGGCTCAGTGGAGCTGAGCTGAAGGGCTGATGGCTGTCAAGGCAGGCTTGGGTCCTGATGCCAGGATGCTCCAGACACGGGGGAAGATTGGGGCCCTTGTTTTGGGTACAGAACAAGCACAAAAGAAAGCACTCTCAGGTCCACTTTACAGATGGGGAAACTGAGACCCAGAGAGATTTTTGGGGCTGGTTCATAGTGGAGCACAAGGCCCATGGAGGGAGATAGAGCTGAAGCCCAAGGGCTAGGGTTTCAGTTTCATCCTTCTGACATGTCCCTCCTTCCAGGTGACTGATGGCTTTAAGGATTAGGACCGAGGGACCCAGACCAGGACACACTGAGGGAGCGTCTGAGTGGTACCTGTGCCAAGTCAGCAAATCATTGCCTTAATCTTCTCCAGTCAAACAATAAATACCCATGGTTCAGTTTTGGGAGAATGCCTTCAGAGTGCTGTACAACAAGGACCATGAATGGGTCCTTCCGAGCCTACTTGTGTCATACAAACTTGAGAACCAGGACTTAAGAGCTCAGCTGGGGATGGAGGGACTTTTAGGGATGAATCCCAAGTCAGAAACCTTCTCTGACATGGAACAGAGTACAGGGTAGTGTTTTGGTTCAAAGGGAGACGGGGCTAGTGGTACCTGGAGACACAGTGGGGAGGGCCATGGCCACTCTTTCCACTGGGAGTGGGCTGATAGAGGGGGGGCTTGGGAGCTGGGGTTGGGAAGAGGAGACCACATAAGCTTGCCAGCCAGGCAATATTCGGAAGCATGCCATTATCTGCCGGGCTGAGCAAGGCTCCATAGATCCAACCAAGGCCTTGTTCCTGAACTTTCTGAGGTATCATGGTCTGAAATAGCCCCACAGGCTGATGCTTTCTGTGACCTTCCGTTTCTGTGTTATTTTCAAGACTGAGAGTTTTTAGGTTGCAAGGTCTGGCTGATAGAAGCAGGTCATAGGGGTCTGAAAGTTGCATGAATCTCTGGTTCTGACGAGATCTCTCTACTTTCTGTCTGCTGCCGCGTGAGTAGCCACCGAATGCTCCCAGTCATGGCTGGACCCACAACTGCCACCATGCATTTCTTCTCAGGCCAAACCGAGATTCCCTCAAAGCCATGAACCAAGGCAAACCCACCCTTCCTTAAGCTGATCCTGTTGGCTGTTTTGTTTCCACTGATGCCAAGCCGTTGCTATGGATTGATGATACCAGATGGACTTGACCACATGGGTCTCACACCTTCGTAAGGAAATTGCTGGGGGAATGCTGACGTGTTTGGAGACCTGTGCTCTAGAGGCTCTGGGATCTAGGAGAGCTTACAAGTCATAGTGATGAGTGCTCGGAGAATGGGATTATAGTAGAAACATAGAGACTGCTCACAGGGCTTCAGGGGAGCCAGGATGATACTTAGGCCACTCGTGCTACGTTCTGGTGAAGAATCTGGCTGCATTGTGCCTGTGTCTTGAAAATCTGAGTGATGCTGAATTCAAAAGAATTGAATTAATTAGTTTGGTGGAGGAGGTTTCAGAGCAACGTAGCATTTAAGGCATTGCATGGTTAGTGCTGGCATCTTTTAGTCAGCTTTACAGGGAGAAACTTGAAGGAAAGATGAAGCAGAATTTTAGCTTCATGAGCTAGGACCTGGCTTGGGTGTTCTGGGATGAAGAGACTGGAGGTGGAACATCCGAGCTCATGTTCTGAGCTGTGACTTGGCACATCATGGTCTCTCCAAACCTTAGGTCCCTGATAGGTAACAGGGTTTACCCTGTGCTTTTTCAGAGCTCAAGAGCCAGAGCAGAGAGCTCTATCGTCATGGCAGGCGCTCTTACAGAGAACCCTACAGTCTCCTCTTCCTAAAGGTTGGATATGGATGCTGCATGGGTCCTCAATGCAGTCTCATGGCCGCTCAAGGTGGGTTTCCCATGCATGGAGCATCAGGTGATGTGATCCACGTCACTTCCTGTGTATGAAGAAGTTCTCATCTTCCCCTGCTTGTATCTACAGTGTTCCTGCTGACCAGCGTCAGGCAGCAAGTTGTGTCCTGTCCTGTCCGAGAGAGAAAGTGAGGCAAGGACTTGAGATGACTTTAGGATGATTGTCTGTATATGGCAGGCACCTCAGCATAGGACAAGTCTGTCCACAGGAGAGCTGGTGGCCAAGGGGACCCTGTCCCATCTTTGTCCCACTGTTGGTGCTACCTGGTTTCCTTGTCTGTGGAAGATGCCAACACAGGCTTCTGGCCCCAGGGTCACATTTTGGTGGACCCAAGTGTTCTGGAATTTTCTGGAAGAGGTTTCTTGGGTCCTGAACAGTGGTTTTGTCTCTCCATGGGTTCCAACCTCATGAATATCATCCTCAGTGGATGTTGCCCCCTCTGCTCTGAGGATGAAACCACAGGCTGCAGAATGGCTGAGCATCTTGCCCTAACATCCTGCTCACCTTGTGAATGGACTCTGCTCCTGACATCCCCTCTTATGTAGACATGGTACCATGCTGTCTTAAATACCTCCCACTGAACCACTTTCAAACATGATTGATTCATCAGTACAACTCATTGTAATAATTTTAATGACCATGAGGGATCTTCTGAACATAGGCTAAAGCAGAAAAAGACTGCACAGTGTGCCCTACTCTGGTTACCATGCTGGCCACAGCTGCCCATGACCTGTCTTGACTCCCTGTGCCAACACATTGCATCCTGTCCCACCACTTAGCATTCAGGAATAAATTCCAGGCTTCAGTGTGTTTATGTCTGTCCATCTCTCTGTGCATCCATACAGTGGATCTTTAAAAGCCCCATTGTGGCTTCTAAGCATCCCGAGAGAACATGGGGCTCATAGTCCAGCCTGGGTGCTCACAGCTTTCCAGAACACCTGGGTCTTAGACCCAAGAACACTGTAAACATTGGCAGTCAGCACTGTCCACAGGTTCCCATTCAGCCTTTTCCTTTCTGTTCAGCTAGAGTCATGGAACCTGCGTGACTGTGGCATGTCCCAATGGGACCCTTTGCTGCTATCTCCAGAGCTGATGGCTATGCCTTAGGACTCCTGTCTGGGTGGGTGTTGGGTTCTCCCAGCATGAACTTCTTGAGTGTGATGTTCTCTCTTGGGGGTTGTCACAGCTGATGGTGGCTGATATCTGTATGCACATGCTCTGTGCCCTGGAGCTTGCCCGTTGGTACTATCATTCTGTCCTCCACCAAGAGAGAGGCTGAGAGCTACTTGTCACCCCCCACTCCTCCCTTTGGTGCTGCCCAGCGCCAGCAGTCACTATGGCCTTTCCAGATGTTTCTCCAGTGTGAGCAAGTGCATGGGGGCAGACAGGCATCGAGCTCAGTTTCTTTCTGAAACAAATTGGAACCCATTGGATGTGCTGATCTGCACTATGCCGCGCTCACTTAGAGTTATAAATTATGGGCATTTTCCATGTCAGCGCACAGGGAACAGCTCGTTTTTTATCCATAAACACTCAGGAGAGTATCCTGAGAGATGAGGGCTCTTAAAAATATACAACCGTTCCTCCTGTCCTGCTGTCCCTGAGAAAGAATGACACCTTATTGGTGTCACTTGTGGCCTCCAATCTGTCTGATCCTAGCATATATTACGTTGCTGAAATTGTTTTCAAAATGAAGTCTGTACTGAATGGAGTGGTCCCTCTGAGGGGGCCCACATCAGCTCCTCCATCTCCCTCTGCCTCCCTCTCCTCTCTGTGGACTGTTTGTGTGTGGGGGGGCAGACCTGTCCTTACAAGGTAGAACTTGTCATGGCTAGGAAGACAGGAGGGACAATATTTAGCTCCCCTGTTGACAGCATAGCTACAGCTCCTATGAAGGGCACCATGAAGGACCTAGGTTTGGGGTGACTTTGGAAGCATTTCAGCCCCAGCAAAGAGGCAAAGTCCAGGTATTGGATGGAGGGTTGGAGTTCAGTATTGGCCACTTGAAGTGGCCTCCTCTTCCCTCAAGCTGGTCTCCCAGACCTGTCTAAGTTGGTCAGGAAAACATGATAGTTTGAATGTGCCTGTGAGTGGATTACAGCACAGAGAAGGAGCGAGCTCTGTCCAAGGTCACACAGCATGTTTCTGGTAGAGCCAAGCTTTGTGTCTGAAGATGCCTCCTGTCTTGTGTGTGTGTGGTGTTTTTTTTCTGGTCCCTTAAGCTTGGGAAAGCACAGCACCTTGCACTGGGCTTCCTGACCTGAAGGGCATCCTCACCTGAGGCAGGAGGGACACTCTAGAAAGTAGATCCAAGTCAAAGCTTCACAACTTGACACTAGAGGCACTGGACTCTCCTGAGCTTCTGTAAGGACCACATCCTCTTGAATCTTAGCCTGAAATCTCTTACACGCCGTGCTCAGTCCATGCCTCCTCTCTGTTCCCTCTGACCCACTTCTGCCTCAGCATGGCTACTGAAAGTCCCCAGGACAGAGACTCTGATTTGGTTGCAGCATGTGCTCCCTGAGTAGCTGTGTGGTCATAGATTGAATCAGTCTCCTTGAGCCTCAGTTTCCCTAGTCTGTGAAAAGGGAACAAGAGCAATAATGTCCTATGTAGGTGCCCCAACTATGGAATGGGCTCATGTTTGGGGAAATGCTTGCTCAGTGAAGACTGGGGATAGCAGCAGTATCAACTGTTATCACTGTTTGTTACAGGGCTAGCCCGGGACCAGGACACCCTGGGCCAGCAGTGGTGCCCTCCTCCCCACTGTGACTTGGGGATCATCCATGTCAAGGCTGCATTTTACATCACCAGCCTGAAGGCCCAGTAACCAATGGCTGATGGGAGCCACAGCTGAGAACTTTGGGTGTCTCTATGAATGGTCTGCAGGGAAGAGGCTTTTCTCACGCAGCTGGGGAGCCCACTGGAGGTTCAAGGCATTCTGGGGTAAACAAAGTCGCCTGTGGGCCCCCCTGGCCTGTCAGCTGGCACGCAGAGGAGCCTCTGGGAGCCCCATGGGACTCGCCTGTCTTCCACACCTGCAGCTCACTCGCTGGTGTGTACAAACACCCCCATTACGCCTGATTACAAGCCATTAGAGTAATTAGGGTGGCCCTCCACCCCCCGGGGCTGGGAGCCAGCTGTGCTGGGGTCTGGGGCAGAATAGCAAGCAGCTTCCTCACAGGCAGGCTTGGGGCGGCTGGCTCTAGGGGGCTTGGCAGGCAGGTCCTCTTGGGCTCAGGTGTCCTGACCCCTGGACTCTGGTAAGCACAGACTCACGTGGTGGGCACGTCTTTCTTTGTCTGGCCTGGGAAAGCTGTCCCTGCTATACTTGCATTTGCTTTCTTGCTCTGGACCCTGCACTCAAAGGCTGCCTGGGGTCAGGACTCCTTTGCTGGGGGCTATGCTGTGCGCAATGGGCTGGGAGCTCCATGCCCAGCTTCTGCCCACTAGATGCCAGTAGTACCCTCTGTCCATGTTATACCAACGAGAAGACTTCAAGACATTACCGAGTGTCCCCTGGGGCGGCCTCCACCCCTCTGAGAGCCTGCTGGGATCTCGGATTCCGATTTGTCATTCTGTGAGCTGTAGGAGCCCTCCCTGAGAGCTGTCACATTCTTCCGCTTTATCTGGTCTGTCAGTGCTGTAGCTCTTCCTTCCCGCCTCCCTCTCCTTCCTCCCGCTCCTCCCTCCTCCCTCTCCCCTCTCCCTCCTCTTTCATCCACCTGCAGAATCCTTTCAAGCCTGAGTGCTTGGTCACCTCTGGCCTGTCACCCCCAGGGATGCCCAAGTCAGACAGACCCCACTTTGTCACTCCCTTGACCCTCCACGCGGAGCCGGCAGCCCCAGCTTGCTGGACTTAAAAAAGCCATTTGAGGTGCACACTTGCCCAGGGGAAAAGAAAAGAGGCCGATACTGTTTGTTCTGGGACTCAGGAGTGCAGGTGTGCCTTAGAGCTCGGCCAGGGGTGTCCTTACTACAGCCCTGTTCACTTTTTGTTACCGGCTCAGAGCCTGGCCCAGGCTCACTGCCCATATTGTTAATGGGCTCATTCACCAATTTTACAGCAATAACTTTTGCAAATTCCTAGTTGTTTGGATTGGGGAGCCTTTATAAGGCTGGGATACCGTGGTTGCCATGGCGGGGAGACAGCTAGGGTACAGCTGTCCTGCCTTGCTCATGTGTGAACTGGAACTTGGTCAGAGCTGATGGGGTGTTGATTACATGTCTGCATGTCTCTTTATTACCTGATTTTCCTGCATAATGTGACGTGTTGTGACACTTCTGTGAAGAGAGGTCCCAGAGATGCTCCTTCTTTGGATTGTCCTGAGTGAGGAGACCCGAGGGATGTGAAACTATCAAGGATAAAGCAGGGGGAATTCAGGAACCTGGAGCTGGTCTGTTGTCCCCCCTTTCCCTGGTCAGGGTTGACTCAGTGACTCTTGTCTGGCTAGTTGAATGTGACTAATTGTGTGTTAACAAAGAACTTCTTCTCCACGCAAAGCCTAAACCCCTGTGCATACTTCTGGAAGATACTACATGTAAATACTCTCATCACACTGATTTCTAGCTGCCAACAGGATGTCCCGATACCCAAAGCTAGGAAGAGGCATGTGATTGGTTAAAGAAAAGATGTAATCATGTCTGAAGCATAGAGCCGAGCCCCAGGAAGGCTATGCAGGTCTGATGTCAGAACCCACTCTCTTGGGACAAGCCCAGCCGAGCCTTCGGGTAGATATCACCACCACGCAGATGAGCCAAGGTGTCCTAACCAAGGCCGTTCTGGACCAGTCGCCAACCAGCTTAGAGCAGAAGAGCTAGCTTTCCCCACTCAGAGCAGACGTGAGCTGTACGAACTAGCCTTGGGGAGCCCAGAGCCAGGCATGGACCCCTCACCTCTGAGCTCGTTGTTCAACTCTATGGTTTGAAGTAGTTGTATTTTTTTAAGTTACCAATTTATTCTATTATTTTAAATCACATGTATAAGTGTGTGTCTCTGTGTAGGTAAGTACATGTGAACGCTAGCTCTGAAGAGACCCAGAGGTGTTGGATCCTCCTGAAGCAGAAGTTACAGGTGTTTGTGGGCCACCCAACATGGGTGCTGGGAATAGAACTTGGGTATTCTTAAAGAACAATACATGTTCCTAACTGTTGAGCCATCTTTCTAGTCCCAGCATTGTTTGGATAAGATTATCCTAAGAAATTCTTCATTCAGGGTAGTTTATTATACAGTAATAGGTGGTTAGCATAGAGTGGTTTTTGTGTTGTCTTTTCAGCTGAAAGACATGTAGATTGTTGATATGTTTGTATCTTAAGTCTGATCTAAACTGATGAGATGGCTCAGTAGGCACATTCTCTGACCTATCCCCACCCCCCACACAGCATGGCATGTGCATGTTCACACACACACAGAGACACATATAGACACATACAGAGACACACATAGACATACATACAGATACACATACATACAGACACACACACATACAGACACAGAGACACACATAGACATACACACAGAGAGAGACACACACATATACACACACAGACACACAGACACATACAGAGACACACATAGACATACATACAGACACACACATACAGACACACAGAGAGACACACATACACACACAGAGAGACACGCATACAGACACATACAGAGACAAACATAGACATACATACAGATACACACAGAGACACACATACAGACACATACAGAGACACACAGAGACATACATACAGACACACAGAGACACAATATACACACACAGAGACACACACATATAGACATACAGACGGACACATACAGAGACACACATAGACATGCATACAGACACACACAGAGGCAGCCATATACACACACAGAGACACAAAGACATACACAGAGACACACATACACATATACACAGAGACACACACATACACACACAAGACATGCACATTTCCACCACCTCAGAATAATAAATAAAACAAGTCTATAAAAGTTTAAAAAATTAAAGTGACTTTGAAGCTTGCAGCCTGATTTAGCACAGTATGGGCTTGTCACCAAGCAAGGCTGAGCCAGAGTGCAGGGCTTTCCTTCGATATGAGGAAGGTAGCTACCCACTTATCTTTGCAGAAATTGCTGCAGTTCTGTTTTTCCTTCATGTGTCTGGTGTACCTAGAGAGAGGAAGAGAGGACAAAGAAGGGCACAGAGCCGCCTCACACAGACCATGTGGAGCAGTTGATGACAGGAGAAATTGCCAAATGCCTTGGGAGACACAGAAGTCATTCTAAGCCAAGAGACCCCGCGTGGCTATTCAGGGCTTTCATGGGTACCACTTATAGCTTAGTTGGCGATGGTCTACCATGCGGGAACATGATGGTGGTCCCTTCCGCTTAGCAAATGGCCTCACTCACATCTTTGTCTGCTTCGAGACCATCCTCCCAGGGTGTCAGGGACTTTGGCTTTACTTTGGCCTCTGCCAAAAATCTGGGTGCAGGATAGAGCAGACAGACCCAGTGAGTCCTCACCGCTGGATGTTTCTGAGCTGTGAGCTCAGTGTTTGCTCCTTTGCTCTCTGGGGTTTGGGGTGGCTCTGGTCTCTCAAAGCTCACACAGTTCATCTCAGAGCAGTCTCAAGACACAGCAGAGTAGAGAGCATCTAATTCATTTTGCAGACAAGGACATGGAGGTGACTTCTTGTCTCCTGGTGGGGGGTGCAGCCAAAGCCCAGGTCCACATATGGTTGAATACCCTGCTTCATTTTAAAACACTGCCTCGTCTCCACCCTGTCCTGGGCCTTATGGTTTAGGTCCTGAGCTATGCAGTTCTCAGCTTCTTGTACCCAGCACTATGGGGTCACTGTAGCCTGTGTCTTCCTAGCCATCAGGCTGGTGGTAGGTGTCTGCAGAGGGGTTACTCTCTACCCGAGAGACCTGGAGATCTGGATGTAGGGAGGGCTGCCCAGCAAGTGGACTCCTCGCGCTAGTGGACCTTCCTTTCTGTGCTTGTGCTTCAGGCCTTATCAGGACTTCCTAGGGCCCCTGGGCCTTGGGCGAGGCGAGAGGAAGCTGTGGGTACCTGGCTTGCACAAGCTCCACCAAGGCACTGCACTGTTTCCTCCTTCTGTACCCTGGGAAGCAGGCAGGACCCTGCTTATTAAAACCATTCATGAAAGGAGATTGCAAAACAGAAGGAGCAGTTGGGATCAGGACACAGACAGCAGAGCACCCTTGGCTCTTTGGGTATGTCTGTTCCAGGCCAAGTGGGGATAGGGTAGGGAGGGCTTCCTTCCACATCCTACAGCCTGCTTCTCTCCTGAATGATAATGAACTGACATGGAATTCACCCCAACCTGGGCTCCAAGGATGGCTAGTTTGTCTAGCCATCCTTTCACCTCTATGGCAGGGAGGAGTCCTCTCAGGAGATGAGGCAGGGACAATGCAGAGAAGCCAGCCAGATTTTCTATGGCCATGTAGCAAGCAGGGGGAACAGTTGCACATTGCACCCAGACTGTCAGTGATGCCACTCCGTGCTAGAGAACAGGTCCCATTTACCTGTGCACCTGGCCCTGGGTCAATTCCTGGATCTTTGAAGTCTGACCTCATCATGATCCTATGAGAGAGGTGATATCATTATTTCCATGCTGCAGATGAAGAAACTGAGACCTGAGACCACACGGTTGGAAGAGGTCCCGCACAGCATGAGATCTTTGATGCCTTATGCCCCGCAGTGCCAACCCTGGTTCTTGTTTTGGTGACTTTGTCAAGCTTTCTCATGTACGCTCAGGGGCTCACCCCTTCTGTCCTGCACTTACGGATTCACTCCTCAAGGGCTTACTAGCTTCAGTGTCATGAAGAGCTTGGTGAGTGTCCCCACACCCATCCTTGTAGAGCTCAGGTTCACTGTGTCTAACAGAAACCTGCCCAGCTCCATAGACCATGATGCCTGTGCTGCAAAGTACTCCTGGTTGGAATCTTGAGTCCCTGTTGGCTCATGTGTTGGTCCTTTGGTCCTCAGGAAGTGGTAGGTATTTTGGGAGGAGGTGGACACTTTTGTAGGTGGGGCCTGGCTGCAAGAGGAAGATTCCAGAACTGCTTGTGTAGTGTATCCTGTTTGCGGTTCCTTTCTGTTTGTTCTCTGCTTCCTCCTCATCATGAGGTGAGTAGCCTCTGCCACCCACTCCTTCTGCCATGATGTTTTGCCTTATCTCAGACCCTTCTGACTTTGGATTGAGACATGTGAAACTACGAACGGAGATGAACCTTTCTTCCTTCAAGTCTTACTGTTTGGGGTGTGTGTCATAGCAACAAGCCTGGCGAAAGCAGGAGCCTAAGCTGCCCTCTGGGAGGAGGTCCATGAGCCCTCCCAGGAGTGTTTCTGCCCGAGTGGGCTTGAGGATCTTTCAAGTGGTGGCCAAGGAAAGGAGTGGCATCAAATTTCGAGCAACACATGGCCAAATACATAAAGGCAAAATGTGGCCATCAAAACTCAGGGCATTATTAACAATAATGATGGCATTATCAGCAATATAAAAGACATAGTCACCAGTGACACTAACACAGCAACATCAGAGATGCCATCAGCAATATCAGTGATACTATCATCATCATGATATAATCCACATCACTAACATCAGGGACACTATTATCCATGACACTACCTTCAGCAACATCAGTGACATCATTATCATTGATGACACTATTATCAACAATGACAACATCATCCACAACATCAGTAATATCACCACTGACATCAATGGCAATATCATTATCAATGACATCATTAGCAACATCAGCAAAATCTTCAACAATGCCAGCATCAATGACTTACTGTCATCAATTGACATTGGTGCTGTGAGTACCAGCTGTGATATGGTTTAAGGGGTGGCAAGATCTGAGCCAGCTGATGCCTGCTTTTCCAGGGTCTTCTAGGTATGGCCTGAAACTGCCTGTGTTGCTCCTCCTTGTCGACACAGGCTTGTGAGGTAGCACTTTGCTATCACTATTCCTGACACACAGGCTAGGACTCTGGAGTTCTGTGAGGTCAGCTTTCCTTGCCTAGTACACAGGGCAGGGCAGGGGTTCAACCCAAGTGGTAGGCTTTGGTGCCTACAACACCTTACACACTGACAGCGTTTCCAGCGCACCACACTTCTGTGTACCCTGCCAGTGTAATGGATGAACGCCGGGAAGTCACCCAGCTGGCAATACCCATGAGCTCTTTCCCAACCTAGGCCATACCAAGGTGTGTGCTCCATTCACGCTCCTGTAGATGGGCTTCCCGGAAGGGAACACAAAGCTTCATGCCCTGCATCAGCCCCACATCTACTGAGTGGGGGACCAGAAACCAAGGAGCCCACTCTTCCACTACCATCACTCTGCTCCCCACTGCTGTTTTCTTTGGAGTGGATCACAGTCTGGATACTGTTCACCCCCTTCCCTGCTTCCATGGTTGACAAAGGTGGCAGCCTCTGTCCACATTGGGGCAGTGTCCTAATGATGCAGTAGTATAATAGACTAGGGTGCTCTGAAGGTCTGTCGTGCTGCTGAGGGCAGGGACCCTGTAACAGTAAGAGGAGAGGGTGCAGTGGAGCGCACAGTGTGGAGTTCCTCAGCACACGAGGAACTGTCAATTTTATTGATCATTTACAAAGAGCCAGCTTTTTGTCTATCGATTTCCATTGCTTTCTGTTTTCTGTGTCATCGATTTCAGCTTTTGTTTTTCCCCATCCTGCTAAGCATGGGAGTTTGGCTCCTCTTCTTTTAGGATCTTGAAGTAGGAAATCTGATTATTGACTAGGGGTGTTCTGCTTGTCTAAGGCAGACATTTAGTGCCATAAGAGGCCCTCCGAGCATTGCTTTAACTGTCCTACACATTTTGGTGTGCTGTATTTTCACTTTTATTTGGTTCAATGTAGTTTTTTTTTTTAAAAAAAAAAAACCCTGAGACTTCCTTTCTGACTGATGGGTTAAATAGTCTTCAAGTGTTTGAAGGCTTTCTTCTTGCCTTTTAGTTATCAGCCTCCAGCTGGAGTTGATTGGACTGAGAATACTCTGATGCTAGTAATCTTTCATTTGATGAGGTTTCTTTTCTGACCCAGGACATGTCTAGTCTTGATATTTTTTTTCAGTGGGTTTCACAAGGAATGTGGGTTTGCTGTCATAGCATGGAGGGACTACTGTGAATGTCATTAGATTCTTCTGAACCTTAGTGTTGCTGATGTTTCATATCCGTGATGATTTTGTCTAGTTATTTTGTTGTTGATGGATTAATATTGAAGCATCCAACTATAATTGTGGGCTACACCATTTCGTTTTCCTATGTTTTAAGTGTTTTGTGTCTGTGTTGTTTGATGTTTATACATTTAGAAAGCTTTACCTTTGGGGAGGATTGATATTTTACCACTATAGTCTTATTCCCTCTCTCTGTAAGAGCTCAATGTAGACACATTCTTTCTGTGGATGACTGTTTCATAGTTTTCCATGTTTTCCTTTCAACTCACCTACATCATTACCCCTGAAGCGATGTTTGTGTATCTTGGTTGGACCATATTGATCAATGTATTCTGTCATTTTGTTTTTCACCTGGTGGTTTTAGGAAATTAACATTAAATATGATTTTAATTTTGAGGCAAAGTCTCACAGTGCAACCCAGGTTGGCTGCAAACTCATGACCCTCCTGCCTCACTTCCAAGTGCTGTAGCTGCAGGTATGTGCCACCAGGCTGGCTAATGTAATTCATGTTACATGAGGACCACCATGTTGGTTTTGTGTTCTGTTTATTCTCTCTGTGTCCCGTTTTCCTCTTTTTCTGGTCATCCTATGGGCCCACTGAACTTGCCCTGCAGAGAGCTCCTCCTTTGGTCTATCTAGGTGGTTTTTTGACTGTGTCTCTATTTTAGTGCTTGTAATGGGTACTTCACGTATGTAGCTTTGTGTAATCTCTTGATGCCACCATTATTGGCTTGAGTGAAGAGAAGCAAGCTTCCTTTTCTGTTAAGTAGCCATCCCCTTAGTATAATAGAATAAATATTTCTGTGCACAGGTTAAACCCCTCAATAGGACTGTGGTACTGCACACAGGAAGCCCCAAAAGGAAAAGCAGCCATCTCTCTCCATCTGTTCTTCCTTCTTGATGTCCACTGTTGCTTCTCCTATGGAATAAGCCAGGATTCAACATTGTTTCAATGACAATCTGTGTGTGTGTGTGTGTGTGTGTGTGTGTGTGTGTGTGAACGTGTGCATGTGAGTACATACCATGGCATATACATCGATGTCAGAGGACAACTGAGGGACTGGATTCTCTCCTTCCACCACGTGGTTCCCATGGATTGTACTCAAACTGTCAGACTCAGTCACAAGTGCCTTCACCCACTGAGCCTTCTGCCTGCCCCTGTCTTTCCTTTCCCATTAGAGAGGGTCTGTCATCCATTCTTCAGGAGTAGGGTCACTGGTAACAGGCTCTTCATTTCCCTTCTCCCAAGAATGTCTTCACTCCCTTTCTTCAGGATGTATGATGCTGGGTGACAGATTTTTTTTTCAGCGCTTGAAAAATGTTGTTCCTTCCTTCTAACAGCACCTGAGATTTGTGATGAGAGAGTCCCTGTCACCCTGCTTGCTTCCCCCCGCCCTCGCGGAGATAAGTTACTGCTCTTCCCTGCCTCCCTCCCTCCCTCCAAGCTTTGTTTCCAGGGACTGGGTCGCGATGTCTTTGTGTGTAGTTCTTTCGACCCCCCCCCCCACTTGGGGCTCACATATTGCCTTGAATCTGAATGTTTATGTATTTTTTATTGATGAATTTAGGAAGTTTTCAGCCGCTATTTCTTCAAATACATTTCCAGTTCCTCCCTCCCTCCTTCTATCCCTCCTTGCATCCTTCCTTCCCTCCCTCCATCTTTCTCTCCCTCAGGGACTCCAGAATGGGACACTTTGCCGAAGACCACCAGTTCCCGATGCTCTGCTCATTCATTCCCCCCTAGCAACTCCCACTCTGTTACTTAGGTGAGGTAGCCCTGCTGTTGTAGCTTTATCTTTGGAGTATGCTCTCTGGTCTCTTTACCCTGCTGTGCCACTGTGCACTGAGCTTTGACTTTCTGGCTGCTGTACTTTTGTAACTTCAGAGACCCTAAACAAAGCTAGCTTCACTCACTCTTAAGTGGCTTACAGATCTCTAAGATGAGAAGTCCCACCTGGGCAGTACAGTATGAAGCTCCCGCCAGCATTTCCCTGTGTGTTGGGCTAACAGTTGCCTAGGTGACTCTGCATGGACCTGGGCCATCGTTGCTGAAAACACCGAGTCTTATTTTGCCTGCAGCTAATAGGCAAGGATGCCCAGTGTCTCTTTATAGTGTATCTGTACCCTTCACTGGCTGAACCTTTGCATCAGACCCTGCTTGCCTCTGTGCACACATGTTGACCACCGAGAGGTGCCTTGTTGAGAACTGGGATGCAGGCTGAATTTGGTCTGGACTTAGCTACTCTCTTTTATCCCACGTCAAGGCTAAAGACACATACTGTCCACCATGACCTCAAACTTTGGACAGTGAAGGGAGTTCTAGGAGGCTCCAGCTTTCCTCAGGACAGACTAATGTGCCTCTGTTCATTAACCCACATCCCTCCCTCACTAGTCCTGTCCTCTGTGTCCTCTCATACCTGTGGAGTGGCAGATTGACTGACCAGCAAATCTCTATTCCTTGCCCACTGAACAAAGCTGTATTTTCTCCCCAGTGTGTCCCTCACAGATCAGCACTTATGTAGGATAAGCTGCCTGCCTCTACCTCCAGAATGCCTGATCAAAGGCATGCTCCACCACCGCCTGGCACCAAAACCTTTTCTCATCCATTAACATGATAGAGTCTTTTGACAGTGTGATGGAAGGACACTGCCAATTCTTCCTTACAGATGGGGAAACTGAGGTACCAGTAGGGTTTCCAAGAGTGTTTGATTTCCTCTCACATCCCACTGTATACCTGCTTCTTGCTGGGTAGCTATGCCAATGTTCCTCACCTCTTGCTGACCACAATGCCCAGAGTCGGCTTTGATCTTGGCTCTATGTCCCCTGACAGAGTGTGTTGCCCCTCTGTGCCGTTTTCTCACTGTAGTGTTGAGGATGTCAGGATTTCTCTGTCAGGTGCTTGTGTGTGAGGCACAGGGTGAGAATTCAAACTCCATGCGTGGATCCTTCAGTCTCTGGGCTGTGTGCTTTAGACTCAGGGGTTTGCTGGGCCTGCCTGTGCTGTTTACCTCCTGCCACTCTGTGCCTTCTTTGGCTCCTGAGTTCACCTGTTGTCATGGCTTTTTCTTTTTGTCAACTTGATGCAAGTTAGAGTTATCAGAGAGGAGCTTCAGTTGAGAAAAGGATGCCTGCATTGGATTGCCTATGTGCAAGTCTCTAGGGAATTTTCTTCATTATCTATGGGAAGGTCCAGTTTACTTGGGGGAGCTGCCTGCCCTGGGCTATGATCCTGAATGGTATCAAATGCATGCTGAGTGAAACACAGGAGCAAGCCAGTGAGCAAACAGCCTTCTTCTAAGCTTTCTGCTATGACTCTGCCTCTTGTTCCTGTCTTGGCTTTCCTCAGTGGACTATGACCTAGGATACACAAACCAAATAAATCCTTTCCTCTCCAAGCTGCATTTGGTCATTTTTTTTTTTTTAAAAACCACAGCAATAGAAACCCTAATTTAGACATCTGTGTTTGTGTATGTGAGTTTACATATGAGAGTACATATCCATGTGTGGACATAAGTGTGTGTGTGTGTGTGTGTCTGTGTGTGTGTATACACGCACTGCCCACTTTCCTCTGAGAATGTGGACCCTATATGGTTGGTCAAACTGGGACTCTTTTCTTTCTTGTCTTCACCCTGCCTGTCACATCACCGCAAGCTCTCTAAATGATGTCTGATAAATGAACCCAAGAGCAAAAGATTAGGACCCGGGCATTAAGTCCCCCAGAAGGGGGTGAGGACAGCCAGTGGTAAATATTTCCTGTATGTATAGTGTCCTGTCCATGTTTGTCCCCTCAGCATCAGAGCAAACATGGGGTCTGCTTCAGGCTGCTTAGGCTAGATGGGATGCAGGGACTGGCAAGGGCAGAAAGCCCGTTGTTGAAGTTTGGGGGATGTTGAGGCTGTCTTCCTAGAGGGCAAGCATTGGCCCCTCATTGCTGGGGACTTTAAGATGCTCAACATTCAGGGCAGTGGTTCTCTTCCAGGAAATAATGGACTGAGAGTCACCTGGTGGATGAATGAACTTTATACAACGCTATTCTTTAAAAAATAATTAAAAGTATTGACAGTTTCATGCATGTGTAAATATATTTGTTCATGTTTAACTTCATTACCTTCTTATCCCCCCCACCTCTTCCAATAAGTCTTCCTCTTACGTTTATGTCTTTTTAAAAGAGAGCCCCTGAGTTTTAATTACGGTGGTACACACTGAGCAGGGAAGTCATTGTTTTCTGGAGCATGGCCAACTTGCCAGTGGCTACCCCACTGAAGAAAATGACCCTCCTTCCTCAGAGGTGACTGACTACCAACAGTTCTTCAGTTGGCATGGGGTCTCATGAGCCCCACCCCACCAATGGCTGACTATTTATGGTCTCAACCTCATGCAGGTTTTGTGCATCTCTCTCCCATGCTGGGGATGGCAGGCAAGGGCTCTCTCATCAGGCCATACCGCAGTCCTTGCCTGTTTTCCTCCAGCCTTCTCTGGTGTCTTTCCAGGCGTTGTTTGTATCTCAGGGCCCAGGTCCCTGTCGTTCACCTGGCAGGAACATGTTGGATTTAGGGCACCTGTTAAATCATGGTTGACCTCTTCACTACCTGCAGTCTAACACATATCTGGAATAGTGTCCTGTCCGTGCAGCAGGTGTCCCAATGGAGGTCAGCCCTTCTGCAGAATGCACTTTGGCAGCAGCGGAGCAGGTGGACGGCGTTTACTGGTGTGGAAAGATGCCTGCAGAGCACATTATTGCACAGAAATGCAGACCCTAGGCTGGGAGTCCAAGCGGGGCCATTCTGCGAAACGTCTCCACACTAGGCCGCCAGCTCCGAGCGAGAATAACTCGCATCTTAACATCCTGTTTACCAGGACGTTAATGGCTCCAGTGGACAAGCTCGTCAGCAGTTTCCCTTCACGTCCCCAGTCCTTTAGGCATCATCTCTGTTCTTTATTTGATGTTTTCTGCAGTCAATGCTTATTACCTTAATAACCATAAAAGTGTTATTTTTATATTTTTAAAGCCATTCTTCTGCACTTGGTACTGAAGGCGGTACCTTGTCTCCAGAACGCCTCCGACTCACCCTGCAGGAAGGAAGGTTGTCTGTGACATTTCTTGAACAGTTGTTAGTCACTCAACTGGGTGTGTTCGCGTAGACAGTGGCACTTTCTGATTGCTCTCTCCGAGTTTTCTGCCTGTTTTTTTGTGGCGCTGGAGATCAAGGCCAGGGGTTAAGCATAGAAGATAAATGCTCTGCCCCTGGGCTCTACCCCAGCTTCTGTTGTGACTCCCCATGGCTTGCCTATGTCCCTGAGCCTGGACCCTTGGGATTTCTCTTATGAGGCTATCAATCATTGAATCCGGGTGCTTTGTAGATCCAAGATGGCTTCGTTTCAATGTCGTTAACTCTTCTAAGAAAATACCCCATTCCCCGAACAGGGTTTCCTTCCAGGATTCTGGGTGGATATGGATCTGGGAGACACTGCTTACTACAAGTTCCTGGTGACATAACACACACGAAGAATGTGTTCTCTCCTCCTCTGGAGAGTTGCTCTCCTGTGACTGAAGGACCCTTGTGAAATGAGCAGCCAATGGGCAGTCCTCTGCCTGGGGTCAGAAAAGGGAGCAGCTGGGTCTATCCTGCCTATCCTGAGATCAGAGCTGTGCACTGAGATGGACCAATGTGTTCAGAGCAGTGATTCTCAACCTGTGGGTCATGACCCCTTTGGTGGGGGGTGTCACATATCAGATATTTATATTACGATTTATAACAGTAGCAAAATTACAGTTATGAGGTAGTGACAAAATGATTTTTATGGGTGGGGTCACCACAACATGAAGGACTGTATTAAAGGGTTGTAGCACTAGGAAGGTCGAGAACCACTGGTTTAGAGGATTTGGGTGAGCTGCTCTGGCAGTCTGGGCCCTTCAGCTGTGGTCTGCACTGCGTCAGTCTGATTCCACAGCACAGAGGGATCCAACCTGCTGCCCCAGAAGCAGACATGGATCCCTCTTCTGCCCATCCGTCAGGACCCTGAAGTCCGTGGACCGAGACACAATCCCTTCAGGCATTACTGTTAGGAGAATGGAGGCCCAGGTGAGGGAAGAGTTGGCCTCAGCTCAAGTCCAGTAGTGAGTACCGAGTCCTGGGCCCATTTTTGCCTTTGCCCTAGTTTCTCCTGGCACAACTCGTGTGAGCACTGAGGTCTGTCTGGCTTTCTTGCCCCAGGGCTGCACTGTACCTTTTGGAGACAAATCAGCTCCTAAGTGTGTCTCTCAGCAGGCTGAGGACAGGCAGGGACTGGGCAGGGAAGTAGGGGCATGTGGCACTTTCAGCCTCCGCCATGAGATGCTGGCAGGAACATCAGTTGAAGGGGACACCAGGGTGACCATCGCAGGGCAAATTTAGGGTTGGTCATAGCCTCACAAGTCAGGATACGGAGGTCCACAGCAGAAAGGAAGTGCTTATATCACAGATGCTGGAGACCCAGCCAAGAGCACAGGTGAAGTTTGCCCCTGACCCACGTGGCTTGTCTTCCCATCAACCATCTTGTTCCTCAAGCAGCGTATTTCCAGCTCACTCCATCTCTTTGCCTCCCCTGGGGTTGGTGGACTTGGGTGTCAGTGAGAGTCTCTTATAGATGCCCTGCCACCCTGGCAGGGTGCGCTGCAGCAAATGTTCAGTGGCCCCTGCTCAGCCCTGGCTGTGGGTAAGGAAACAGAACCAGAGAAGCCTGGAGACTCCTTGTGACCACACATCTAGGAAAGACAAGAGCCCAGAAAAGCACACGGGGCAGGCTGGATCAGTGCCTGCGGGGCTCCTTCACTCCCCCACTATCATTCATTCACTCATTCATTCATTCACCCCTTCATCCATTTACTTACCCCTCCATTCCTCACCCGCTCACACGCTCATTCAGCTACCAACTTGCTCATCAGCTCACTCTCTCTTGGCTGTTCACAACTCCCCCCACTCACCCGTTGTTCACTCACACACTCACTCACACTCACCTGTTTACTTACTCACTCACCTGCTCTCATTGGGTCACTCAGTCACCTGTTCACCATCCTTCTCTTTTGCACACCTTCCTTGTCTAGCCCAGGCTGGCTGTTAAGGTACTGACATGGCCTTGATGTTGTCCCTTGCTCTGTTGGCAGGGACACTGGGCTACATGATAGTAGGAAAGCTCTCCTTCCAGGCACACCTGGGTCTCATGAGACCACACAGCCGGCTGTCCCCAGACACACCTGGCATCTGCAGGGAAGACAGACAGGGAGAGAGGCAGTCCAGACAAGGGGGGAAGAGAGCATGTCTCGGACAGCAA
>NC_022017.1:30057722-30069050 GCF_000317375.1 Microtus ochrogaster | reverse complement strand
GATTAAAGGCGTGCGCCACCACCGCCCGGCTACCCCATCCACTTTCTACACTGTAATTTGGGAAGACATCTTATGCATGCCCCATACTCGAGGAATGGGAGGCATGTATCATGTCATGGAGGATGGAGAACCTACATGAAAGATGTAGAGCCTTCTAGAACAAACTATTCTATAGATTTACACAATCTTTATCCATCCATCCATCCATCCATTCATCCATCCATTATCCATCCATCCATCCATCCATCCATTATCCATCCACCCATCCATCCATCCATCCATCCATCCATCCATCCATCCATCCATCCATCCATCCCATCCTTCTTGCCATTCATGTAAGCATACATGAAGTCAGTCATGCATATTATGAACTTCATACTTCTCTTTTCCAGTGGCCCCTGTGAGCCCCCATGGGCCCTGTTGCATCAGCTCTCTCCTACATTCTGGCTACATGGTACTCCAGGCTCAACTTGTCTACCTCTTACCCCAGCTCATTCTCAGCCATGTCCCAAGGGGCCTTACTGCCTCTCATTGGAGACGTTTCTGGAAACAAGTCTTGGTTGCTGGGCTGCTTGCTGCGGCTGAGATGGCACTATTGTTGGATGCTTCAATTCACAGGTCCAGGAGGTGAGTGTGTGCACTTACCCGTGCACACATCTAGACCATTCTCCCCATGTCCATCTGAGGTCCCGCCACCTCATTCCATTGCCACATGGACTATTCCAGCCCCTCATTGGTTGTCTCTGACCTTCCTCACCGGTAGGCCTCTCCCTAGCTCTCCATCCCAGGGGTCAGTTTTGGGGGCACAAACAGGAGCGGAGGTGTGGCTGGCCCACCCGCATGTTGCCATGCTGTGTCAGCTGGTGCGTACACACAGTTCCTCTTGCCTTTTGCTTCCCAGACTCTACTCGCCTCAGAAATACTTAGGTCAGCACTTTTTTGCTTGCTGTGGTGGGTTTTTGATCATGGTCTGTTTAGTTCAAAGCCTGGGAAGTAAAAGGAAGTGGTTTGAATCACCCAGCGTCTCAGCTCCCAGGGGCCCCTCTCTAGGCTGCTGGGCAGACATTCATCTTCCACCTGCCTATCCCAGACTGAACCCCGAGTCGGTCTCATCTTGCCTGTTAAATGACATTTGCTTACTGTGAGAATTCTTCTCCACAGCTCATCAACAGTGCTGTGGCTGCTACACAGTCATCGGGAGAGGCCCTAGGCCTCCATGAACAGAAGCGGTGGGTGATACTCCTCCAGGAGCGCCCGGCCAGCATCTCACGGGGCAGGTTAAAGTGGTGGCTGTGGCAATCCTGTGAGATTGAGAAGGTGATTTATGGATCTTACGGTAGGGTCTGAGCTGATTAGGAGAGCAGATGAGGCCCCTCAGGGCAGTAGTCTTGGGTGATGATCTAGGGGAGATAAAGGGATTGGTGACCTAGCTGAGTTGGTTAAATGTTTTGCTGTGCAAGCATGGGGATCTGAGTCAGAACCCATGTAAAAACTGGGTCATGAAGAGGCTTGATGGAACCCCAGCACTGTTCCTAGCAGAGACAGGCAGTTCCACGGGGCTCACTGGCAAGCCGATGTAGCCTAACCTGTGAGCTTCAGGACAGCCAGAGACCCTGTCTCAAAAAAGAAGGTGGACAGTGTCTGAAGAAGATACAGAGAATACCTCTGGCTTTCATCTCCACCAACACATACATGTGTGTGCACCGACATGTGTCCATCAGTGTATGCACACACTAATGTGCACGCACAGAGAAAAAAACAGGAAGGAATAAAAGGGAAAATAAGAAAGATGAGCCAGGCTGAGGGCATAGCCTAGAAACAGGTCCCTAAGGCGAGGGGCGTGGACTCCATGGGTGGAGTGTTGGAGAGGGATGCTGGAAATTACGTTGGGTAGCTCTTGGTAGCTGAGTCCATGGGGGATTTGGGGGGCTTTGAGGTGAATCATACTCAAACATATGCCTTGGGTAGAAAGGAGGGGTGAGAAGCCCAGAAGCTGAGCTGGGGGTCAGGAAAGTGCAGCAGTCTAGGAGAGGACCGGCTGTATATACCTGATGTGGTCCTGGTGGATGATGCTGGAGGCCATGGTCCACACACCACCTGGATGGCTGGAGTTGCTCAGGTGGGCTACCCTTCATCTGTGAGCCATGTTTCCCCTCTGCAAATGTCTTGAATGCAGTTTGTGGCTTCATGTTATCCAGTCCTGATCAGAAAAATTTCCCAAGCTCTTCTTGCCTCAGGGTCTCTGTACCTGTTGCCTTTTCCTGGGCCCAGGCAGCTCTCAGCTCAGGGGTCCTAAGCCTATTTCAAGCCAGCCTCCTGCTCTTCCTTTCTATGCCCTTTTCAGCCTGGGCTCAGACCCTGCTGCTCCCTCCCTGGCATCCTGGTGGGTCTGGGCTTGATACTGGTTGGGGGTGTAGATGAACCAATTTCTGGCTGTACAAGCAGCCCTAACTTAGAAATGGAAAGCACACATAAGCTCCCTGGGGCTCTGGATTGGCTCCCAGCCTTTGAGCAGGAGTTGCTGGGCTGAATCAGCTGAGAGGCGCCTTTATTTTGCAGAGGGAAATTTGCTGATGTTACAGGTGAAGCTCAGAGAAGAAAGAGGGTTTCCGCATCGGTTGTGTCTCCAGGTCCCTCTGCGACACTGATGGAAATGCTTCAGGCCTCCGCCATCTGCTGGCTCTTTGTTCTCCCCACACTCCATGTCCTCATGGGTGCAGATGGGGCTGAAGCTCTCAGGATGAGGGAAGCTGCGGGGTGCTGTAAGCGGTGTCCAGGGCATTCGCAGAGGGAAAACATGGCACACAGATGAAGGACAGCCCACCTGGGCAACTCTAGCCACCCATGGTATGTGTGGAGCGGGGCCGCCAGGATCACAGAACATGTTTCTATAGAGCGGTGACACTTGCTACAGAACCCAAAGCGAGACACATCAGGGAGGCAAAGAGATTGACATCTGGGAGATAATCCTATCCATGAACCCCAAGTGACTCCACCCAGAGGAACAGGACTCCTGACTCTGGGGAATAGCCACACCCAGGGGTACATATCTCCACAGACTTCTGCACTGTCAGAACCAGTACTCCAGGGCACATTTGCCAGCCACTCATCCATTCATTGAGGAAGAGAGTTGCCTTGCACACCACAGTGCCAGGCCCTTACCTGGCAGGACCACATCAAGAGCAAGATCTACTGCTCTGGAGTTCATGGCCTCCCTGCATCCATGATTTAAACACACATCGGCCACTCAGAGACACTCACCAAGTGTCAATGGCTATTGCCATGATGTCCCACTGAATCTGCATGATCATTGCTATACACAGGTCCCGTTTTTGCCCCCATGACACTTCCACCCCTGCACACTCGTTCTTGTTGACCAGCACCCATCCCCTCATTAGACTCTGAGGCCTCTATAGCAGGTGTCATCTTTTGTCTTTGTTCAGGCCCATGTAGACAGGCCATGCTGGGGTCCAATGCACATGTCCATACCTTTTGAGCCCAGCCTGGTGGTTTTCTACATGGCAAGTCCTCTCTCTCTGTGCTTTGGTTCATTGTTCTGCCAAGCTTGTCTCACAGGGATGAAGAAGCTGGCTCATTTTCATAGCTTGGCTTCTGATTCCTGGGCAGTGCACCCCAGACAGGTCCTTTAACTAACTGCTCCAAGCCTGATCCCATCCAGGTAGGCTATAGGATGAAATCTAAGTCAGAGGCTCCAGGTGAACCCTGATTGATGTCACCATGGTGAAGACCAAGGACTTTGCTGGGTGCAGGGAGGCCAGTGAAACAAGGCAGACGGTTCTGTGATCTCCACAGGCAGGTGAAGAAGGTTGCTGTGTGCTAGCCAATACTGTGAGAGTTCCTGTACCCAGGCTATGCTTCCACAGCTCTTGGTTAGCTCTTACAATCCCATATGTGTTCTGGAGTCCAGTTGCTGAGAACAGTTTGGCTCCACCCCCATCCAGCAACTGCTTAAGATCTATGGACCTTTGCAGTACTTGAATTGTAGACCCGAAGTCAGAAAATGGCTGTGGGCCTCACTATTGCATCAGCTGTGTCCAGGCTGGACATGGGCATCAGGGTGGTCTCAGTGTCAGCTCAGGGTTTCTTGCTGGCCCCCACCAGTATTGTTTCTAAGGCTTGTGTTTGCTGCTTACGCAAGGGAGGAACGCGGCAGCCAACAGCCAGCAGCCTGGGTACTAGAAGAGTTACTGGATGGTGGAACATAGGTTCTGTTCACCATCACCATTGGAGAATCCAGCTGGTGAGGGGAGGCTTTGTCCCTGGTCCTGTGGGAGGGCTGTCCCTAAAATGCAAGCCTGACTCCCAGCACTTCTTGTCCTGTACCCAGGACCTGCAGGCACTCTTGCACCCCTCCTTCCCCCCAGTTCACCTCTAATCATTCAGGTGTCTGAGCCTCCTGCTCTGTTCTGGCTGAGACTATGGACAGAGGTGCTACCGCTTCAATCTGTGCAGGCTGTGGGCAGAGGCACCGTATCTCCTGATGGAGTTGGGTGTGGGCTCAGACTTCCTGCTGGGGTCTGCTCTGTGACGGGTGTGAAGAGGCTGTTCCTCCCCTGCAAGTACTCAGCCCACTGGAACCCTCCCACTCCCACCGTGGAACTGAATTCCATCTGGATTAGCGTTAAGTCTATTAAAAAAAAAGGGGGGGGAACCCAGAAAAGTGAGAATTAAGTAGAATTTAATATTCATCCCGCCTCGGGAGAGAGCAGCTTTCCTAAGTTTAGAACTAATACAAGGAATCAGGAGAGAAAATATGGACAGGCTTGGCTGCATCGGAATGAAAATCTTGTGCGTGTCAGATGAAACTGCCAAAGCCAAAGGCCCGGGCTGCGCAGCCCAGAAAAGACATCTGTGGCAAGTGTGGCAGGCGAGGCTTAATTTCTTTATTAAAGAAAGAGCTTCTCAACTTCCTCAGAGGATGTGGGAGAGCACGTGAGGCTGTGAAGTTCAGGCTGTTTTCAAGAGCGGAAGGTCACCAAGGGAAGAGCCGCGCCAGCGCCACGAGACAGGCAGAGTTCGGGTTGGGGGGCAGGGCTCACAATGCCTTGCCATTCATTCATTCTCCCATTCATTATGTTAAAACTATTACTTCAATTATTGTTGTAAATTTTTTAAGTGTACGATGTTTTGGATGTGTGTATGTCACTGTACCAGGCATGTACTTGGTGCCTGTGGAGGGAAAAAAAATCGTGTTGGATCCCCTGAAACGGGAGCTACAGACAGTTGTGAGCTGCCATGTGGGTGCTGGGAATTGAACCCTCATCCTCTGGAAGCACATCCAGTGTTCTTAATCACTGAGCAATCTCTCCAGCTCCAGTAGATTTTTTTTTAATGTGGATTTTCTTTGGGGAGTATGTTTTGCTTTTAAAAAAGAAAGAAAACATAAATATAAGCGATATGTGCTCAGTAGTATCAGTAACCCATTATTATTGTGCAGTAGCCATCCCAGGCTGTGAAGCAAGCAGGTCCTGTGTAGCTACCCATTTTACCATGCGCTAATTCTCCCCTTCCCACAGCAGCGTTTGCTCCTATTCTCATTTTAAAGACAAGAACACCAAGGCTCAGCAGGGTTAAGGTTAAGGGCAGGATGCCAGCTAATTGTTGGGGTTCTGATGGGTTCACATGAAGCTTTGGCTTCCAAAATCTTCAGAACAGGGGCCCTGGCCTTCCATGCTCCACTCTCACCTAGATCAGCCCTGAGTGGATATGGCCTAGAGAACCCTCGCCACTTGGAAAGGGAAGTGTACCCCTAATCCTGTTGCTTCATCTTCTCTTTCCAGTAAACAAATAACAATGACAAAAACCTGGAAGGCAGTGCAGGCAGCTGAGATGGCTCCCCTCAAGGGCAGAAGGAGCCTTATGTGAAGTTGCCCATGTTTGTGACATGAAAACAAGGCTAAGGTGTTCCTGGATTAATTGATGAAACATCCTTAGACTCAATACAAGTTGGAGAAACTAACAGAAAAGACAAAAGCACACAGAGGCAGCTGGCGAGTTGTCTCTGGATGGTGCGTGCTGTCCCGGGCAAATTCTCAAAATGGTTATACTGTGTACTCAGACAAGCTACCCAAAGTCCTTGAAGGTCTTCCAACAGGATCAGACTAGGAGATGAAAGGCCCAGAAAAGAGCCCCATATTGGTGAGCTGGGTGCCCTGATTCCAGGGTGTGTGTTCTGTCTTCTGCTTTGAACTTTGGAGTGACATCCCAGCCTGTCTGTGGGGGTATGGGTTTGGAGAACTCGAGAAAGTGAACATGGCAGGTAGCTCTGGTAGAAGTGACCAAGAGTGCATAAGGTGGTGCTGGTTGTGCCCAGGATCACAAGAGGCCTGTCTGGAGGCGGTATCTGTGGTGTCAAGCCTTAGGAGGGAGGGCTGCAGTTGCTGCAAGATGAAGGAAGGCTCACGGGCATCTGAGAAGGTTTGAAAGTGCTTCATTTACTGGGGGTCAGAGCCACTATGCAGAGGCAGAGATGGCTGTGTAAGGAAATGCAGGTCCTGTTGGCTCAACATGACTGTGGTACTGGGGTCACCAACATCCATAAGATGGCCAAACCCTCTCAAAGCAGCTTCTACAAATCCTGGGTGACTTCAGAACTTAAGTGAAAGATCTAGAAACAATTGCCCAACAGTGTTGCCAATAATGAGAGAAGAAACTGGTTTCCTAGGCTAACAATGTATTATTCTGAAGGAACTACCACTTTCACCTTTTTGAAGGTGAGAAAAAACAAGAGACAGAGGAGATTCAGAGCCTGTGTCTCACAATCTGACATCCTGTCATCCCTGTGACCTGTCCTAAGGGCAGCGTTCTCACTATGACTCAAAGCAAGGATACCAACAGAGGGCAGGAGGGTGGACTCCTCTTCTTCCAAGGTTCAGGACTCAAGCTTCTCCATGTGGCCCTGATGCTGCTGTAGGGACTTGCACTTCTTTGGATGGCCTCACTGTGCCTCTTGGGAGTCAAGCTTCTCTAGGTGGTTCCACTGTTCCTCTAGGGATGAGCTTCTCCAGGTGGCCCTGCTGCTCCTATCCAGGGCTTGATCTCAGGACCTTGGAACTGACATGAAGTTAAGCTTGAACACTCTTTGGTCAGGTACAAGCCTCCAGTTTCTGCATCTAGCAGGTGCTTCAAGAAGCTCTTTGAGCTTCCAGATCCAGAGCACAAACACACTTCTGCTGGGGAACATTGGGTGGGAGGCTTGCCCGACGTTGAGCAAATTTAACCAACACCATTATCTCTTATTCCAAAGCTCAGCTCAACTCAATTTATCTCACTCACCCCAGATCCTCTCAGCTCCTTCTCTCCAGCTCAGCTCATACCCCAACTCAACTCCTGGTCATTTTCCATGTAATTTTCAATTCAAAACAAATAGCACCAATTCAGTCCATCCTAATTCTGTTCTATTAGGCCCCTCCTATTCAATCCTATTTCCTTTCTCCAGCGGGACTAAATTCAATTCCTTCAATTCATTTCAATTGTCCCCATGCCAGAATTTTGTCTTTTAACCCAATCTTGCCACCAATTCAACTCACTAAAATTTTCTCTTCTATCCAAGCTGACTCAACCGATATTGGGCCAGCAGCTTGTTGTACCCTCTGTAGTACAATGATCTCATTCTGGCCTCTAGGTCTGAGTTCCTGCACCTTATAAGGCTCCATTCTCCTTGACATGGGTTGTAAAAGAACCCCCTTGAGGCAGCGTGCTTTGGAAAAGAAACACCATCCACACATACACTGGCCGTGGCAAAGCTATGCACATCTGTCACTTCCTGTTTTTCTCAGGACAGTGCCAAAAGAGAAAGAGATGTCTGTGCCATGGCCACTACCTCCATGGCAGACAAAGAAAACAGACAATGTCTGCACCATGCTGGGGCCTTAGTGAAAACAGGTGCATGCCTTGAACTTGGCCTATTGATGGCGAAGCTCTTGTTTGACATTTACTCAAAAATACCATCTTCTGATAATGCTGTTCAACAATTCAAAAATGTTATGTGTTTGCTATGTCCTAAGGCTTGAAGGTGAGAGCATCTGCTATGATTCTACCCTTGGGCACCTAAGGTTCATTGTAGAAGGTGGCAGGCCACATGACCAGTGTGGTTATTGAGAGACTTCTGTGGGGAGGGTGTAGTATGCCTACACAGAAAAGACATTGATCAAGGCTGCTGAATAAGATGCTGTTTCCCCTAAGCATCAGAGATGGCTCTCATCTGGGGCCAGGCACTTGCTTGAGGCATCATACATAATCCTTCCCATGTTTGTTATGGACAGCAATGAGCTGCACACCACTATTTCCACTGCAGATTCTGCAAACATTGCCTGTCCCCTCCCTTCCTGTTGTACCATGACCCAGTCTGTAGGTAACATCTGGCTGGGTGCCATTGCTCCAGGTACCTAGCTCTCTAGTCCTTCTGGTTCTCTGACTTGTGCTGTGCCGACCCTGCTTGCTGTGCTCAACATTGCATTTTTTTGCCTTCTTAGCTGAGCTCTGGCCTTCCAGAAGCAGCAGGGCTTTGACAATGAGGCTAAGAGGATAATCCAAGAAGTGGGAACAAGAGCTTAGTGCCCAACAGAGGATAAATACAAGTGAAATTAGGGCAATGCAAATCAGAGGACTGAGTAGCCAGAGAGTTTGGGGACATCTAATTTTCTTATAGAAGACTCACATTCAGAGCAGAAATAAGGTCAGTATATGTGATCACCTCTTTCTTTTTGTATGTGTGTGCACATGTGTGTGGAAGTTCATGTGGTGTACATGCATGTGCCCATGCACATGTACATATATGTTCCTGTGATAGGGAGGTTAAAGGTCAAGCTCGAGTATTAGTCCACAGGCATCATCCATCTTGCTTTTTGAGACAGGGTCTCACATTGGCCCAGAGCTCTCTGTAAAGGGCAGGCAACAAGTCCCAGGATCCCAAGTCTGTCTGTCTCCGCCTTCCTAGTGTTGAAATTACAAACAGGTACCTTCATGTCTGCTTTTTAAAAATATGGGTTCTGGGGTCAGACTCAGATTCTAGTGCTTGCAAGTGCAAGCAATTTGCCAACTGAGCTATCTTGCTAGCTCCCTATCTCTTTTATTTTTCATCCACCAAATTATTTGGCTTTGTCTCTGTCCCAGTATTGGAGGGATTGGGATTTCAGCACCTGTCTCTGTGGACAGCTCCCCAGAAGGCTTGGTTGTCATCCTAACCCCCATCCTTGTACCTTAGCTGTCCTAGCTATAGTTCCAAGAATCCATCTCTGTGACGACAGGTGCAGCCAGGTACCTCCAAGATATAGTGGATATACAGGTTCCCTCCTGAGAAGCAGACAGAACTGTTGACTCTCTCAGTGTCATGGGGACCCCAGGTCCTCACTTGTTACATGGGATGCCTTGGGAGGTGTTGGGGCACTTTTTCAGGTGCTCAACAGAAAGTTATATGTTATAATATTACCCCAATGTCCAATTTGGGATCCAGATGGTGGGATGGGCAGACGGAGGAAGCAGTCTCATGAGACTCACCTTAGTGATAAACCTGGGCAGGAGACCCCAGCTTGACATTTGGCCAAGTCTCCTCTGGCATTGCTGATGTGGTGAGGTTGAGGTTTGTGGTGACTCAAGGAATGGGGAATTTATAGTGTGATGTTAGCCATGACAAGACACGAAGGAGCGAAGGTGTCATTGGGTCGTTCGGTTGCTGCTATTGCCCATGGCTAAGGCTGGCCTCTTTTCTTATGAGAATGAACACATACCCAGAGGCTGGTAGAGAGAAATGGAGACCACTTTAATGGAGGCTGCTGCTGGCCTCCAATGCTCCTTGCATCTGCGTGGAGAATGTCTTTGGATTACCCACTGGCTTTTCTTCCTGGACTAGAGATCATCTTTATGTGGCTGTCACCTCAGCTGGGCTACAAGATGGCATCGCAGGAGCTACCATTTCCCCAGGGATACATGACTCATAGGGTGCATGGGCAGGTGCCTCCTGGAGGGCTTGTACACAGACCCAGAGGGGGTAATTTCTTCTCCTTTATGGAGCTCTGCATCAAAACAAGCAGTTCTAAGGAAGACTGGGCCTTCTATCTCCAAGGCCCACTCCTCCTGGGCCTGCACATCTGAACCCTCTGGTGAAGAGGCTGGGAATTAGGAAGTGCCTGTACACACAGTGCAACTGTTTATAGCATCTGCATGCCAGAGGGCCCTGAGCCCTCCTACCCACCCTCCTGTTGCAGGCCCAAGCTAAATTTCAGCATCTGTCTCCATGGACAGCACCCAGGGCCTAGAGCTCTCAGCACCTGCACAGACATTATCTTCTGCTTACACATGGGCCAGCTGCAGTATCAGCCCCTGCACATCTGAGAGCCACATGCTATGTTCCAGGCAACAACCCTGGAGGTGGGCATGGTTCTGCACTTGAGGGTAAGAAACTGAGACTTCTATAAAATTGGAACGTGATTAAGGCCACTTTGTTCACAACTCATGATACCCTTCAGGCTCTTTCAGAGTGGATGGAGCTGCTGGGTCATAGAGGCAGCTGATGCTCACGGTTTGGGAGTCAGGGAGCCTGATAACTGGGAAAATGCCCAGGTCAGTACTCAGGTAAGAGCAGCAATGGATTCTTCAGGGCAGAGGAGGGCAAAGAAAAGCCCACAAAGCTTTCCTGTGGGCTTGGTGCTGAGCAGAGGGTAGGAAAATGCTGAATACTTTGGCAGCTATGTAGGTAAGAAGAAGAGAGCAAGACCTGTGTTTGAATCCTGGCTCTGGTGTGGCTGAGAAATCCCGAGTTCTTCCTTCTGTAATCATGTGTGTGCTGTATCAGTGGCTGATTCTCGCTTGGCCCTGCTCATTGCCTGTTGCTCATTGGTGAAGAGAATCACCAACACGAGTCTGGACCAATTAAAGTGCTCTGCTGAGATTCCTAGTCACAAAGACTCTGGGCCTTGGCTTGCTCTTCAGTGTGAGATGCAGCCACCCTTTCACGTAGGTAGAGAAGGAGGCCGACACTCAAAGGTCAGAAGGAGTACTTGATGGTGACCTAAGATAGTGCTTCATGGAACCTGAATATCCTTCTCAAAGAGAAGAGCCCACATGCGCAATCTCAGATATTCCCATCACGTCCATCCTGTCACTGCCTGAGTCCTCACACTCTGGTACTCCCTAACCTTTTCTTTTCTTGCTTTGTTCTTTTATGTATATGAGATTTTCCATGTGTTCATGTCTGTGTACCATATGTATGCCTGGTGCCCACAGAAACCAGAAGAAGAAACTGCATCCCCTGGGGCTGGAGTTGCAGGAAATAGTTTTGAGCCACCATGTGGTGCTAAGAATTGAACC
>NC_022017.1:30056872-30057388 GCF_000317375.1 Microtus ochrogaster | reverse complement strand
CTCACACTGCACACAACTCATACACACTCAATTCTCACACTGCACACAACTCATACACACTCAATTCTCACACTGCACACCACACTCAATTCTCACACTGCACACAACTCAGACACACTCAGGCCTCACACCGTATGCAGCTCATACACACTCAATCCTCACACTGCACACAACTCATGTACAAACTCAATTCTCACACTGCACACAACTCATACACACTCAATCCTCACACTGCGCACAACTCATACACACTCAATTCTCACACTGCGCACAACTCATATACACACTCAATTCTCACACTGCACACAACTCATATATACACTCAATTCTCACACTGCACACAACTCATACACACTCAATCCTCACACTGTACACAACTCATACACACTCAATTCTCACACTGCACACAACTCATGTACAAACTCAATTCTCACACTGCACACAACTCATACACACTCAATTCTCACACTGCACACAACTCATACACACTCAATTCTCACACTGCACACAACTCAT
>NC_022017.1:30038903-30056567 GCF_000317375.1 Microtus ochrogaster | reverse complement strand
TCTTCTCACTATAGACACTCACAGACATCCAGTCCTCATACCGCCCACATCTCCTACACATTCCTGCCTCACACTGTTAGGGAGAACGACAGACTTCTTTTGGGCTAGCTGAGTAGAAGTGGTGGCTGCTGGGAGCTTTGGAAGCACTTTTCACCTCTGTCTGTGTTTTTTCCCTGCATAAAGAGAAGACCTGAAATAACAGGGACATCTCTGGTCTGTGTTAGTCTCTTTGTCCCTCAGCATCTGGTTTCCACCTGCAGATTGAAAGATGGAAGCCAGAGCTTGGTGCTTTGCAGCCCCTCAACATGCTGTGGGAAGCTGAATCTCATATGGCTCGTTGTAGAGCGGAAGAGAATCACAGCCCTGGAATGTGGGTCTCTCCTCCTGACACACACGCAGGGAAGTGGGGATGAGTTTGCCTCTCTTAGCATCTGTCTCTCAAGCTGGGAAGTGCATACTTGAGGAGGTCAGCCTTACCTCCCACAAGTAGCATCTCTAACAACCCGACTGATCTTCTCGCTCAAAGCACAGAATGGGAGCGGCCCCCCGACAGCTCACTGGGTTGAACTCTGATGAAAGTTCAAGGCACTCAGACTGCCTGCCTGCCTCAGGATGACTTTGGGAGGCCCAGATTTTTGAAGATCTACAGAGGCAGGAACTGAAGAGTAAGGGAGGGTCTGTGGCTCTCTGAGTTGCCCAGCAGGTGTGGGGTCCACCTAGAGCAAATCCTTACTTGATCTGCTCCTCTAACTTGGGGTCTTTTCTAACCTCTCTCCACTCATCTTGTGAGCTTCAGGGAGTCAGTCAGTGCTGGATGCTATTACCTGCCACCCAACAAGTTGGGCCGGGGAGCAGGGATGAATTGGAGGCCTGTTCCTTGTCCTGCTTTCCCAGCATCTACCACCCTTCCCCAGACCCTTCTCACAGTGCCCAAGGCTCTCGGCACAGCCCCACAAGGTAAATAGCGGCAGACAGAGTGGCGCTGTTTAGGCATGCCGAGGCAAGAGAGCCCATCCCTGCTGCCAGCCCGTGTGCCGGTGTGTGCAAGAGTGACAGGGATAATTTCCCAAACACCATCTGAGCCTGGTGAATGTTGATGAGGGTGGTGGTGTTTTTAAATTTTAAATTAGAAATTACATTTTTTTCCCCTGCCAAAATAAAGATGAGAAACCAACTGAGTTTGGCTCTGAAGGTGGCTGGAGCCAGAGAAAACACATCTGCCAGGTTCTGTGTTGAACAAACAGGCGGGGAGCCTGGGGCACCCGTGGAGGTCAGCCTCGGGCCCTTGTCTGGCTCTCACTGCAGCCATGTACAGCCCATGCTCACAGTGGCAGAGGGCTGGGGCTCCTGGTGACCTGATGTGCACCAGAAGCTGGCTGCAGAGGGGAGGCTAGTGACTTTTCTTTGGAAGCGGGTGTGAGGATGCTAGTGAACATGGGGAGGGCAGCCTGGATGCTCGAGATGTTGCTCCTGGCCCTTCCAGCACCTTCATTATGTGGATATCTATACTCAAGAGTGAGAACTGAGGCAGGCAAGCTGGCTGTCCTGGGGAAATGCTGGTACACATTCAGAGGCAGGAATGGGGCTGCTGGGGACAGCTTCTCCTTTCCCTAGCACTTCTTGGTTCTGGGGCCTCTGATCTCATACAGTCTTTGCTCGCACACCATCATCAAATGAGGCTAAGCACTGTTCTCCCTCAACATCTTTCAGAGGGTTTTTCAATCTTGTCACTTCACTGTACAATTGAGGAAACTGAGGCCCCAGGAAAGAAGAAGGTTGGCAGTGGTTTGGGGCCCGCTGGACCACAAGGTTCCTGCTCAGGTTCCCCTCTCTTCCAAGCTTCAGTTGGATTCATGCATACAAAGATCATGCCTCTCCCCGGCTGAGGTTCCCAGTGTATGTAAGTGCTCTGGCCCTGCTCACCTCTTTCTGGTTGTCCTGCTTCAGAGCCTCAGCTTCAAGCCCTTTTCTCTGCAAGGGGGCCACACCCCACTGCCTCCTGCCATTCCTCAGATGCTTTAATTTACTTTATCTTCACCCCTCATGGCCTCTTCATCACATCAACTTCCAAAATAGAACAAGGAAGAACAGCACGAGGACACCCAGGTGACTCCAGCCCCATCCCTTGGGAGAGCTGTCATTAGTCTTCCTGTGAGCCCTGGGTTTGGTTTCATCTCCAGCTTGCTCCTGTCCATCTACATTTGGGGAGTTCATTCCCCACTCTGCCCTTTTGTGACTTTCTACCTCCAGGTCTCCAGAGCTCTTTCCGTTTCCTTGCTTCTGCAGAATAGATTCGTGGCTTGTTTAAAGCAAAGCCTTTGCGGGTTTGGTGATGTACATGGGACTGACGTGGTAGTGCTGGTGAAACTCTGGGCTTCCTGAAAGCTGAAGATTCTCATGCCTTGTCTGGCCACCTCCCAACATAGCCTGACTCAGAGCCACATAGGACACCTCACTGCTCTCTCTGGACTAAGAACCAGGAGGCACCAAGACTTCGGGGTCCCCCAAATTCTCTTCCAACCCCTTAAAGGTATCTTGGACCATGTCTTTGGGCTCCTTTTGGAGTCCTAGACTCTGGCTGGCCTTCAAGACTACTGCCGTGGAAGATTTTACTGAGGGAGTTGAGAGCTTTTCTATGAATGATGAAATTATGTAGATGAGGGCAGACAAGTGGTTGCAGGGGTGAGGTCAGGTGAGGACGGGCATAAGTGTGGAGGGCAGCTCTCTAAGCTTGCCAGGTCCTTGGGGTTGTGCTACTTACTATAATGGTGGAACTCAGAGTGTGTGGGAGGAACTGCACAGAAATGCGTGCACACAGAATATAGGCACAGAAAAACTAAGTATATAGGTACACATAGACACACAAATACACTCTACACATAGGCACATGTACATACACACATACACACAGACATGATGCATATAGACACATACATAGATATACATATATCCTATGCATAGAGACATATATAGATACATGTTACATGTATAGATGTATATAGATGCTATGCATAAAGACAGATCAATCTTATACATATAGATACACATAGACACACATGAATATATACTATGTATACAGATACAAAATTATTCATACATATACATTATGCATATAGACAAACACATATGCATTATGCATATTAACACATGTATATACACATATAGACATATACCTAGAGATAACATTTACATACTGGCACAGATACAGAGACACACATACATATACATATATAAGTACATAGATACAAATATACAAGAGGCTCATATGTATACAGACACACATGTACATTTAGGTACTTGTATACATACACAGGGACATGTGTACACAGATACACATGTACACAGGAATACATACACATACAGGCCCACACAGACATATACACACATAGACACAGCCATATGCATCCACAGAGGTACACTCATATACAGATACACATATACACAGGTGCACATACACACCTGGTAAAAGGCTTAGGGTCCTATGGTCTGCACTGGAGTGGGTTTGAGTTTCCTGTGTGCTGAGGCTGGAGAGGGCCCGGATGATGCTGGATGACAAAATTCTTTTTTGTATCATCTTTGCCACTTTCTGAATGCGTACATTCCACAGCAAAAGTCTGACTGGTTTTGGTGGGTTTCAGCAGAGGGAAGTATATGTCGGGGAAGGTTGGGAAGGACACTGGTACTAGGTAGGAAGGATTGAAGGTGGAGGGGTGTAGGACTCCCCCACACCAGTCCCACAAGGTGGTGGCCTGACTCAGGTTGGGAGAGGTGCTGGGTATTCAGGGAGGGTTGCTAGTGATGTCAGAACAGGGTTCTGTGTCAGTCACAGTTCTGGGGTCTGGAGGCAGAACCCTGGGCATCTCCATACTGCACTCTGGGCCCGGAATGCCTCTACCTCTCTGGTGAGCCTGATACAGGTGTTTCAGAGGGGAACCGGGCTGCTCCAGACAGCACCCCAGCCCTTAGGAGAGCCTGAGCCAGCATCACCTTTCTTAGGCCAGCCCCTCTTTAGAAAAGGCTGCAGCTCTCTGGAGGTCAAGAGTTGGGGAAGGCTATGGTGGAAGTACTTTGCTATAACTTCCCTTTAATGTGGTCCTGTAGAGGGAGTTTTTACAGCAAGATAATGCCTATCTCTTCATTTGATCTACAGTCTACCATTACCTCAAGCACCCCAACTTGGCCTTACTCCTCTGGACCTCTAGAACCCCTTTTCCAGAATGTCTGACTTGCAGATGTTCCCTTTGCCTCAGGAGGGAGTCCGGGCCACGTTACTTGCCTCTGATGACCCCTCCTGTCACATGCCTCTTCAGCCTGGGCAAGCCCACCGCCAGGCCTAGTGCAAGCTCTCAGGCACTGGCTCTTCCCTTCCCATTTCCTTTACTGGACAGTTCTGGAGTGAGGCCCAGCCTCTTCCATCCAAAGGTAGGCCTTGGACATTGTCTTAGTCAATATTCCGTTGCTGTGAAGAGACACCATGACCACAACTCTTCTGAAGGAAGACATTTAATTGGGGTTGGTTTACAGTTTCAGAGGTTTATTTTTATCATTATTGTCATGGTGGGAAGCATGGCAGCACATGTGTAGACATGGTTCGGGAGAGGTAGTTGAGAGTTCTACATCTGGATCGGCAGACAGCAACTAGAGAGAAAGACACTAGGCCTGGCTTGAGCACTTGAAGCCCCAAACCCCACCCCCGGTGACACACTTCCTCCAACAAGACTGCACCTCCTCCAACAAGGCCACACCTCCTCCAACAAAACCACTCCTCCTCCTATAAGGCCACACCTCCTCTGACAAGGCCACACCTCCTAATTTCTGTCAAGTAGGGCCACTCCCTTCTAAGCGTTCGATCTATGAGCCTGTGGGGGCCATTCTTATTCCAACCACCACAGACAGCACCCTGACCCTTTCTCTCTGCAGCCTCCCAGTAGCCTTGGACCAGCTGCCACCTAGCAGAGAGCTATGCTCAGGGTGACAATGCCCTCATGCTGGCTCCATGTGTGGGAACAGAATGTGGTGACAGGTGCTGCCATCAGTCAGTGACATTTGTGCAGAAAGATCGGTGCCCTGATCACAATGGTGAATCCAAAGACATCTTGGAAAGGGTCTTAGGAGAAGGTCAGATCCTGATCTAGGGTGGGTGGCGAGGTGGCTACTGGTAGCCAAGCAGCTGGCCAGGTGTGCAGGTCAAGAGTGAGAATTTGGGTGGTGGTGCCCAGCACAGCAGGGAGGGGTGGGATGTTAGCCAGAGTTGATCTAGATAAGACTGGCTACAGTTTGCTCTGTTTCTGTCTCCCAAGTCCTGAGATCCTGGCTTGACATCGGCACTCCTCGCAGAGCTTCAGGGTTGATAGAGATACCCATAGAACCCACTACCAGGTTTCTTTCCTCTGCCTAGACCCCAAGCAAATAGGCTCAGAATCCAGGGTCCAGTTTCAACTTGTCATTTGTGGGGCACAGGGCAGTGTCTTGGCTCTACTGAGACCACTTCCTCTTCCCCATCTACAGGGACAGTGGAAGCTCAGACTACAGGGGACCACCAGAGATTAATGATAACCAGGCCCCTAAAGGTTGCAGAACCCAGCAGCTGGACACCGAATTTCACACTGGATGTTGAGAGTGGCCACTTCATTACACTTTCTGTCCCTGCTGTAGGCCAGGCTGGGACCACTGATGTTCACCTCCCCCAACCGTGACCTGCTGGCAGGTGAGGAGGGAAGGTCTTTTTCATAGAGGAACCAATGCCTCATCATGTCAGTTTTAATACCAGACATAGGATCCTTTCCCCTGCTCGAATGTTATCTGCAGCCCAGACAGGGAGGTGGGAGCCAGGTTGAGCCTCAGCTCTAACCTTAGATGGAAAGCTCCCATGAGCTGAGGCTCAGGCCCAGCTTAGCGGAATTTGCGGGAGCTTAGACAGAAGCTGGATAAGGAGGAAGTAGGAGAGGCAGATCTATCTCCACATCTCTGCCCAAGTATCAGCTAAGGGGGTCTGGCCTTGGTCACCTGCTCTGGAGGGGAGGTGACTAGTCCCTTGCTGGGTGGTTCAAACAGGAGCCCGCCTCCTAATTCTTGTTCCTCAAATGTCTCAAGACTACAGAGAGACCTGTGTAGGGAATGGGGTCTCACAGGTTTATAAGCTGAGCCCTGATCCTCATCATGCAAGACCCTTGCTTCTGCTTCACACTGAGTCCTGGTCCTGGTCCTGAGCTTGGGAACGCTGAAGACTTTATCTTGAGACCCAGCACAGGCTTATTCCTTGCCCTGTCTCTTGTCTTACTTCTCTGTCACTATGATAAGGCATGATAAAACCATGACCAATAAAGCAGTCCTAGCTAATGTTGCTGTTGCTGTGATGAAACACCCATGACCAAAAGTAAGTTAGGGAGGAAAGGGTTTATTTGGCTTATGCTTCTACATCATAGTCCATCACTGAAAGAAGTCAGGGCAGGAACTCAAACAAGGCAGGAACCTGGAGGCAGGAGCCACATGGGAGTGCTACTTACTTGCTTGCTCAACCTGCTTTCTTATAGAGCCCAGAAAACCACCAGCTCAGAGGTGGCCCCACCCACAATGGGCTGGGTCCTTCCACATCAATCACTAATTAAGAAGATGCCTATAGGCATTCTTGTAGCTGGAGTCAATGCTGGGGGCGTTTTCTTACTTCAGGTTCCCTCCTCTCACATCTTGTGTCAAGTTGACAAAACTAGCCAGCACAGCAACTTAGAAAAGAAAGTGTCTAATTGGGCTTACAGTTTCAGAGGGTTAGAGTCCATGGCAGTGGAAAAAGACACGGCAACAGAGAGCTAGCATTTTGATCTGGAAGTAGAAGACAGAGAGATAGATTTAAGTCTTGAAACCTCTCAAAGCCTACCTCCAATGGCACACTCCCTTCAACAAGGCCACACCCCCTAATCCTTTCCAAACAGTTGTGCCAATTGGGAACCACACATTCAAACACATGAGCCTATGGATGCCATTCTTATTTAAAACATCACATGTTTAATGTTGAGCCTCAACTCTGTTTACTAAATGAGTGTGGCCCTGGTCACACACTGAACTCTATCCATGTTCACACACTAAACCTGACCATGCTCACACACTGATACTTGATCCTGGCCACACAATGAACCAGTCCATGCTTACACACTGGTCCCTGATCCTGGTCACATACTGGTCCCTGATCCTGGGCACATACTGAGCCTGACCATGCTCTCACACTGAGCTGGTCCATGGTTACACACTGGTACTGATCCTGGTCACACACTGAGAACAGTGAGCTCTGAACCTGGTCAGCCTCAATCCTCTCCAGCCTGGAAGCTAAGGAACTACATGCAGTGTGAGTCTGGCTAAGTTGCTTTTTCTTGTCTTTGGGACTCAGGTCAGAGCACATCACTTCCAATGGGAGAATGAGCTCCTTGCCCACAATGTCTAAACATTTCAGTTTGGGTCGCTCTCTGGAAATAAGATAAAGCAGGCAGCTGAGAAGATTGGGGACTTGACTTTCTCTTCATACCTTCCACCCAAGGTCCTGACACCCTGAAAGGCAGATCATTGACCCGCTTTATAAATAGGGAAACTGAGGCACTAATTCTCTGGTTAGGACTACTTGGGGTCTCTGGACCTTAGCAGCCTTGCTCACCATTCAGAGGGCTTCTAATGAGAGCCCAGACATTCCAGGGGCCCTGCACTTGGACGTCTTCCAAAGCTCTTGTGACCTGGTGATGCTTCCCTCCTGGCCTGCAGCCTGGTCTGGTGTGTACAGAGGAGGCAGGTAGAGTTATGCCTCCCTCTGCATCCATGGATGTGACATTTTAAGTGTTCATCATGAAAAAGAAGACCTTCTGACCCCCCTTTTCTCTCCCTAAGCCTCTTGAGAGCCACTCCAGTGTCTAAGATGGACCTGGACATCTCATGCAATTGAGTGACCATGATCCTTCCCTGTCTTCTTCCCAGGTCCTCCAGGTCCCAAGGGCTCAGCCAGCGAAAGATTCTTTATGGTTCTGGATCTCGGCCAGCAGAGAGCCAGTAAGGGATGGAGGGTGCCAACATGCTGGTCTCAGCATGTATCAGCCCCCCTCACATAAATACGCAGCCTTTAAAATTTAATAAAAAACATACCAATTATAAAAGCTATTTACCCAGTCAAATCAATCATAGACCACGGCGTGTTTATGTCTGAACACCTGATTTCAGCTCATAAGTCAGTTTTATGTCCTCTTTTAGGAGTTAACAATCCCAATGAGCACTTGAACTGATGGCACCTTCTTCCCAGGCCTGAATCGGGTCTCAGGCCAGTTGCATTCACAGGTTCCCATCCAGGAAACCCGGTAGCCCAGGACTGGGCCCAGAGCTTTGTGGCCTCAGTCCTGCAGGCAAGAGTTCCATCTCACCTCCTTCAGGAAGCTTTCTGCGTTTGCGACTTTGCTCCTCAGTGTGAAGAAACAACTCAAGTGGAGGGAAATTATGTTTTAGCTCCCAGTTCAGGGGATAAGGTTTGTCCTGGCAGGGAAGGCTCTCAGCAGGAACACGAGGGTGCTAACTCACACCTGGGAGGACTAGGGAGTGGAGGAAGATGAATGCTGGCACTCAGCTAACTTCCTCCCCAATTTTGCATCCTGGGATCCCGTCTTGTAGGATGGCGCTGCCCCCACTCAGGATGGGCCTCCTCTTCCACAGTTAATCTTCTCTGAATAGGTAGGTACCCTATAGACACACTCAAAAGTGTATTTCCTAGGTGTTTAATTCCTGTCAAACTGACAATACAGATGAACCCCCACATCTCTGCCCACCCTGCCATGAGAGGTACCCTCTCTTCCTGAACATCAGTAAAAGAAAAATGGGTTTATCACTTATGGTTCTCAGCACAGGGCCATTATTCAGGCCTGCTGTGGTGGAAGGATCCCAAAGAGACCCAAGGTCCCACTCTTTCCTGGCACTGCAGTCCTGGTTGAGGTCAGGATAAAGGTGGTCTTCAGGATGTAGGCTCTTCTGGATCATGGTCAGCTAAATACCCAGACACCATGTTGATTGGAGGGAACTCAGGGCCAAGGCGACAGTTGGGACAATTTGAGGGAGAGACTCCAGTGACTACTGATCACAGACGTGGCAGGAGGGGTTTACTATTTCACAATCTGTTCCCAACATTTGCCCGACTGGTGGCCTTGGGCAGGCTTTTGGAGTTCCCATTTCCTTATCTGTGCAATGAGAGTCAGCAGGGCTTGAATGAATCAGTGTGTCTCAGTACGTGTCTGCAGTATGCGTCACCTCTGTCCCCACCGTCATGAGTGGCATTGGTTGTGGGGTCAGTTTAGCTTAGAAATGCATATACTGATAGGCCATATTCCTGGGTTTGAGTCGCAGCTCTGAAACGCCATGTGTGATGCTGGACAAGTCATTTAGCTTTTGTTGTGCCTCTGGCTCCTTGTGAAGACTCAGGGGCAACCAGAAACATTTGTCAAGGTTAGAGATGCATTTGAGAACGGAGCTCTGAAAGCTGGAGCTGAAGCGACTGCGCTGAGCTACAACAAAAAGCTAATGGCACTAGGTAAGCAAGCAAACTCCCGTAGAAGAGGATTCGATCTACGGCTGAGACATCCTAAGCATTTCCAAAGTGTGGGGTCTTGGCCTGATCTGCCCTGGCCGTGTTGCTGTGCACGCGGTGGGCAGTGCCTGTCTGCTGCTTGCTGTGTCTCTAACATGGGCCACGGGACAGCTTCCCGAGGAGAGACTGAGACATGGGGTGTAAGCCGTGTGCCATGGCACCTGCCACAGGGCAGGATTCACAATAGCCCAGTGAGTTCACTGTTGAGTGCCTGCTGGGTTTCATGACCAGCTAGGCAATTTGCATATTTTACTCTATTTAATTCTGCTAATGTCATGTTGGTTTTTTTTCTAAGGAGACTTTGTAAACATTTCCCTTTTTTCCTTTTGCAGCAGTTAGACTCAGTGGCAGAACACAGAGGCAAAACAGCAGAGGTATAAATGAATGGAAGGCCCTTCTTCCTTCTCTTTTTAAACATTTTTTTTTTAATTGAGTCTTCGGGAATTCCATTTCATGCACTTCAATCTCACTCATTTCCCAGTCCTTTCATGTCTGTCCTCCACCCCTGTAGCCTCCCCTCCCCAACAAAATCATAAAAAAACCAAGCAAACAAAAACCAAAACCACTCTGCTCCTCTCTTTTTCTCGCCTCTCCAATCACGTATTCATTTGTCATAGTGATATTGGAATCTGTGGTGGGTCACAAGGTAGACCCTTTTGTCCAAACAGCTTTATTTGCAAAACATCCATTGTATAATGAGATGTTGGTTAGGTTCAAGGCCTCTGGCTTCTGGAACTCCATCAATTCTGGACCCTCACTGAAACTCCTCTCAGATATCCTACTGTTACCCCAAGTCATGGAGATCCTGCAGCTATGGTTCCCTCAGGATCAGTCTCTCCACACTCCAGCAGTCATAGATGGGGAAGATGTTGGAGTGGGACAATGCAAAAGCCTAGATGTGGGCCTGGGTGGCCACAGCACCAATACAGACCCTGGCTACATCAGGACCACAGATACAGGTAGTCAAGGCATGATCCTTGACTACAGCTCAGGCCCGGACATCACCATGGCCTTAGGTGGCAGTGCTGTTCCCTCAGATCAGTATGGCCCAGCAGCAGCCTGGACACCAACATGGCATCAGGTGGCAGCCCAGATCCTGGACATCCTTAAGGTCTTCAGTGGTAACACAGGCCAATGTGGGATTCCCCTCTGTATGCTGTGAATACCATTGGTGAATAAAGAAACTGCTTTGGCCTGTTGATAGGGCAAAACTTATGTGTGTGTGTGTGTGGGGGGGCTCCTGCTAAACCATGTCTTCAAGAAAGGATGGAGATCAGAGGAGGACCAGATGCCTCACACACAATTCTGTGTCATGTCTGAAGTTGTTTTTCCCCCCAGGGAGCTTCTGCTCAGTTTAAAGTAGTACTTCTCAGTTTCAAGACTATGACTGTCAGTGGCGTGTGGCTCACTTGATGGAGAACTTCCCTAGCATGTGCAAAGCCCTGGCCTTGATCCCAAGCACCACACTCCTGTAATCACAGCACTTGGGAGGTGGAGACAGGAGGACTAAGGTCTATATCTTGACCAATATGGGGAGCCTGAGGTCAGGCTGGCATAGAAGAGACTGTGTCTCAAGCGAATAACAAAAACCAAACCAACCAACCAACCCAAACCAAACAGAATACCCCCCCCACACACACACACATACAAATGAAAAAGATTGCTGGTTCTTTGAGTTGCATGAGCCTTTGTTCTAGGATGGGAGTGGCCTCCATGTTATGCAGGGCAGGACATTGCTATGGGTTAAATATGAAATGTCATAGGGCCATGTGATTGAAGACTTGATCCCCAGGAGGGGGCACTGTTTTGTTGTTGTTGTTGTTGTTGTTGTTGTTGGCTGTGGAGCCTCTAGGAAGTAGAGTCTGGCTGGGGCAGGGTCACTGGTGGCAGGACTTGATGATTAAAACTGACCCTGCTTCTAATGCAGATACCTGAGTGAGTTGGGACTAAGTCTCTCACTACTGTGGACCATGACTCTCGACTGTGATGGGCTGTCCTGTCAAACCTTTGGGCAAAATATACCCTCCCTTTCTTAAGTCGCTTCTTGTCCAGTATTTGGCTACAGGAGTTGGAAAAATAACCACTCCAGAGGTTAGTAACACCCTCCACTTGTGACAAAAGTTACCAGTGCCGTGAGGTTAAGCAAATAGTCCTTGCCAAAGAATCTCTGATTTAAAGCAAAATGGAAGAAAGATATCTAGAGAAGTAAGGTCCTTAGGGACCACCAGTGGGGCTTTCCAGGTTCCATTCCAGGGGCTATCCACTCTCCAGCCTTCTGTGGTCAATGGAGGTAGTCCAGGGTTAGCCTACGTCACAGTGCCCCCATAGTCTGGGAGCTGAGAGCAGATAGCCACCATGTACCAAGCAGCTTCCTGATTTGGTATCTGAAGTCCTGGAACCCAAAGGGATCAGAGCATCAAGACTTCAAGGGAAGAGGGCAGGGCCAGCAGGTGGATCAGCAGGTGACAAGCCTGATGACATGGGCTTAATCTCCAGAATCCACACAGAGGAGGAGAGAATGGACCTCTCTGTAGTTGTCCTTAGACCTCCACATGGGCACCATGGCAGATGCACCTCTCCACCCCCACATACACATACGCTGAATAAATAAAATGCAATAAAATTTGAGAAAGAGGGCAGTTTACAGCCAGGCATACAGTAGACAGCAGCACAAAGGGAAAGGCTAGCAGGCAAACAGGAACTTCTACAGTACAGAGAAAGAGGCATGTGACAGGCAATTCTCACGGGGAGAGAAAAGCTGCCAGCAAAGGCATTCTAAGGCTTGATAGCTTTAGTGTGTAACGAGTTTATAAGAAGTCCCAAGTAACACTCCTGATCCCAAACAGATTACTGGCCCAAGTACATGGCGACCCAGCCCACAGGAACCACAAATGCAATTAGGAAACTAACTTGAAGAAGCGCTCCCCTCACTGGCAATAAAGGTATACATTTGGACAAAATGCCTAGTCTGGGGCACATGGGGGAACAGGCATTAAAGTGTGGCAATGGCTGGCATGTGTGGTGGGGCTGTGAGCTGTGTGCTCACGGTGGCATTGAGGGAGGGCAGGGACTCCCCCCAGGGGCAGGCAGACAATTGTCAACTCACGTCACACTTGCGGAGACACTCCCGGAGGCCAGCGGGATGATTGCGAGAATGCCGTCCCAAGAAAGCAATCTGAAACACACAAAAAATATATATTTGTAACAAAATAATTAGAGCCAACCTAAGTGTTTGAATGTGGGGGGACGTTTAAGTAAACGGTGGTCTACCCACTTGAGAGAATATTACAGCCATTAAAAAATAACGTTTGTGAGGAGTATGCAAAGGAGGGTGCCCGGGGAGTGAACAGGAGGAACCTAATAGGTAATATAATACGATCCAATTCCAGCCATGCAGAATAAAGACATCACACCATATTAAAAAAAGGCAATGAAACAAAGCGCATTAAAAATAATGGAAGGCCCTGCCTCCGGCGTTGGCTTTGGCTGTCTTTGCCTGGTGGGCGGAGGCATGGTTTTATTTGTCTTATTTACTCTTCGTTTCCACGTTTCTCCATACCTGGATTGCTTTGCCTTGCCAGACAGACATATTTTTGCAAAAGCCTTCCAAAGCACAAGAGACATGGTTTGTGGCGGATGATTGGTGCATGACCTGGGAAGACGCCACGATTAGTAAGCTGTGAAAAATAAATGACAGAGGAGAAGTCAGGCTTGCTGACAGCACCCCGCCCAGGTTTCTCCTCGCCCAGGGAGCCCTCGTCAGGTATGTGGTTGGAGGTAGGTGTGAACATGCCTGATAAATCCACGCAAGCAAGAAGGTGTTGGCCACCAGGGACCCTGGCTGTATTCACAGGGGCACGTGCTGAACTCAAGACACAGATTGTAAGTTTGATAGGTATTTGTGTGAAGACATCTCTCCCAGGCACCAACCTGAGGGGGAGAGACAGATTTCACATTAACGACACAGCAGCTATTCTGACCTTTAGTCTCTGACTGTCACAAATGCAGGGTCACTAGACGTCACCCTCTTTGTGCCTCTGGTCCCAGCTTAATTATTGGTCATGTCATGGTTTGGGTGAGAAATCACAGAATCGCCCCTTCCTTCCTGCCTTCTGAGGGGGTGTTCAGGGGCTCCACGGTGGCTGGCTTCAGATGTGCCTGGATCGTCCACTTGGCACTTGGAATCTAGGTAGGACCCATGGCTACTTAGAGAAGTCTGGGCTATTACGGACTTACTGAACAATTCAAGGGCCAGCTAGAGGCCAAGGAATATACCAGAATGGCCACATCTCAGGCCATCCCTCTGCAAACATGGCTTATGGTCTTCTGAAGCTAAGTTGCCGACAACAGTTCTGGGCACCTGGTATGGTCAGGAGCACGGCTTCTGTCACTTGACTATACCCAGCCAGGCCTTCTGAGATGGTTGCATGTGGCCACACTGCTGCCTCCCAACTGCCCATGGTTGGGGATACTTGGGTAGCCATTCACACGGGGGACAGTAGGCTGACTGGTTTCTGTCTCCATAATAAACTGTTTGATCAAATGACCCTAAAGGTGACAAGGACTTATTTTGGCTCTTGGTTTTAATCCATGGTTAGCTGGCATGGTTCTATGGTGAGGGGAGAGTGTCATGATAAAGGGAGGGTGTGGCCAAGAAAAGCTGTTCACTTCAGAGTGGTGGCTAGGAGTGAGAGTGAGAGAAAAGGGACCGGGAACAAGACATCCTTCCAGGACACACTTCAGCGAGCTACAGCTTCCAATCATGCCACACCTTGTAGTTGCTGCCATCTCTTTCTCAACAACTCCACCCCAAAATGCAGCAGCCATCAGAGGTTAACACATCAGGGTCAGGACCGGCACAGTTCAGTCACCATTGACATCCCATCAGTTGTCAACACTTGAGCCTACAGATGACATCTCAAGTTCAAACCCTCATGGTGGCCCCTGACTCTGGACCAGGAAGCTTCCCTTTCCCCTGAGCTTTGTCCTTAGCTGTGTTCTTACTATGATTCCATGTCCTCATGGGGGAACTTCCTACCTTTTGTTAAATCTTGCAGCAAGTAACCCGCTTTGGGAGTTAACATGACCTGCATGGTCCAACAACACTACCATAGGACGGGTCCTCTCGTTGCAATGCTAGTCTGTGATCTGGACACATCTTAGGGAAGCTGAAGTTGTCTACACTGTGTAGGAGGATGTTGTTTCCATTATTTTTCCCTCCAGGGTGGTACAGATAGTAGGAGTGGCAGGCACAGGCACCCGAGAGCCCCTCAGCACCTGGCCAGTCCTAAACACACCAATGATGCAGCACCCTTGGCCATCTCCACCCTGCACATCTGAAGATTAGACCCCAGTTTGAGATGTCAGAAGCCCCATGTGAGGCTCACTTCCATTTACTATGTGGCAGCTGTGGGCCTTAGGCAAGCATCCCCACTTGCTGGAGCCTTAAACGGTACAAGGTTCTGACACTCTGGGCAGTCATGGGGTTTCTGAGGTCAGAGGGGACATCAAGGATCCCAAGCCACAAAAGCTTCAGGGGAGCAACTCTCTCATTCCACAAGCAGGACTCTTTCCCAGGGGACAGAAGACAGCCACACACATCTCAGCTCTGAGTCTGCCTTCTAGGGCAGGGAGCCACCCGCCTTGGCTACCCTGTCTCCTTACCTCCTGCCCTCCTTTCTTCTATTTTAAAAATTATTTCTTCTGTGTCAAAGGTTCCCATGGCCAGACCTGGGGGGCAGCTCTATCCATTGCCTTTTAGACTCACTGAGTGAACCAAGTAGTGGCCACCTAGGGAGGCCGGAAATGCAACAGAGGGTATCAGAGGCTGTGGGGCATGACAAGTACCACTCAGTGCAGTGCACAGTTGACACGTTGCCATTTCCACAGCCTGGAGCCATGGCTGGGCCTTTTTTCAGATGGGTAGGCTGCTGTGAGATGCTGTGGAGTAGCTTGCTTCCCCAAAGAAGGTACTCTGGGCTCAAGAGGGACCACCTTTCTAAAAAGGAGCTTTTAGCTCAGTTCAAAGCTACACTGGATAGGCTTTAAGTATCTGTAAAATTTCTTTGTATCTCTCTTGGGCTCCCAACCCTGCAGGTGCCACCCACGTGAGGGAAGACAGCAGGAAGGAATATCCTATAAAGGATAACGAAGGCTGTCTTGGAGTTCTAGGTATCACAGAGCACTCGGCGCTGGTCAGGACCATGGTCAGTTCCTAGGGAGTCTGGTCAGGATTGGGAACCCACTTCTCACCAGGGCATATCCCTGCCAAACGCCAGGGACATTTCAGGGCTCATTCTTCCCTCAACACAGCGTTTAGGGTGACTGAGAAGAAGGAGAAGAGGAATAAGGAGTGTTTGAGGGGAGTGGTGGGGAGAGAATGGACAAGAGAAGAAAGAGAGCCAGAGAGAGCAAGGCAAGCATGGTGGGGGGCAGATGAAGGCTGAGCAGCAGCAGGGAGGGGCAATCTAGCCTGGAGCTACAGGGAATGGTGGCACCTGTTCCTTCCAAGTTGGAGGCAAAATCAGGCTGTGAAAACAGCCTAGTGGCCTATTCCCCTTCGTGAAAATCCTTCTCTCCAGCCCCTCTACCATGATAGCCAGAGACATAGGCACCCTAGAACCCTGAGGGGATCTCTGAGCACCCAGTCTTGGCAAGGAAAGGCTTGTCGCTGTGACTTCCTGCACCATGGCCTGTCCTTCATAGACTGCCTTTGGTCCTTCATGTGGAGAATGAACTCAAATCCCTGCCACAACTTCAGAGGAGTCTGCCCCAGCCCAGAGGACACAGCCCCTCCAGACTCCAGTGAGGGCAGAAAGGCGGTGAGGGATCCTGCCTTTGCTCTGGGATGAGAGTCCCTTCTCTCTGTTGTCCTTTCCTTTCTGCCCAGGCCACTGAGGGCCACTGGAATCTCTGAGACTCACACCTTCCAGTGCTGTTGAGCTGTTGGGACAGCCTAGAAGGGTGTCATCCTCAGGTCCTCCCCTAGATTCCACCTTACGGAGGCAGCATTGCTGGGCATACATGCCACACCATTCTGTCAGGCTTCTTCCCAGAGCAAGAGGGAAGGAGCTTCAAGGGCAGCTCCTTGGATAGACTGAGGCAGGCAAGCTGTCTGCAGTGCTGGGGTCCAGGGGATGATGGGGCCATGGAAAATACAGCTGCTCTGGGCAAGGAGGGCCTGGCTCTGGGGGGCAGGCATCATCACGGGGAAGGATGATCAGTTCTGGGTGCCTCAGTGACAATTGGAGCCTCTTCAGGACATGTTGCAAAGGGCAGTTCCCAGAGCACAAGGTTCAGGCCCATCTGAGGTTCCAAAGCAGACCTAGTACTCCACCTGGGCTTCTGTATCCGACCCAGGGATAGTGGCCATCTATTCTTGGTGTTACTGGTTCCCTTGGTACATATGGGACTGTTCTGAATTCCATCTTGAGGCTTAGAACCTAACAAAGAAATGCTGGAAAGAGCTAGCATCCCTGACACTGCTCGATGTCTGCACTGGCCTGGCCTAGGACCCCACCCAGCAGTGCAGGATGTGTGTGTCCTTGTGGGCTTTGAGAGGCAGTGCAAAGCAACCACCCAGTCTAGAGAAAAACATGGTCTACGACATGCTGGACCATGTGTATTTCCCCACAAATGCAGGCCATTTCTGCTTCTGTCGCTGGCAGAAAGCTTAAGACTATTTCTGATTTACTCCCATGTCCCAGCTTGTTTGTGGCCCACTTTCTTCCACTTCCCAGAGGGCCTACACCATGCTTCTAAAATGGCTTCTTGGCACTGTTACCCCTCTGCAGGGTTCTGAGGACTGCTCTGAGGCCCTTGGATTAGGTGAGAAAGTTGGGACCTCCCACCTTTTGCCTTTGGGATCAGACCCTCTGCTCCTGCAGGAGGGGTCACAGCCAAGAGCTCTGTCCCCTGTCTCCCTAGGTCCTTTGTTCTGGCACTCAGGGAGGGGTTTCACCCTGCTTGACTCCAGCTCCTTCAGGGCTGTGTTCTAGTACTCAGGGCCATGGGAGCATCCTTAGCTTTACTTGCAAAGCCCCCTGGCAACAGAGATCTTC
>NC_022017.1:30007209-30038803 GCF_000317375.1 Microtus ochrogaster | reverse complement strand
CCTCCTCTACTCTCATCTCTCTCTCTTATTCTCTCTCTAGCCCCTCCATTCTCCACTCTTTTCTTCCCTCCCTTTCTCCCCCTACCCCTCATATTGCCTGCCATATTCTAGCAATTTCTTCAGTATTTATTAAAGAAAGGAGGGCTGTCTTTGGTGTGTGTGGGGGGTGATCTTAGCAAGGCTCCCTAACGCTGACAGCACCCTGTAGCTTGGTGCCACTGGTTTTAGTGGCATGGCATTTCTGTCCCGCCTCCCTCTCAGCCCTCTGTGGCAGCAGCCCAGGGTGACAAAGGAAATCCACCTGCAAAGTGAGGGGGTGGCAGGCAGTCCCCAGGCCTCCCAGCCCTGAAAGCTCTTCTATTTATAACACCAACCCCATGTCGGCAGTTGCTATTCAACTCGGGGGGGGGGACTGCGAAATAAAATCCTGTAACAGAATTTATTTTTCCTGGTCCTCTTAAGAAATCTCACCTAGAACATAATCTCTGAGTCCAGAGACATATCAGCATCTCCTTGGTGGCTGGCTCCCCAGGCCTTGTCACTTGCTTGGCTCCTGACACTGGCAAGGATGGGCCACCCTTTGGCATTGTAGAGATGTATAGTTGCTTGTCTTTCAGGAAGCAGCAAAATGCCGGGCTCCAAGGCATGGGTGGGCCACTCAGTGGTCACCGTGACTTCAGGGAATGGAGATGAGCTGGGCATTGCCTTGAAGTTGACCTTTAGGGTCAACCAGAGTGAAGCCTGGGGTAGGGGTGTCCATTCTCTGCCTATCTTTTCTTAAGAACATCCCCCTTCCTGCCCAAGAGTCCAGCCCCTGACTCCTGCTCTTCTTTCTTTCCCAAGAAATCTTTAGCCTTCCCTATCCTCCGCCCACAATACTGGTCACAGCCCACCCCATTTCTATGTATTTGGGGCTCTGTTTTTCTGGTTGTTCAACAAATGCCTCTCAGTAGACCACAGAGACTGTTTCTGTATCTCGGACCCTGGCCCGAGGAAGTTAACCCTAGCCATGGTGGACCCAGGCTGAGCAGGCCCAGAGGCTGCTGTAGGTGGGGAGCATGTACTGACATTAGAACCACTGAACTCTCTTCTCTGGCAGCCCCCTGGGCCCTTGGAGCAGAGCCAGCCTTAAATGCAGATGAAGGAGGCAGTCAGCTACCCACACAGCCTGCGACACGGCAGTATTTTTAGAACCGCTTTCCCGCTTTCTCTTCGTAGGAGAGAGGTGTGTGGATGGCCAGGCTCCTCTCTGCATGCTTCCTCGACGCAATGCCACCCACTACATGCTCCCAGGCACCCGGAGTGCCTCTTCCCACTCTGCTTGAGACCCAGGAGTGTGGAGGGCTTCTTGCCACAAAGATAGGGCCAAGGTGCATCCCTGGGTATTTCTAACTCCAGAGCCCAATCCTTGGGACAGTCCCATCTCCAGGACATGCAGTGTACATTGTCCCTATGGTCACAGCCTACTGCTCTGAAGCCTTCAGTGAAAGGAGACAGGGTTGGCTATGATGTCCAGAGAGGTACAATTTTTAGGACCCTGGATAGGGTACCAAAGGCTTTGATTGGGTACCTCTTGTCCTTGACTACAAAGTAGAACCAAAGGAGTTTGAAAAGTGCCTGTCTCCAGGGTCTACTGCGGCTTTGGTACAATGGACTCCTCTGTCAAGACATTGGTGTTTGTATGTTATCTATTTGTTTTTACTTTTATTTATCTTTCTGGCAATACAAGACATTGGACTTAGGCCCTGGCACCCGATAGGGAAGGGCCTCCATCGAGATACAAGTCAAGCTCTTTCTTCACTTTTATTTTGAGATGGAGTTTCATTAAGTTTTCCATGATGGCCTTGAACTTGCAATCCTCCTGTGCCATACCGTCCAGCTCTGACTTTTGTCGGGACAGAAGTTTTTCTGTACAGAGCTTTCCCAGGTGAGATCCTAATGATGCTGGTGATGGTAGCAATAACAGTAATGACATCACCGGGCAGTGAGGGCTGCGCACTGCTGTGGTCTACCATGTCAGACTCCCTGGGGAGCTCAATGTCTGTTATAAGCTGACCAAGGTTGTCAGCACCTTGCCTTCCTGGCTAACCAGACAAGGATACTGTGGGCTGGAGGATGCTCCTCATAGCTGTCCTCTTGTCTGTCTCTTCTCTTCGACAACCACTTCTACTTCTGTGCCCAGGTTGGAGGACTGGAACATTACAAGCTGTTACCTGGATCTGCCATTCTTTGACTACATAAAGGGTGGCCTGGAAGGCCTTAGATACCCTTGGTGGGAACCCTCTTCTTCCTACCGAAGTCCTGCTGAGATCCTGTGCTCAGCTCTGAGCCTCCCTTCTTTCTCTGCCCTCAATCTCCATACAGTCACTGACCAAACATCTCCACCACCCTCAGCAAGGCAGGTTGGTGGGTCCCACCGACAGCCAGAAATCCAATACTTCTGTTTGGAAGATGGTAATGAAAGCAGAGGAACCAGTAGGAAGGACCAAGAGTGTAAGGAGCAAGCTGTTCTCCCTCGAGAGTGCTGGATTCTTCTGCAGGCAGGATCTCCAGGATGACAATTTATCAAAATTATGACCCAATTAGGCAGCGATAACTGGTGTCTATGACCGTCACACACGTAATCGTGGGTAATATCACTTGAAGATAAAGGCTGAATGATGGGGCAAGGCTGGCTGTGGAAGGAGGAGGAGGGGCACGTGGTTTTCTATTTCAGGCCTTTGAGGGACCACCAATGAGTCAGATGTCAGCTTCCAGTGTCACTGGCGCCCTGGCTTCTGAGTCATGCTTTCTGTTGTTAGTACTTGATTGGCTGGGAAGATCAGGCTGTGACTAACACCAGTTTACAATGTCTCTTGGCTCCATCTTTCTGTCACTACTGAGTCCTTACGGGAGGCCCCATGGGGGTCTCCGTACGAAGCCAGGCAGGTCTTCATCTTTCCATAAGTCAGGTCTATCCCTGGCTGTGATGACCTAGATCCTCCATGTTATAGCACATAGGCTCATATCCTTACTCCTGAGACCTCTTGTTCCTTTCCACATTTTGCGCTTTCCTGTTTCAGCTTTGCTGCACTTCTGCCAGACAGGCCTTCTCCAAACCCTCTGGCCTGCCTGGGATGTGACAGTACATGCTAGCGCTTGCTGTCCAAATTGACCATGGCTTCTCCTTTATCAGGTAAGACATGCTTGGACCCTGAGGGCCAGGATCATGGTCCACCCTCCACCACAGCTGTCATAGTGTCACTTCTTACCTGAACATGACTAGAGGGGTCAGGTGATCGGTGCTCAACCCCAGCACAAACCTGATCTTCCTGAGACTGAGGGTCTGGCTGTCCTGCCTCCTCTGCTCTGAGTCCCACAGGCCCTGACAACCAGCAAGACTCTACCCTTACCTGTCATTCCCATCTCTTCTGCCTATGCACATGATCTCCCGGGGCCACGTGGCCAGCTTTTGACACCTCCAGTTCCTCCTAGGACTCCTCTGAAACTCCAGGAACTTGGAGAGAACAGGGCTGGTACAGACTCTAGTGTCTGCTTTTGCTCCTGAGCCTGGGAGAGAAATGCAGATGGCCCATATGTGTCTCTTTTTCCCCACGGCATACTTCAGCATCCTCTTCTGGATACCACCTCATATTCAGGAGAGACTGCGACCTTGTCTGGGGTGCAGCTCAATAAGGGTGACCCTGCTCAGACACCAGGCCCAGGGTTCATCCCTGGGAGGCCTTGAGCTCTGCAATCAGAAAGGGCTGAGTACAGCCATGCCTTTGGGGAAATGGGAGGCCACTGTCCCCCATGTACAGGCATGGATGGGCAGAGTCACCATCCTGCCACACCAAGGCTATTGGGCTGCAGACCCTGAGACAGGCAGAATCCTCATCTGGAGGAGTGGGTTGGTGGCAGAGACAGTTAGTGTTGCTCAGTATCCTAGAGGCTTAGGATGGTGGAATGACCATGGCTGTACTGACCCAGCCAGAATGGTCTCTCTCTGCCCCAGTCAGTCCTCTAAAGCAGTGTGCCTCTGAAGCACAGGCAGATGAAAGGATTCTGGGCACCAATGGGAAAAACTCATCTGTCCTAGCTCCCCACACAGCCTGGCTCCATGGTGGTGAGTGTGTAAGGCTGTGTCAGTGACTGGGCCTTCATACATACAACCATTTGGTGGATGTTGGGTGGGTAGTTTGCTAACACCTGCTTTCATGTAGCCCAGGCAGGCCTTGAACTTGTGTATTCAAGGATGACCTCATCCTCCTCATCCTCCCACCTCCATCAGCTGAGTTCTAGAAATGCAGGTATGTGCTACTACCTCTGGTTTCTGGGGTGCTGGGAGCCAAATACAACGATCCACAAGTGCTGAACAAGCATTCCACTGAGACATATCCTACCATTCCCTCTCTGAGCTCCCTTCCCAGTAGGTGCAGGTCCCCTTCTCATTCCGGCCATCTCCAAGGCTCTTCCAGATCCCTGAAAGGTTCCCCATCCAAACATGGAAGCATCTTTGAGATAACAGTGGGGACTTGATCTCCTTTCTGGGATGACAAATCAGCTACGGGTGGGGTTTTAGGTCCCCCCACAGAGTTCTTATCTCACTCCAGTCCTGTGGCTGCTCTAGGCTGGACCTTTTTAGCTCTGGCCTTACTCTATGCCTAGAGAATAGACCAGTGAGAGATGGGCTATGCTGATACTCATCAGGGTTGGAGGGAGGAGGGAAGATTAATTGGTTCTCATTAGCCTAGGAGTCAATTTGCAGACATTCGGTAAGAGCCCCTGAAAAGAAAGCCGTTGACAAATTGGAGTATATTCAAGCCAAACAGCGAGGCTCTTGAGGGACCAAGGAAGGACTGGAGAGCGGCAAGTGACAAGCTGCAGCTCATGGTTGGTTGGATCTCACATAGCTCTCCACTGGGGCCATGGGCCTGCCTTTGCCTCCTCACCCCACACACCCTGCTGATTGGACAGCTAGGCTCTGATCTCTCAGATGAACACAGTGGGGCTCCTCCAGTGTTGGTGAACTTGAACAAGTAGGGGCAGGTCAGCCAGGACCCAGAGCTCACTTGCCTGGTCCCCATAGTGATATCTGGGCTTCTGGGTATTAACAGACAGTCCCCTTCTTGTCTGGATCCAGCCACTGCAGCCCTAAATCCTGGGTGAGCCTCTTGTCTCTGCATATCTAACGCAGGGTGCATAGCTGGTTTACACGCGGCAGTAAAACAGGAAAGCAGCTGAGGGGCTCCATCCACAAACCCCTCTGAACAAAGTGCATTGTCAAAAGCCGTGGAATCAGTGAGGCCTGTCTGAACTCTGAGATGGGTTTTGAGTAGATAGGAGTTTCTTTGATGAAAGCCCTGGGTGGATGGAACAGCAATGGCCCAGGCTCAGGGAAGCAGGTGTCAGAAACGGATGTGGATGCAATACTGGGTTGCAGAGGGGCTTGACCTGTGAGGGTATTTAGGTTGAGTGTGGCCTGGGAGTTTCCCCCGCACCACCGTTCAGAGCAGCAGGTGAGTGCCTAGGCATCCTGGTGGCCTGCCAATTCCCCAGGGCTTCCGGCCAGCCCCACCCCACAGAGCTGTCTGGCCCGGTGTGAAAATGAAGATTGATCATGGCGGAAAGGCAGCCTGGCCGCGGAGCCAGCCGGGAGTTGCAGAAACACCGGCCTTCATTATTATTTTAAGTGTTACTCAGCCGCTTTATTGAATTCTCCAAGTCAGGAAAAATTCTGGCGAGATAAGAAGTTGACATTTTCAGACGCAGCAGCGAGATTTGTGCAGGCGGCGAGGACAGCAAGAAGCGCCTGCTTGGCATGAGAATGTCCCAGCCCACTGCCACCACCCACGGCCACACAGGCGCATGCACAAGGCATGCTGACTCAGGACAAGGGGGCCCAGCCAACCGGGGGAGGGGGGCCGAGAGGAGGGAACAGAAAGGGAAGGCTGCTTCCGAGAAAGCCACTGGCTACCTCTCTATCCTTGCTCTGCCCTCCTCTCTGCCTCGTTTGTTGAGTACCTACTACGTGCCAGGCTGGGGAGCCCACTAGTTCTTTCTGTTTGCCTCAGAGCAATGGTGAGAACCACAAGATGTCACTATGGAGCAGTGTGGAGGCCAGGGGAGGAGAGAGCTGGGGGGTCCTTCAGTTCCTGGATGCCTCTGGGGCTACTGGCCTGGAACGAGGCAGGCATGGACTTTACGCTCTGTATCAGTTTGTTCAACACAGGACCGCAGCACACCTGCTGAAGAGATGGACAGCACTTTCTGGGGAGCTCCAGAGGAATTTCTGTTCTGGTCTTAGGGTATTGTGATTATAGTTTTCTTAAGGAAACCGTCGCATCTGTCTTCTGTGAAGGCCATGGCTGGGGGCACAAGACTTGATGGGATGGCCCAGCCAATATGGTCAAAGGACAGAGGAAAAGGCAGAGAGGCAAGGAGAGGATCTGAAACCGGAGGCCAGGGTTCCGGCCGTCTCTGCAGACCCTTGGCTGGCTGACATCAGGCCAGGGACCAATTGGGTCTGAATTTGAGTCTTCTATGGAAGAATGACATGGTTTTAGATCCAAGGGACAAAGGTCCTGAGACCATCTCACCTGCTCATGGGCTCTAGGACAGCACTGTCCCAGAAGATCTGAGTCTAGGTCGTTGTCTTGGGGCCCTAACCTGCCCTTGTAGCCTTCTCTTTCACACAACCACACTTAGGGGTACAGACAAACAAGCAGACACACGAATGCTTGCCTCCACACAGACACACTCACGAGCAAGCGTACAGGGGCTGGCCCCTCTTCATGCCCCTAGCCTGCACAGGACAGAGCTGTCTGTGCTCCTGGGCTCCACCACTTCTCTGTAAACCCACGTGCAACAGTTGGATCTGGAATGTTCTCCGAAGACCCAAATACTAACTTGGTCATAGCCGGTGGCAAAGGGAGGTGGAAAATTTAGGAGGTGGGGCTCTGTGAAAAGCCTTGGAAGCACAGAGTGACAGACACATCAGCTGTCTGGGGCTCAGGGGCAGAGGGTGACCAGGAGGCCAGGCACAGTGGGCAGGCTGGCTCCTCAGTGATAAGACATGGGGCCCTCTGTGCTGCAGAGCTGAATGTCAGCCTGTAGGTAGGTAGGTTCCTGTCTTTGTGTAGAGTTCTACCCCTCAGAAACCGGGACCTAGTTCTGGAAGGAGGGTCCTAACCTTTCTAGCCTCTCAGATCTGGGATAGTCCTGGAGGCTGCCAACCCATTCACATCTCTCTGGAAAGGCCCCTGTGAATTTCTCTTTATTCAATAGGAGCGGCTAAGCACATCTGCTCCGCACTAATGACTGCCTGGGCCATTGTGTCCCTTCGCAGTGGTCTCATTTATTCCCTCCACGTGTCTAGAGCGCCCTGTCCCGTGTCTGTGTGCACTGGGCTCTCAGCAAGGAGTGTCCTGACCGGCAGCTCGAGGCTCAGGCCTCGGACTCTAGCTCCTTTCTCCTTACCACGCTGTGGCTAGCACCTGGCTGAACCCTAAACCCCACCTCTCCTGGGTCCTCTGCCTGATCCCCCAGCTCCCGCTGTGACTCAATCTAAACATTCTTCAGCCCCTTGGTTTAGAGCTTGCCTGATACTTCAGCAATGAGAAAGCCTACCTGGGCTCTCTAAGGTCCTCTTTCCTCCCGGGCCTCTGGGCTTCCAGATCTCCAACCCCAGCCCCAAGGCCTTCCTGGAGGCTCATCTCTTACAGGATCTATCTCCTGCTCATTGTTGGCTGCTGGCTCCCTAACTACCGCCCTAATCTGATGGACTCCATGAAGTAGGAAACCTGGACACAGATTTCTGGCCCTAGGCAGGAGTTCACCATGGGGTAAGATGGTCAGTTCCTTTAGAAAGTAGCTCGCTGCCCTAGCTACTGGTCCATGACAGTTCACAGTGGGGAAAGAGGGTTGTTTATTTATGACTTGTCATGGGAGAGCCTCTTATGCCCACGTGATAGACAAAACTGCCGAGTCTCATGGAAACCACACAATTCAAGCTGCTCAAGCCTAGAGCTGGGCTCCATGTCAACACACCCAGTACAGCTTCAGGAGGCACAGTCCAATCCTATCCAGCCAAGTGCAAGAGGAAGAAGGAAAGGCAATCCAGGAAGCCTGAATGGAGGCAGAAGGTGTGGATTCTGCTAGTGCATGGGATGTGGGTGTTGGGGAGAAAGAAAGAAAAAGAAAAAAGTAGTTCATGTGTTAACCTAATGGAGCCATTTAAAAAATGTTCTTTAAAAATGTTCCTTTTTCCATTTCTGTTGTTCGTACTGCATCATAAATGTGTTTTCTGGGGGTGTCATGGATTCTGGTATGTGCAAGGGGTCTATCTCAGAGTTGGAGAGCAGGGGCTCAAGCCCTGTGGTTGCTTTGGTTGTGGGTTGCTGGGACCCCTTTGTGAGCTAGTTCCATCTGGAGGTGTATGGATGGCCTTTTCTTGGTGGAGCTGGAGTTCTGGATGGCTCCATGGAGGGGCCCTGCTGGGTGGGCAGGGCTGGCCCATGGAGAAACAAGAGCTAGCTTCTCCTATCCAGGGGTGCTGGGCGAGGTTGTGACAGGTAATGAAAAGAAGGGCCAGGCAGAGTATGGAGAGGATGTGCAGACTGTCCCCAGCCCTCTGTCCTCTGTGGCTCCCATGGGCTGTCCAGCCTAGCCTGCTGGAATCTACTAGTCTGTGCAGATTTGATCTGTCCCCGTGAAAGCTTAAGAATGGATGTGTCGCTGTTCCAGCAGGGTGGAAGACTGGGAATGGGGAGGCTCCCTCCTGCTGCTGATGGCTCTGGAGATAGTCTCCCCCGGAAATTGATAGCACAGCACTCAGGGACTTTAATATCATGGCTCCATGGGGACGCTGCAGAGTCTGCCGTTGCTAAGCGGCCCAGCATCTGCAGTGTGGGTGTGGGAGGAACCGACTCACCCATCCATCTGCCCTTCCTTATGCAGCACACTCCCTCATTCACTGACTCATTCATCCATTCCTCCCTCTTTACACACACACACACACACACACACACACACACACACACACACACAGCCAGAGTCTCATTCATTCAGCTATCTACCTACCCTTTCTTTGCACAAGGATTCCTGTGCCTACCTGCCCAGCTATTTTATCATCCAACATCCACAAGCATTTGCTATGGGCCAGGTCACATGCTTGGGAGACAATGATGATTCATGCATGTTCTTACCTGCAAGGAGCATGGAAGGAAGGCCACTGAGGAAACGCTGCTGTGGTGGATGAGGATGAGAATGGTTAAGGTACTGGAGATGGTGATAGATAGTAATGATGGTGATAGAGCCATAGTGATTATGATGATGATGGTATGGTTATAATGGAATTATGGTGATGATGACGATGATGATGAAGGAGATGATGGTAATGGTGGTAGAGCAATTATGATGATGGATATGGTATAATGATGGTGATGATGATGATGTCATGTCCTGGTCACTGTGATGGTGGAGTGATGTTGGTGATGATGATGATGGTTATGAGCACAAAGGAGTTGATGGTGATAGTGATGGTGATGATGATGTCATGTCCTGGTCACTGTGATGGTGGAGCAATGCTGGTGGTGGTGATGATGATGGTTTATGAGCACAATGGAACTTGGTGATGGTGGTGATGATGATGTCATGTCCTGGTCACTGTGATGGTGGAGCAATGCTGGTGGTGATGATGATGATGGTTATGAGCACAGTGGAGTTGATGGTGATGGTGATGATGATGGTGTGATGGTGAAGGTGGTGATGGAATAAGGATGATGGTGTTGTCTCATGATGATGATTGTGGTGGTGGTGATGGTGATAAGCATGATGGAGTTGACGGTGATGATGGTGATGCTGATGATGGTGATGGTGTTGCCACATGGTGGTGATGGTGATGGCAGAAGAACTAGTTATTTGGCATGGTGAGCAGTTGATGTAATTATGGGAGGCCACAGGATCCTTTACCAGAGGTCTGGAAGCCAGTGCCACATGTGTCTAGCTTAAGGATCTGGAATCCAGCACTCCATGTCACCAGCCCAGGAGCTAGGCAAAGCCCCACTTGGTCTAAAGTATTGATACAGTATATAATTGAGGGGCTTGCCTGAGGCAGGGTGTGTGTCCAGGAAGTGTTAGTGGATGGTCACATGTCAGAGAAATCTGAGGAGTTGCCTCAAGAAAGGTCAGCTTCATGGGTAGGTCCAGTAGGAGTTAGCATGTGGTCTGGACACAGTCATGAGTCATCTGGGTGGAGAGGGTCCAGGATCATGCCACATGAAGGAATTGGGTTCAATCAGAAGCCCACAGGCACGCTGCACCAGGTGGGCCTGCCACCTCAGTGGACTAGCCACACTGCCTGCTCACAAGTGCTTCTTGGTGGTGCTTGAAAGTCTAGACTCTAGTTCTACTGACCCAGGCCTGGCTAGAGCACTCTTGGCTCGATGCTGAGGTCTTTCTTCACTCACCTTCAGCCATCTAGGGCTCCTCTGCTGAAGTCCCATCCTGGCCTCAGCACAGGCTCATGAGTTTTTCCACAGGCTGGATGTTCTTACAAGTTTACTGAGGCCTGGGAACAGGTAGGGTGCAGAGGTCCCTGTGAAGCCTTTGGTTCACCCAGGAGCCTGTGGGCGGCCTGGGAGAGATTGTTCTCTCTGGTTCTCACCTAGTCCTGGACAGCCAAGCTGAGAAGGTGCACTGAGAACCAGCGTGACTCCCCAAACAGAGGGGATATTGACACAGCTATTTTTAGCCTCATTAAAACGAGCCGGCTTCTCTCCTTTCTATACCCCTCTCTCCAGCTCAATCTTTCTTCCCAGATTGAATGTGTGTGTCCAGGCCAAGGCGCCAGGGGAGCTGAGCTGCAATCAAAATGTTAATAAGCCTCTGATTGTGCCTTGGATGCCTCCTCCTCCCATCCTCTGCCTTCCCCAGATGTTGTAGGGGTCTTCATGAGCCCTGGGAAGCTGCACACGTGTTTGGAAAATGAGACCTTGGCATCCCGCTCCATGTGCAGAGCCCCGGGGAGCTCAAAAGTAAGGGGTTGGCGGTGCTATGGATCCTCACTCTGTCCCAAGTCCCTGTTGCTCCTCTCCATGGGCCCAGGGTAGGCACAGAGTCAAGTAACTAGTACCCATGATGTTGGATTCATCAGACCAGGACATAGGCAAATGTCCCCATACATAGGCAGTCAGTTCTGTCACAGGGATGGACAGTTTCATGTCTGAGATGTAAGATATGAGGTCTGCCAGGAGGCAGCCTCTGTGAGGGGTGACAGCTTTCTCAGGAGCATGACTGTAGGTTTGTTTCTTTGAGTTTGTGCCATCTGGCACAGTGACAGGGCCTCTCTGACAAGGGCAGGGGAACACTCCTGTCATCTGTGTAGCCAGTTAATGTGTTTCTATGGAACCTGAGCCAGGAGTGAGCTAGGAGGGGGTGGCTGGTGGGGAAAACGTATACACAATCCAGCCTTGGGGCTTTGTGGCAGAGTGACAGAGGATGTCACAAAAACTCATATGAAGACCTATAGACTTACATAGCGAAGGAGAGACACACGGATTGGAGAATGAAAGCATCTATGCTAAGGTCCTGTGGTCTGGGAGTGTGGCGGACATGAAGGGGCACAAGCATCAAGTAAGTTGAAACTGATCCAGTCGGGGGCGAGCCCTTGACTGCCATGGTGAAGCCATGGAGGACCCAGGGTGCACCTAGCGGAGTCTAGCAGATGTGGAACATGGGAGGAATGAGCACAGGGATCTATAGAAAACAGGCTGCAGACGTATAGAGGTGACAGGCCATGTGGCAGCCTGGTGACAGTAGACTGAGGACAGGGACAGGATGTGCACACCAACACAGGCCAAATAGTGAGGGGACACTGAGCAGGGCAGGGACACTGGGAAGACCCCTAAGAAAGACTAGGCATTGCAGGCTGCCAGACTTGGCTGGGAAACCGGGCAGGGCAGGGTCTGTGTCACCAGAGAGGTGTCCGGGGCAAGCTGAAGCCTGCTTAGCTGGGTGTGCTGTCTCCCATGCTGCCCACAGCTGCACTCTGCTAACCCCCCACCCAATATCTTACCGGAAACTTCTTCCATATTCTCACCAAATATCATGACTCTACCAGGAAATGGTGAGGCTCCCTCATAACGGACCACAAATATGTCCAGCAATGGAGGGATTAGGCGGCTGTCTTTGGGGCTCCAGTTCTCATCTGCCTGCTAGGGAAGATGGGGCTGGAATCCCGAGGAGGAAGCCTGGGCGATACCTTCCTTTCTGTCTCTCTGCCCACAGGCTCTGTGAGATAAAGGAGAGGTGAACACGCAGTCCATGAGATCGCGTCTAGGAGCCAAGATCAAGGTAGCAACACTAATCCTTATTCACACGGGGCTTCTGATCACTTTTGTAGGAAAAACCCTTGGACAGGCATGCTAGCAGTCCCCCTCAAGGCTTGGTTCTGGCTTATTCATGTTTGTCCGCTGGCTTCTGTCCCTCCCTGAGCAGCATCCCTTCTGGGCAGAGAGGCTGGAGAGCCATCTTAGGACCTGGCTAATATCACCTGTGCACAACTGTGCTCTGAGAAGCTGGAGAGCACCCTGACATCATTTCCTCTCCAAGGCTCTGGGGTCTAGAAGCCAAGGAGTGACTCCTGCTTGCTGCACCCTCACCTCTGGACACCGGGCATAAGCAGTCTCCAATGCAGTGTCTGTCCCCTGTGTCATAGGCTAACATTGTCTACTGGTCTCCAGAGACAAAGAGCAGGGACTCTATTTGAGGGCAGGTTCTCTGAGTAGGAAGGGTCTTGCAAGTACGAGAGTTCAGGAAGAGGAACCTTCATTTGTGGCCACCTCTAGGAGGCACTGGGCCCAAGACGCATGTGCAACAGCAGCTGCTTCTAGGAGGACCCAGATAACAGAGTCCAGGAGCAGAGGCCAGGCTAGGAGAGCTGGCTACCCGCTGAGGTGCCTGTACATGCCAAGGATGCCATCTTGCTAATAGCACAGGGAATGATGCGATTTGGGCTCTAGGGGCAGGTAGCATTGGCCTGGTTACTGGATGGTGAGAGCTGGAAGGGAACAACAGGGGTCTGAGATAGGTCCCAGACTTCTAGGCTGTAATAACCCTTCCTGACTCTCTTCTAGGCCAAGGGTCTTCTGTTGCCGCTCTACTGTCGTGGAGCAAGTCTTGGACCTTACGGTGACTCTAAGCTTGTCTCCTTAGACTCAGCAAAAGGGCGTCCTTCCCAGAAATGGCCATTTACTCTTGCAGAATATGCTGGGATATATCAGCGACCCTCCACCCCACTCCACAGTGCTAACTCCTGCTAACTAGGCTCTTTTATGAGTGTGGTTGTACCCTGAATGGCACTCAGTGCTCTGTCTGCAGTGACAACCTGGCTGGGGAGTCAGGATAACAGGCTGACTTGGGAGGGCAGCTAGGATTAGCAGCTCCAACATCCCAGGCATCCTCACTCTCCTAGGACCCCATCGGTGAGGTGGCTTGACTGTAAGGGTACCACGAGTCCCTGAAAACCAGCCCTTGCCTGAGGACTGAGCAATCACAAATCCTAAGGAAAGGCCTCTGGCAGAGAAAGCCTCATCCACCTGGCTCCGCAGGACACGTCTGTCATCACGGGTCCCCTGGGTAAGGCATGTTGGCAGACCCTCCATGTGGGCTCCTAAAGAACTGCCCAAATCCCTAGTGTCCAGATGTTGCTTTGCTTAGCCAGACTTGCACCTTGACCCCTGAGGAGTGTCTAGAAAGGATGCTTGAGGGGCGACTATGTATCTGATAAGGCCCCAGAGGAGGACAGCCTCCACTGAAGACATCACTTGCTGGGCCAGCCAGCCAGCTGAGATGTTCCCAGGAGATCTTGGCTTCTATCTTTTCCATGCCCACCCCTCAGCCATGCTTCAGCTACTCTGTTTATAGAGGCTTGGGGCCTGACTGTCTTGTAGCAAGCTATGGTTTTACCTGCACACAAGTTATGTTCCATGTCCCCCAGATCCCCTCCCACGTGACTATCTATGGTTTTGCCCGCCGCTCCCCCTCATAGTCCTATGCATACTTTTAGGTTGTGGAAGTCATATTCTGCTATCTAAATTCCTAGCCACTTCTTGACTCTGGGGGTCTAGGCAGAACAGCAGCGGGCTAAGTGGTGGTGGCCAAGAACATCTTCTGCATGTCATCTCCAGGTACCTGCTTCTCCCTGTGCCTGGGCCCACCACCAGTCCTCTGCTTCTGGGACCCTCCACCAAAGTCTCTTACCTAGAGAGCTACTTTGCTTCTCCTCCCTTGGTGACTTTTTAGTGTCATAGCCACAGTGGAACTGGTATAGATGGTCATGGACAGAGGACAGAAGCTGGGCACAGAAGAAAGGTGGAAGCCGACATTTCCCAGGTCAGGCAGTCAGGGCCTCAGAAAGGTGAAGGGGCTAGCCTGAAGGTGCACAAGAAGGAAGCAGAGGCCAGGTGAGACTGGCCTGTGTTGCAGGGCTGGTCCTGTCCCCTGTTCCATTCCTGCCTCATTCAGGAGGCTGCTTCACTTCTGTGCCTGCCTCCCCTTTGCACAAGAAGGTGCGGATGGTTCTAGAACAGGGCTTCCCTAGGTTCACAGGTGCAATCATTGGTCCAGGTGCTAGAGTGTTGGCATGTCTGACCCTCCCTAACCCCCTATGGGAAAGGGGAGATGTGCCCTGTCAATGTTAACATGAATGTGTTAACATGAGCACATATGTACCTGTTCTCACCGGTGCAGCACAAACCCATTGAGCATCTGATGCATGCAGGGCCCAGAGGTTGCCGAGATGTTCACGATGTTCTGTAGACCAGGGGTTCTTCCTGGGTAGAAAGTAAATCCCTCCCACCCCATCTTAGCACCCTAAGACAGGGCTTCATGTGTAGTGGGGACCCTAGAAGTCACCTTATAACGGCACAGAATGGAAAGGAAATGCTCAGTTCTCCCAGCCCAGGCGTTTCCATGGAGACAGTTCCAGCACTGCCCCTCCTCCCTCCAGCCTCCAGGGAAGAATGGGGGTCTTGCCTGAATGAGGCTGGGGGTTCTGCAGGTGGCTTGGGAGACTGCTATTCTGTGAAAGCCCCTTACCTCTTTGAGGCCATAAACCATCGAGAAAGCAGCAAATCCCTGGTGTGTGAGCTCAGGGATGTCCCAGCAGCACTTGGAATCTTCCCCATTACCCTTGGAGTGCAGCTATCTCACCAAGGGACTAGGAATGTTCGAGACATCGGATCACTTGGAGGTGACCCCACAGCCACAGTGGTAATAAGGTGACCCATGAAAGCTGACCTAACCCACAGCTCAGAGACCATGTGTGGATCTCTTTTGAGGGTGGACAGGCTGGCCGGCCCTATACATTGACCTTTCATAATAACCACAGCCAGCCTGGGGTTCTCAGCATCCTGTCACTATAACTTGAGTGAGCTTGAACATATCTGTATTTGTGTGTCATGTGGGGTCTGTAAACGTGCCCCTGCACATGCGTGTCCAGGGTGGAGCCCAAGTGGCGGTGGCTGTGACCCAGTTGCTTGGAAACTCCGCTTGTTTCGAGGTGGGCTGCTTCTGCTCTGTCACGTCTCTGAAGTCTAAGTCAGCACTGTCACCGAGGAGGGCATCCTCCGATTTGGTGTGTGCTGGGCACGGAGCTCTCACAGTGAGCATGACAGCATGACAGATGGACACTTCCTGCCTCCCTGGAGCCCAGGTCTGGCGGAGATGAAGCTGAACTCTTGCTACTCCATGATTTCCAACCTAATTATCAAGGTCCCAGGGGGGCTCCCAGGAGGAGTGTTGACAAGTCTGGGCTGGTGCACTAGTGGGGGAGTGTGTAGGGAGGAGCCAACCCTGACCCTGCCTGGCTCATTGCTCATCTCCTTTAAGCCCGTCTCTTCCTCCTCTCCAGATCCAGTTATCCCGAGGTCAGCTCACTCCTGCTAGCTAACTGTTGCTTGTGACTGCCCCCCAGGATCCCAGGGATCAGCAAGGCCCTGCACCAGCAAGCTTAGATTGGTCCTTTCTTCTCTCTCTAGCAGCTTGTTGGCTGGAACCTCCTCCCACCAATGCTCTGCTTTTTGTGATGTCTCAGGGGTTCCCTACCTTGAAAGTGGGGTGACTAGCTACTCAGTGGATTCTCTAAGCTGCCCCACCTTATCCTACTATGAGGTGGGGGATATTGAGGGGTGGAAGGAAAACTTCAGTTGAAAATGTGCCAGTCATTCCGTCACCCGGGGGGACATGTTTTGCTGGGTGTTGGACACGCGTGCATTCAGTGTGTGTCTCTGTGCACTGAGTACGTCATGGTCCTGTCTAGGTCTCCCCACCTGCATGTTGAAGAGGAGTCGACTGCTTGGTGACCCCAGTCTCTGTGACACTACGGTTCTGGAGTCCTGGTTGCCAGGGGCAGCCAAAGTGCTGCTGTCTCTCTCCAAATGTCAGCACGGATATTAAAGCTCCCTGGAACGGCATGTCATACTGTCATTTATTAGTTCCTCAACAATTTAATAAGGAGAGGGCTTGGGGAGGCGCATGCTTCTGGCACCGCTTAGCCCACAAATTAGCCACCACATCTTCACTAAGGTCTTTGACTAAGAGAGTTTTCTCAGTAGATGAAGGACCCATTTCCTCAGCCGGGTGACAAGGGTGGTAGAGACGGCAGAACTGCACTGTCTGTTGTGAGCTGATCACCAAAGCTTGGGACAACCTTGTCCCATTCCCGCCCTGGGTGAAACTGTGAAGTCACACGGTAGGCAAAGATGAGGCCTGAAGGTCCCAGTTCCTTTGCCTCTGGCCCTAAGGCAGGACTGACGGGGGTTCTGGAGACCCCAGTAGCCACCCCGGAATGCCATGCATCCAAGGACAGTGAACAGTGGCTTGGTGTGAGGGGTCTGAACAGGTTACTTCACCTCTCTGGCCCTCAGTCTCCCCAACTAAAAAATTCCATTCCTGTTCTCTTCCTAGGCCCTACCTATGCATAGGCATCCCTCACAGCAGCCAGACTTTGGGGTGCAGCCATTCTCTCCATTTTTCTCCCAATGACAGGACTTTCCTTATGTAAGTTGCCTGAGCCAAGGGTCTGGCTGGGCTCTGTCACCCTCTCTTCTTAGGGCTACTGTCCTGTACTGAGAAGGTGGCTTTCTGGAATCCAGGAGAGAGACTCGACCTCTCTGAAGGGAGCAGAATAAAGCAATGCTGATGTCTCTTTTGAGAAGCAGCTCAGAGGGAGGCATTCCAAACTCTTGGGAGCTCAGTGCTAGCACTGGTTCCTTCTGGGCCTGAATCACATGCACTGGCAACACCAGGGAAAACTGACTCTGCATCCTCCCCTAGAGCCGATGGTTCCTCACGTGGAGCACAGTTAGCTGCTTTGGGTCATCTCTGAAGCAGAGGTCTGAGCTCTGGCTTCCTAGATGCCCAGTGAAGTTGAGACCACGGAGTGATAGCTAGAGGGCAGCTGGACTGGCACTTTACCTGGAAGCTGGGCTTGGTCCTTGACTTCAGGATGTACTCCTGGGCACTGGTTCCATTTGGCAGAGTACTTGGGCCTGTGACCTCAATGTGAAGCTGGGAACTCCTTTTGTTAGGGCGTGTTACTGTGAACACAAAGCTCCTGAGCTGCCCATGGCTCTGCCTCAGTTTCCCTGCTGTCTTCCCGAGGCCTCTTACATTTGGACCTCAGCCTTCACGAGCATGTCTTCCTTCTCCCAGGCTGTTCAACTGGTATGAGGATCCAGGAGTATGGTATGGAAGTTCTGCTGTCAGTTCCTAACAGATAATCTACGAAGCAATGGCGAAAGTGGACTCGATCCCAGGTGCGGAGCTCTCCAGGGCATTCCTTCCCATCCCGCTAATGTTGATGGTATCTGCTGGGACACTGGGATCCTGAGGTCCATCTCCAAGTACCCAAACCCCGGGGAATGTCTCACAAACATTCCCTCCCTAGATTGAATTTAAAACTGGCCTCTTCAGGCAAGCCCAGAGGTCCCCACTGACCCCTGGAGACCCCTAGGGCAGCAGAGTTGTTGAATCCAGATGTGCCTGGCCAGCTGTGAGTTCATCTGCTCACGCTGTCTCACCAGATTTACTTCTCAGGCCTCTTCTCCCACAGAGCCACAGCCCAGGGAGCAGCCGCATCTGCTGGGAACATAAGCTTTCGGCCCCTTCTGCTTTCCACTTGGGACTCTCTACCGCCTCCTTGTCCTAGCCACTCAGATGGGCGCTTCTGTTTTTCTGAGGTCTCCTGTCTTCTCCTGGGATCTCCTCCTTTCTGGCCCTGCAAGCCCAGCCTGGGTCAGATTCACTCACCAGACCCGGTGTGGAGAGGCAAGGTTAGTTTTGGGGCTTTTTCTGCCAGGGTCCCATGGCTCCTGATGTTGTGGTGTCCTTGGCCTTGTTCACAGATGTTACACACAGAATTTGGAACTTCACTCTGCTCATTATGTCTGTGACCCCAGGCTTGTTCTGTGTGAACAAACAAAACCCTGGAGATGGCCTTAGTTGTCTGTTTTGTGAGAAGTGTTTAAGCGTACTGGGGACATTTTGAGTGCCCCTTGGAAGACGGGGAGGGAGACTGCCTTGGTAAAGTTGCCATTCCTGACTCCAGAGCTTTGGAAGGTGTCAATCTAGCCACCTTGTGTCACCCCTGTACCCTGTGGCCTCTCTGAGCCTAGTTCCCCATGGGAGAGCCAGGGATGCCTCTGAAAGATGGAGGGGCACATAGCTGCCTGGCCTTGCAGGGACAGTACATACATACTGATGTTGGCCCCATTTCACAGCTCCAGAGGCCTAACCCTCCAAAGGAGCCGCTGACTGGCCCATGACTACAGGACGTGACAAAAGGACCACTTCAAGTCTAGACCCTAACTCTGTGTCCTTGGCCACTGGTGGCTCTACAGATGGGTGTGTGTTGCGGGGGTGGGGGGGATTGAGTAGGTTACAAGCTGAATGGGGCTGGATGGGCCCAATTGACAGACAGCAGGGATCAGTCCCTTTTTGGCATGGACATGTGCTTCTCCATCACCTGTTCTGCTCCTGAACTCCCACCTCCAACTCCTGCATCTGTTTGGGGATGCACCATTGCAGAGATGCTTTTCCAGCCTGGGGAATTGGTACCGTTGGATTCTATTTTTGCTTGTACACATATAAAAATGGGAAGAGGGTACTGAGGCAGAGACTAGCCACAAAGGTAGGGAGGGGCTCACAACCAAGGACCCTGCTCATATTCCCTAGGAGATGGCGGGGGCCAAACCTGCTCACACGAGGGACATCCCTTTGTCCTTGGTTTTTGCATGAGCTTTTCTGTCACTGGTGGGACTCAGAAGCTGGCAGGGAGGGGGTCTGTCCTTCTATCAAATGCAAGGAGGCTGGTATAGACAAAAACATTTGGCTGTTCCTTGGGGTCGTCCTCAGATTGGCTCTGCACACATGTTCTAGTGCCTGATATGAGGTGGAGTGGGGGTGGTGGGTGGTGCACAGAGAAGCCTCCTGGCCTTCAAGTCATTCAGGCATCTTGTTTTCTAGGTTCTCGGGGGTACAAGGTTGTATTCCAATTTTTACAGTGATAATCTGATTTCCTAATTGGTTTTGGGAGGCTGGGGGTGTGTCCTGGGCAGAAGTGTTTAAATGGCCCCAACTTTTAGACAGAGAAGGTTAAGTTGACTCTCGCAAAAGCTCCAGTGGGTGACAGGCAGGTGGGTGTGTCTGCTGTCCCCTATCCCCCAGGATGCTGCCTCTTCATCAGCCTCTGCTTGTCCCTGCCCCTTTGCAATACCACCTTCAGCTCACAGGGGGCGCTGAGGCCCTGCGGCTGGCTTCCAGCCTGCTCAAACCCTGAAAAATGCTACTTGTGATATGCAAAGTGCCCGGGCTGTGTGTTTTTCCAATCAATAGAAGCCGCTCAGTCCCCCAGTTGTCGCTTCCAAAGTCTTCACACATCTGCATCTGAAGGGCTCCAAATGCAGCCTTTTCCTGTTGGGGAAAAAAGCAGAAGGAGAAAGGGAGATTTTGCCTGACAGATTAGAAAATTTTCCACTTCCCAGCATTTGAACAAAGTATTTGTGCTTCTTGTGCCAATTACCCAGGCTGTGAAAGAGAAGCCGGGAAGGTGTGGGCTCAGCCAGGCCCTGGTAAGATGATTCCCCGGAGGACCTGCAGGTGTCAGTGGGTGTATGGGACCACAGGGGCCCCAGCAGATGTAGGAGTGGCCTGGGTCAGCCCTGCCTTCCCTCACTTTTGACCTTGAGAAGAAGATGGGTGCTGGGAACTCAGATTTTGGCAGGGAAATGGCTTGCTATGGCTTCTTTCCAGGGTAAGGAAGGTCAAGGCGCTTTATCTACAACATGGGGCGCCTACAGATAAACTGTATTAATAGCTCGGCAGTAATTTTCAGTTTTCAAAGTGTTTTTTGAAGTCAGAGACAGTCTGATTTCCGACTGAGCTCCTGTGGGAGTGAGCTGTACCCCAGGGCCAGTGATGGGGTGAAGAGTCTTGCGGGCCACCGGATTGCTGGTAGCCCTGGTCCTGTTCCAAGACCCGCCTGTGTCCTGGGCAACCAGCTGCCCTGCTCTTGGTCTATAGAGTTCTGTGCTGGGTTTGGGAGTAGGCATGAGGGAAACACATTGGGGGGCACTGGACTCTGCCTCCGGTCTCCTGGGTACATAGAAGAAACTGGTTGAGGACAAAACCCTGCAGCATTGCATTTAAGTGCCAGGCTGGGTGCATCCTAGAACCCAAGTCTGCTGAGTTCTTGGCCCAACATAATATGTAGAGAAGAATGGTCCCTGGATGCAAGGCGTGCTTCAGGACTTGAATCTTGGAGCTGGCTTCTCTTGGCCTGGATTTTAAGACATGGGCTCTCTGGAGTTGCTCAGTCTTCTCAGGCTCACAATAGGCTTTTGCTATCCTGGCCCTCGTCCAGCTCTTCCCTCCATCTAGGTGCAGTCCTCAAGGCCTTACCCTACCGTTCCTGCCACCTTCTTCCTGTCTCAGCCACCTCTGAGGTCTGTCATGTGTACACAAAGGGGTCTCAGCCTTTCAGCAGCTGCCAGTCCTGCCTCCCCAAACCTCTGCTGCCATTGTTCCTTCCTGGGAACAACAGCCACCCTCCCTATTGGACTTCCTGCCCACTCTGCCCGATTCTATTGTTGGCCACGAACAGCGCGTTCTTTAGAAAAAGGATTAAGATGGACATCGGATGTCTCCACACCTGTGCCTGGTCCACCGGCCTGCCCCATTGTCTACCCCATTGTGCCCATTTCCTCTGCATGTCTTGAGGTAGACTGTCTTATTAATTACTTGCAAGCTGATGGAATGAGTTGGCGTCTGAGCAGGGTCTCCAGCCAAGAGGGAGGAGTCCTCAAATGGAGGTTGTGGGAACTGAGCTCGGAGACAGGGGTGAGACTTCTGTCGGGACTAGGGAAAGAGCCACACTGAAGGCTCAAGGATACCGGCAGGATTCAGTGCCTAGGGTTCATTACCTGGGTCAGGCTGGCTAGCAAGGACTGCAACACTGGATCTAGGGTGGATCCTGGGTCTAAGCAGGGTGCCTGCGGACAAGCCTCCTCAGGTTGGCTTTGTGTCTGAGGCCCCAAGTGAATGGGGCCAGTGCTGTAGGAAGCTCGGGAGCAGGCTGGTGCTCATTGTGAGTGGTTCTGTTCTGTGTTTCCTAGGTTTCTTAGGATTCCTGGAGGAGGGGGGCTGGAGACAGGAGGTCAGACAAGGCTGAGGTGGTAGTGAAGGGAATGAGTGGGGTGGGGACAAATTCTGAGGTGTTTTGCTCTCCTGGAGGGATGGATAGCCATGTGATCTCAACACCCTTTAGTCCTTGGGCACTGGGCAATGCTGACTTCCAACAGGTCCAGCAGGGGTAAGAACAAAGACTATGGCCTGTGCCACCTCAGGCCAACAGCTCTTCGTCACCCTGCATACCCTTCGCTCAGCAGGCCTTGGCATGGTAAGATGGCAGGTCTTGTTCTTTGTGGGCCCAAGCTCTGCTTTGAGTGGCCTTCAGTGTGAGAGTATGGGTCCTCAGGACTTCCTCTTAGCATCCAGAGTGCCTTTGAAAGTTACAGGTTTCCCTGCCTGCACTGTACTGCCCTCCCTATCACTGTAGCCAAGGCTCTCGACTCCAGAGCGGTGCCCAGGCTCATGCAGCATGAGTACCCTAGGATTCTTTGGCCTAAAATAGACCCCTGTAGCAAACCAACCCTCTTCAAGGTGACTCCCTGTGTGGAAAGCCCTGGAGCTGAGGTACCCAGGATTTATCTATACCTTCTTTACAGAATGCCAGCACCCCAGCCTTCGGGGAGCCTCAGTCTCCCCAGCTAGAGTCAGCTCATCACCCACTTTGCAGCAGAGCAGACACAGGCACGTAGAATGATCTGGCTTCATCACTCCTCCTGTGACTCTGTCCTGACACATACTCTCCATTCTCCTGCTCTGTCCCTGCTTCTCACTGGCCTCTTTGTCCTTTACCTACCTGGGGACAAAGGCCCACACAATTCTTTGCTCATCTCAGCACCAGGGGATGAGCAACTCTATATGTGACCTTGAAACAGACCCTTCCATCTTCTGGGCTGGGCACCATCACAGGAGGGATCAAGCCGCTTTGTTTCCCTCCCCCTTTCTCTCTTCCTCCTCATGCTCTGTTTCCTTCCTCCTCCTCTTCCTTCCTCTCCTCCTCCAGCTCCTGGCTCTGCATTTCCTCTGTTTCCTTCGGGGAATGACTCACACACTTGCCTCCCACCTGCACCACCGGCTTCTCAAACCTTTATTGGCAGGGGTCGAGCTGGAGCGGATTTCAGCCTTCAGAGGCCTCGGGCTGTGGCAGGCAGTGGGCGGTGCCCCTGTGGGCAGCATGTTCCTCCGGGCATCCCTGCCTGCTCGTGGTCCTTCTAGAAGATGTGTGGCTCTCCCTGGGTCCATGGAAGGAGACTAATTTCTTCTCCTGAGCCTCACTTTCTGCTTGACCTTGGACTGGCACTGTTTCTTTCCTGCATTCTTCTCTGCTTGAGCCAGATGCTCCCAGCCAGAGCTGGAAACTCCTGGATGCTCTTTCTTTCCACCATACCCCCCCCCCTTCCCATGGTATGGATAGGGCCCCGTAGAGGTGGTTCTGTTTCTTTAGAGTGTGGTCAGTGTGAAAGATATTTGGTGTTTGATGCCCACTGGCTCTCCTCCTCCCTCCAGCTCTGGAGACCAGAAGACATTAAACCATCGAAGACATGTGACCCAGAATTCAACCAATTATGGCATCACATTTCAACATCCATGGTGATTGGTTGAGGGAGGTGCATTTGACCCAGGGACAGCCAATGACTGACAAGGAGCAAGGAGCGTTGCTAGGTCTGGGGGGCGGGCAACAAGGATGCTGGCTCTTTTCTCTGGGGTTTATTCTGCAGTCCCTGTCCCTCTCAACACTCAGGCAAAGCAAGAACCCTTCATCTTCCCTAACCAGGAAACTGAGGCAGAAAAGATATTTTTCTGCCACTGATAGTTCAGCGTCTGTGGCTACACAGCAGCAACTTCTTTGATCTATTATCTCATTTAAGTCCCACAGTGACTCTGCAGGGTACATTTCCTCCCATTCTATAGGACATAAGGCTTTAAGTCAGCTAGCTCCCAAGTGCAGCTCAGATCCACATAACTCTGTGGGGCCCCTGATGTCAGCCCTGGAACCCAGAACCCAAAGCTTAGGCTCTGGGATACACCCTACAGCCCTCTCGGCAGATTGTGGGTGCTGCATCTCCTGGCAGGCAAAGTGCCTTGCTGATTCAACTGCTACCTCATGGTGCCTGGGTCTGTCTTCCTCATGAATTCATGGCCCTGGGAACTGTCATAGGTCTTACTCTGGTCTCAGGCCTATGCATGTGCTAGGGTGGTATGGTGAGGAGGGTGGCTGTGGAACCTGCCTGTGTTGTAGGTTTGGCTGACTAGGTGACTGGTCCATTCTTTTCCCTCCCAACCTCCAGCATCCCATGCATAGTAGATGCTCAAGAGACAGGTACTAGTGAAAGCCCACAGCAAGAACGAGGGGGGCACACTGAGCGTCTGAGCTCGTCCGGATGATCTGGCACTGCCCACCTCCTGTTATCATAACTACTGCTGGATTTGAGGGCTCCTGGGAGGAGGCTGCTCCTTAGCACCTTACAGCACTTCCCTGGGCGGAATCCTGAGGCTTGCCCAAGTAAAGGCTCTCCTGCCTGTCTCAGATCCAAGTGAGCCCTTCATTCTTCCAACCTCTGGAGTGTCAGAAACTCCATGTGCCATCTGCACAGGGCTTGAAACCCACCTTTTGACAGAAAGCCACAGGATATAACATGACACCCAGACCATCTCAACACCTCCTCTCCTGTCCCACTCAACTTAGGGTGGAGATATCGAGGTGGGCCATTGGCCAGTTCTAGGTAAAGACTAACTGCAGAAAGGCTGAGTGGCTGGGGACAGGGGGATCCTTCAGAGAGAGGAAAGACCAGCAATGGCCGTAAGGACTCTAAGCTTGCTAGAGATGAGAAATGGTCCTGCCCACTGGAAAGAGCATGGGTAGGGCAGGAGGTGGGAAATACAAGGCCCTCGGAGGGTGGGCAGACAGGCCACAGTGATGGAGAGGAACTCTGGGGTAGGCTTCCAGACAGGGACAGCCCTGACAGAGTCAAGGTCATTGAGGGCTTGGTTAGAGTTTGGAGAACAGCGTCTTTGGTGTCCTGGCAGTCTTGACTTTTGAGCACTGTATGTGCACATATACGGTCTGCATTCATTTCCATCCATGTTGGGTCAGGCAGGAGACACAAGGTCAGATTAGAGGAGTAGCACCAAGCTGCTTGTGGCTGCACTCTGGCCTTCTGGAGACCGCACCTCAGCTTGAGGGAATTTGGGTGACTCTGGAAAAGCAGGAGAACTGGCCTTAAGGATGAGGCTGCAACTTTTCTGCCTCTGGTGTTTCTTCTGCCTTGGGCCTTGCTGTGTGTCCTTGGCCCTGTTAGGGCACTACCCTGGGACTCAGTTTCCCATTTTATTCACCTAGGAACCTGGCCCAGTGCCTTCCCAGCCTTCTAGGGCCCCTCCCTGTCCTGACAGGGCATCTCAGAACTGGGGAAAATTCTTTCCCAGGAACCATGGACAGAGGTCATGCTGCCCTGAGCCCCCCATGTCACCACTATTCAGGAAGGAGAGGTGCATCTCCCTACTCTATGCCAGTCACATTCTGGTCCCCATTCAATTCTATCCTCATTAAGAAGGCTATTATGGATCTTGCTGAGGCAGGTGCTGAGGGATGGTGGGGAGTCCAGGTAGGGGAGATGGCACTGGACAGTCTCCCTGGGGAAGCAACGTGGGATGATTTACATATTTATGAGATCATTTTCATTTTGCCCAGGTCCCTGTGTACTAAAGAATGTCACATCATATTTTAGGCTGGGATCTGGGCCCCTAGAGTGACAGCTCAAACTGCCATTTGGCTTCCTGGGCATCTGGAGAAGGTAACTGCAGGCCTGATGTTCTTATCTCACATCTGCAAGGAGAGGCTGTGTGAGGATGTGAATGAGGGTGGGGAGACACTTGCCTCTGAGCCTCAGTTTTCCCACACATGAAGTTGAGGATATGTTTGTGGTGGCCAGTCTCTAGCCCAAAGCCAGTGATGATCCTCATAGTATTCATATCTTTGTATGATTTTTCCCCTGGGGGTGGATAAGGCCATAATTTGCTTCTAACCCATAGAAACTGCCAGTGTGAAGGGTCATCATTATATAGACAGTGATTGTTTCACGCATAACTTAATTTGTGGTCACTAGTTGTACAGAAGCCAGCCACCATTGAGTGATGCTTGTTAAGGATATAGCACTAGCCAGGTGGGAACATGGTTTCAGCCAAAGAGCGCAGCAATGCCTGTGTCATGTCTAAATCAAGTGGGCTCACTTGCACCTCTCAAGTCCCAACAGGATCCCTACTCTACACAGTAGCCTAAGCCATAACCTTAACGGTAGCTCTATCTATTGAGTTTAGAGTTTCAGCTAGGATTGACCTCTGCATTCTGGCATCTGGTAGAGCCTGGAATCTGGAAGGACTAGAGGCATGACCTTACTGCAGGCTTCAGGACATCTGGGGTCTCTGTGGTTGGGTTGATATGTATGACAACAGTCTCTATTGGAGATCTCTATGGTGGGGATGGTCCACATCTGAGTTATCCACCATCTCCACCAGCCATAGTTGGCTACATAGACTTAAAGGGATTCCATGAGATGAGGAGCCAATGCTCAAAGTTCTTTAACCCCAAAGAGCCACTGGTGACCAGTGGCTCCTGTGTGGACCATCCAGGTCTAGAAAAAGAGCAAAAGCAAGCAGGTCTGCTTACTCTTGATGTCTAGAGCCAGAGCTTTCCAAGAATACTAAAAATAACCTTTAAAAATAGTGCCAGGCAAAGATGCATCTTGCTGGGCTGGGGCTTGAAGGAGCCAGAGGCCCTGCCGCCAGAGCCTGCACCATCTGTCTGTGGGCTCTGCTACAGGACATGGTCTTTCCCAGCTCATCTCTATTTTAATGTGTCAGTCTACAGATCTGAGAGGTCGCCGAGGCAGAGATCAGAGAGAGCCCCACCCTCTGGCAGTAGTGGAACTGTGTTCTAGACTCCACCATCTGTTCCATCTCTCAATCCAAAGTGGGGAGTCTCTCTGGGGCCACCAGTCACCATTACTACTGCTGTCATTTCTCCACCATCCTCATCCTTGTCAATATCACAGAGCCATCAACACCCACATCTTTTCCACTCAGTTCAGCACCACAGCACTGTGGACAGCACCGTGGTAGGCTTTGAGCTATAGAGAAGGTAGTGGGCGTGGGGAGCTCAGGAGTCAGGGCACATGGCTCAGGCTCCTGGCTTCACAAGTCAGTTGAGCTCCCAGAGAATTAATGTCCCCATGGGGAGCCCTTAGGGGCAATTTGGCTTTCCTTGACTCACATCATCCTCTTTGGACTTCACCCTCACCTCAGTGGTGACAGAGTGGACAGGAGTCAGGGAGGATGAAGTGACCAGGAGAAAGAGGTTCTGGTATCAATGTAACAAGAGCATTGTATCTCCTTTGTGGGTCTTACTTTCTGTACTCCTGTCCCAGTGGAGGTGGGACAGCCTCATATGGTAAGACAGAACAAATCATGCCTGCTTCCTTGGTTCTTCTTCCCTCTCTGTGTGGCACTTCCTGATGTCCACCGAGTCCTTCAGTGGCCCTGAACTATTGGCCCCAGCAACTCTGTTTCATCTTCTGATCTGCCATAGTCCCAAAGAATTCAGGTTTAATGCCTGAAGGGCTGGGCAGGGGTAGTGGATGCTCCTTCTATGACAAAATATCTAGTTGGCTCTGTAGAGCCACTACTTAGATGAGCAGACTCCTAGGAGCAGCTGGAGCAAACCTTCCAACTCCCAGACAGCACCCAGAAGGGTCGAGAAACTGTGATTCAGCTGTGATGTTGAAAGGGACACAGTCCATCCCAAGAGGTCTTGGGGCCTGGATGTGTGTGGTCTCGCCTCCTTGCACCCTAGCCCACAAGGAAATCCGGCTCCCTGACTGGCCTTGTCCATGTCAGCCTAAGGCCAGTATATTTCTGCATTGCCATCTGTTGGTGGGCCACATGCTGGATGCAGAGTGGGCAGTGAGAAGGTTGGTGAGCATGTGAGCCAATGACTTGAGAGGTGATGCTTGGTCTCCCTCAGGGTCCTTCAGCGTGGAGGTCAGCTTTCTCTGCTGGGTGGCTCTGGGCACCTTGATACCTTCTCTGAGTTTGCTCTCTTCTCCCATGGATGGAGAATAAACACAGTGCCCTCAATATCATCACAGAACTGGGCACGAGCCTGAGGCTCAGCCGCCCCTCAGCAGTTGGGCACAATAGCTATTTATACAGTTATTAGGTGTTTCACACACATACTCTTTAACAAATGCTCAGAATGACCCCATGAGGACTAATCCCCACTTTACTGTGGAAAAACCAGGCTTACAGAATGGCCACTCAGCTAGGACACAGAGCTCCTGGCACATGTTTGGAGGTCACAAAAATGTCCACAGTTAATCCGAGAAAGAACAAATAAGTGTGAGGGCTTGGCTGTGAACTGCAGACCTGGCACAGGTGTGTGTGTGTGTGTGTGTGTGTGTGTGTGTGTGTGTGTGTGTGTGCACGTGTGCACTGTGTCCTTATAGTATCTGGATGATGACAAAAAGCTTGGCTTTTAGATTTCTGGGCTGCATTAGCCCTATCTCTACTCTCTCTGGTTGAATCCTCCTTTCCCACAGAGTGATCGCACAGCTGTGTGCGTGTGTTGCACACACACTTCTTTATGGAAGGTGGTGTTACACACAAGTGGTAGACAATGGATACGTGAAGTGTCTGGATCAAAGGGTAAATGAACTTCTCTCTCTCTCTCTCTCTCTCTCTCTCTCTCTCTCTCTCTCTGGCTTCCTTCCTGTTCTCTGGGACATGCATGTGTACAGGGACTACGTTGACAGTAGCCAGCAGGAAAGTGCTCGGTTCTCTGAGGGCACTGGGAGGAGCATCTGCAGAGATCAATGGCAAGGCCCTGGAGACCTGGTACAGTTCTTAGAGCTGGGGTTGGGATCAGGGTGAAGGCGGGAGCTGGAGTCTGGTGGGGTAATAGGGAGATGTGGCAGCTATCTTTCTGTTACTGTCACAAACACCCGAGGCAGTCACTTTATACAGCAAGAAGGTTTATGATGGGTGGCATCTTTGGCGGTCCCAGCCTAACAATCAGTTGGCCCTATTGTTCTTGGGCTTATGTACGAGGCTGATAAGCATGCTGGAGCAAAAGCAATCACCTCCTGCCTAGGTAGCAAGAAAGTGAGGAGGGACTAGGGTTCCACAATCCCTTGGGGGCACCCCCTCCCCCCCATGCCAATGACCTAAAGACCTTCCACCAAACTTTACCACTTACAGGCTGCATTGTCTGCCATTAGTGCCACATTGGGGTCCAAGACAACATGTGGTACTTGGGGAACATATTTCAAAATGGTAGCAAGAGGTTAAACCATAGCCAGGCAGTTTCTAGGCAAGATCAGCACCAGATGAAGGGTGAAGAGAACACCAAGGACTCTGAGATGGTGCCTCTTCTACCTGAGGTTCTTAGCTTTGCTTAGCACTCGGTGCCCTGACCTGGGCTTTCGGGCAGGACTGTTTTCTCCCAGGTTCTGGAGGAAAGTCTGTTGCTCTAAATGGAACCAAACTCACCCATTCCTCACATGCACCCCACAGCACCTCATCCTTTTCTCTTAGACTATGGTCCAAGGTGGGAGGCAGAGAACTCGGGGGTGGGGTATATTGAAGGTAGTGACCCTGCATAGCACCACCGTCACAGAAGACTGGGGAGACATTGGTTCCGCGGGGGAGAGGCTTGGTTGGTGGTCCTAGGCAGCATGGCAGCGGGAGATAGGCCACATAATGCCCCTGACTTCAGTCCCGTTTTGTTTGTAGTCCTTATCTGCCGTGATGACTGACCAGAGGGCCACTCTTTGAGGACCATCACCTACCTAAGTTGTGCAGCATCCCTGAGCTCCAGGAGACCATGCACTTGGAGACCTCCATGCTCTGGGTGGCTTGGCAAAGCTGTTTAGAATGACCTTTGCTCCCACCTGGGGGGGGTGGATTCTGGGAACCGCCGGGTGGGTGGGGCTCTGCATTGGCCAGCCACTCCCTCTGCTGTGTGGCTCCAGGCAGGTAGGCAGTTCAGGTTCTCTCTGAGAGGAGCTGGACAGATGACCCCAGGCTCCTGGAACACTGCTGCCGGGGACTGTGCTTGCAAGTAAGTCCTCTCCCATCAGTCCTGCTGCACAAATGCTGAGCTTTGATGCATAATCGCCAGTTTCCTGCCCGCCAGCCATTCAAAGGAGGAAAGAGAAAACCTCCTTCATTTTATCTAGGGAAGGCGGTGAGCCTGTACTCCCGCTCCCCCATGGTGGCAGCCTTTTTCTGAGATCACAGCAACAGACCAGCAATTAGACCCCAGCCTGGGAATCAATCGCAGTTACTAAAGAGCTTGCAAGGGCTGGCAATTGCGCAGTTCAATGGTGGTGGGAGTCTTGTGGTGCGTGGCTGGCTCCATTGGTCCCAGAGGTGGCCTGTGTATCTCAGAGGAGTGGCAGGGGCTCCATGTGGACTCAGAGGAGGATGCTCCTGGCAGGAGGGTCTCTTTGGCTCCCAACAGATCCCATGCTGCTTGAGTCTTTTCCCTAGCAAGGACCTCAAACATCCTCAGAGTCTCTTGTGGCATTCTCCTTTTAGGAATAAGGAATAAGGCTTTTGCTCTGGGGGTAGAGTACTTGCTTAGCATCAGCAAAGCCCTGGGCTTCATCCTCAGCACCAAAACCCAAACCAAACATAAAGCAACTATCCTGGTATATGGTAACAAGTTTGGCCCTAAAGCCCAGATCTCCCACCCTCTACTCCTGCCCCATGACCAGCTCACACATGGGTTCTCTGTGCCCCTATAGTTCCCCATGCACCATCCTTTCGGCACCTCCTGCTAGGGAAAGGAAGACTAGGTTCAGAGTGTCTCCAGTGTGGTGTTGTCTTGTCCTTGTTCAACTGCCCACTTTACTCTATCACCGGCCTCAAGCTGTCTTGTGAGAGGTGCCCCCGTCTGACAGAGCCCTACCTGTGTTTCCCCATGATGAAGTTTTCAACTGGTCTCTGTCCCTTGAGAGGGCCCAGAGCCAGATTAACACTGTCTGAGCAAAGCTCTCCATACTGTCATAAAGCTATGATGACGGTACCTGTCCCACTCGAGAGCAGAGTCCTGGTCATAGCTGCCAGAATGAATTCTGAACCTTTACTTAGGCCTAGATCTTACCTGTGACCTTGACAATGTTCCAACTATCTGGGATTTTCCCCTCCTACACCCCCATCCTTGAGCTATCTGTGGCCTGTGAAATGCTGCCATCCACGTCAGCCTGTGTCTTCTTCTTGTTGAATGCCGCAGGTCAGGGGTCACCTTTCTTACTACTCCCTGAATGTCAGCTTCATTTTATTCTTTCTTGAGTGTTTGATGGGCCTGTCACCTGTCTCTAGCTTTTTCTAGCTGCCCAGTCCTTGGCATGGAACAAGCCCTTACTAAGAAGGACAGACAAGGTACCCTGAGGGTGGTGAGTTCTGTGCACAGCCCCTTGGTCTCTAGAAGATCCTCTCCATTAACCTAACACTGTTGTGGGTTGGAGTCAGGGACAGCTTCTTCCTCCTTGTTCCCAGGTGGTCTCACTCTGTAGCCAGGCTGAGGTGACAAGATACTCTAGGGTCCCACCAGGCAGAACAGTGCAGGAGACTTTCTTGTATGATCCCTTCTAGGAGAAGGGTCCATGGCCAGCAGTACTGCGGCTTGGGTAATGCCCACAGTAATGGGAGTTGGGAAATGCCCCCAGTGATAGGTATGGGGTAATGCCTATGGTGATAGAGGTGGGATGATGTCCACAGTGATAGGTGTGGAGCAATGCCCACAGTGATAGGGGTTGGGCAATGCCCACAGTGATGGAGGTGGGGTGATGCCCACAGTGATGGAGGCTGGGCAATGCCTGAAGTGATGGAGGTGGGGTGATGCCCACAGTGATAGGGGTTGGGCAATGCC
>NC_022017.1:29997291-30007109 GCF_000317375.1 Microtus ochrogaster | reverse complement strand
GAGGTGGGGTGATGCCCACAGTGATAGGGGTTGGGCAATGCCTGGAGTGATGGAGGTGGGGTGATGCCCACAGTGATAGGGGTTGGGCAATGCCTAGAGTGATGGAGGTGGGATGATACTCAAAGTGATGGGAGTTGAGCAATGCCCAGAGTGATGGAGGTGGGGTGATGCCCACAGTGATGGGGCCTGGGCAATGCCCACAGTGATGGCAGTGGGGCAATGCCCAGCAGTGCTGGGTGGGGAGCACCTTGCATCAGCTGTGCTGTGCTGAAGCTGGGGATCCAGAGATGAGGTGAAATTCGAGATTCCCAGAGCTCGCTAACAGGAAACAGGAGTTCAGGATGCAGTCATTCATACTGTGACACTTATGTAGCTCCTTCTGCTCTCCATGGGGTCATGTTGGAGCTAGGAAATCAAAAAGGAACAGGGCCTGCCTGCCCATCACAGCCTCAAGCCTCAGAGGAGGACAGAGATACAGAAGATGGGGGATGGATCAAACACAGGGGCCCACAGTGTAAGTCAAGGAGATACCGCGGAGGTGACTTCCCAGAGGAGGTGACACCCCACCCCATGCAGCTTCAAAGACAGAAGAAGGCTCCTAGGAAGAGTAGAAAGGAAGGCTCTAGAGAGAAAGGGGCTGAGTAAGGGAAGCTGGGAAATGGGGGTGGGGGAGGAGGGGCGTGGCTCATGGAGGGGTGCTGAAGCTACAGGTGACCTGAGCTGAGGGCACAAAGCCAACAGCAGGGGCTTGATAACTTGGCTCCTGTAGGTAAATGGTACTAAAAGCCCAGCAGGACAATGGCCTGAGGCCAGACTCCTGGCTCATAGCCAGGCTGTCTTTCATTGCTCAAGGCAGCAATAAGGAAGCATAAGATCAAGATCAAACCTGGCCTAAAGTGGGCTGAGGGAGTTAAGTAAATGGAAAGAGAGAGAGAGAGAGAGAGAGAGAGAGAGAGAGAGAGAGAGACAGAGAGACAGAGAGAGACAGAGAGAGAGAGAGAGAGAGAGAGAGAGAGAGAACTCCTCAGCCTGGCCTGAAGAATGGCCTGGCTCCCTGTTCTAGGCGGTGTGCAGGGGTGAGAGAGGTGCACAGGGGAGCAAAGAAAGGAGGACAAGGGAAGGAAAGAGATACCGACCACAGCGCTCTGTGTATCAGGAGAGCACAGCACCAGGGAGCAGCCAGCAGCCAGGGGCCAGGGTAGGAAGGGAATTGGTGATAGCAGAGGGAAGGATGGAGACAGTGGGTGGAGCAGAGCCTAGGGCTGAGGCCAAACACCAGGCTTCATGAAGCAGGGATGAGAAGCAAGGCTTATGCTGACTTCAGGGTTCAAGGTGTTGGTGGGAGAGGGACAGGGAGCCAGGAGTGGTTGAGTAGGGAGCCATGGTTTGTCTGACACCTTTGGGGGGGGGTCCTTCCTGCCTTATTCCTGACACTGTCTCAGTGGAGGGACATGAGTGAGGAGGCCAGGAGAGTGACCAACTGTTCTCTTTACCTTTCTCCAGTGGTTTGGCTTCTATGGAAAAGGTACAGTAACAGGATCCCATATCCACTCCAGATGAGATTAACCACTGGGACAACCAGAGAAAGACTTTCCAGTATGTGTAAGGAGCAAATGGAGGTACAGTTTCTATTAAGAAAGAATAAGAGCACTTAGGCTGAGGCAGGAGGATTGCTGTGAGTTCAAGACAAGCTTGGATTGCACAGAAAGTGACAGGTCAATCAAAATAGAAGTCCTACAAAAGATTTTAAAAGGAGAGATGGGATAGGAAAATGTGGGTAAGGAAAGCAGAAAAGGAGCCAAGTTGAGCAGATGGACAAGTATAGTCTAAAAGTCTAGGATACAGAACAAGAGAGTCATCAAAACTAAAATGCAGGGCTGGAGAGTAGGTTCAGCAGTAGTGGCTGCTCTTCCGGAGGACCTGGGCTTGATTCCCAGTACCCCCGTGGTGGCTCACAATCACCTTGTAATGAAACTCCAGTTTCAGTGAAACCAGTGCCCTCTCCTGTCCTCTGTGGATACCAGGCAAGTACGTGATACACAGACATGCATGCAGGCAAACACTCATATACATAACATAAAGTAAAAAATCAATAAATAATTCAGCTAAATAGGTAAACAGATGAATAAGATTGGAAACAAAATAAATGGGTTTAAAAATGAAATTCAGTGGATCATATAAAACACAGGGGCAGGCTGGCTGAAGAACTTATCAATAACACTTGAGAGGCACAAGAGGAAACACAGGAGTGGGGTCACTGACATAGTTGTCGACACAGTGTTTGTTGTGCAAACATGAGGGGCCTGAATTCAGATGCCCAGCACCCACATCAAAGAGAGGCTTTGTGGCATGAGCCTGTAATGTCAGCATAGAAGAGGCAGAGACATGATGATCTGGGACCTTGCTGGCCATCTAACCTAGCTAATTGGTGAGCTCCAAGTTCAGCAAGATGACCCTGTCTAAAACATAAGGTGGAGGGTGGCTGAAGAAGTCCTCTGATTGTGACTTCTGGCCTCCACATGCACACATGCAATCTACCCATAGTGCACATACATGGTGCATAGCAAGTCCTCTGAATGGAATCATTCCTCCCTGGAGGGAGGCTCCTTAAGAATGAGGAGATAAACAACTCACAAGTCTTAGGAAGTTCCTGAAACTTAAGTGATTCTCAAGTCCCTTCTCCAGGGTTGTAGATACAAAGGCCTGCTGGGGGAGAGGAGACTTTGACCAGCAGAGCTGCCAGCAAGTCATGTAGGGAGCTCCAGGAATGCAGTTTTCATGAGTCATCATGCATGTTAGTGTTGTTTTACCAATGATGCAACTGTCTTTGAGTCACCCATGCTCCTGTAAGTAACCTTAATAAATTCACTGGTTCACCAAGACAGGTGGAAACTGTCTTCAGCCTGCCCATTGACTTCCTATCTGGGGCGAACAGATATTTGTTCACTAATCCCCAGAAAAAGTCACACACATTATCACCACTACCACCACTGCCACCACCACTGCAACCACAGAAGCAGTCCATGGAGTGGGTAGGTATGGGTGGAATTCCATTCACTGGAAGGAATGCGGATGAGATGGAACTGGGGTTTTCCAAGAATGAAGGGCATGTGGCCCTTGGAGAAGAAAACATGGAGAGAGGTAATGGGTTTCCTTTACTGTTCATCCAGCTGCTAAACAACACACATGTGGGAGGAGATTTACGGGTGAGAAAGAGCCACCTGAAGAGAGTAGGTGACAGGGGCACAATCGGGAATAGTAACTGACCTGCCAACTAGCCTGGAAAACTAGTCGCATGGGTGGATAGTGAGCGTACACACAAGGGGTCTTGCTGTAAAGGCAAGAGACTTGTGAGGTGCAACGGAAGTGTGAAAGCATCAGGTTGCTTCCAAGGAACTTGCCTGCATCCCAGAAAACTCAAAAATACTCGTACAAAGGGACCTTGCAATCAGAAAAAAAATTTACAATGCCTTGCAGGAGCAAACAATATGAGGACAGTATGATGCTTGATGTGGAGAAAAGAATGAATTGAAATAAATCCAGAACACAGATGTCAGCACATGACTATGCATATTTAACATTAAGTCAAAATGAGTTGAGTGTGATGGGGCTTGCATATACTCACAGCATTTGAGATAGAAACACGATGGGGTGCAAGCCTGAGGCCTGACTGGCCTGCACTGTGAGACCCCAAGTTAAAAAAATACAATGGTAGAAGTGGAAGAAATAAATAAAAGGTTTAATGAATGGAACAAGGATGTTACTTGGTATTATAGAAGTGAGATTTCTAGACATGAAACTAGAATAGGAACATTAAGTGGGGAGGAGGATGGGAGGGGAGGGTAAAGAAGGGAATATGGGGAGAGACAATTAGCACCAAAGGCCTTGACAAACCAGATGGAAGCCTACTGCTGTAGAATATTCTGAAAAAGTATACACAGATATGAAAAGAATTTAAAAGGAGTTATGTAATTGAGGAGACAGTATCCCAATTAGACATCTTATGCCACCAAGTAAAACCTCCAGTGCCAGGAAAGGGTTACATCTTGTTGAGCCATTGACCAAAAGGGTTCCATAGGAACACCCAGACGTCACAGGCTGGGGCTATCGATTGCTCATCTTACTTGATGGTAAGGCCCCAATTCTGAAGACACTGCGTACTTGCTGTGGTGGTTTGAATGAGAATGGCCCCAATAGGCTCATAGATTTGAATACTTGGTCACCAGGGAGGGTCACTCTCTGAAAGGATTAGGGGTTGTTCTTTATTGGAGGAAGTGTGTCACTGGGGTTGGGCTTTTGCAGTTTCAAGAAGACTATTCCAAGTCCAAAGTCACTAGAAGCCAGCAGTGTTGGCTCACACTTTTTATCCCAGTTCTTGGGAGTCTCATGCCTTTAATCCCAGCATTAGGGAGGTGGAGACAGGAAGGGCGATGGCTAGGCAGAGAGAGGAATTTAAGGAGGAAGAAGACAAGTGCTCAGTGCAGTCTGAAGTTTATTCATGCAGTCTGAGGATGCATTTGAGGAGAGAGTCTGAGGACAAAATCACCCCTTTGGTCTGAGCATTGGTAGAGGTAAAAGGTCTCTCTAATGCTCGGTTGCACTGCTTCTCTGACTGCTTTCACCCCATAATCTCTGGTCCTGGGTTTTGTTTATTAAGACCAATTAGAATTCATGCTACAAAAAAAAAATCAGTGAACAACTTCAATGGCCTAGTGTGTATATAATGAAAGTCTATAGGATAGGGTGGGTCAAAAAACTCAAAGTGGTGAAAGAACTTAAAGTCAGTGGAAAAATGATTGAAGGACCCCCCTATAGCCTGTCAACTTCAAGGTCAGAAATGATGAAGAGATCTATATCCAGGTATACCATAAACAACCTGCTTGAAGCTAGTGATGGGGAGGAATATTTAATGAATCGAGGTCCTGGTTGAGGCAGGAGGTGAGAGGTGTGAGGTAGGTGGAAGTGGGAGGTAAATCAGAAGGCAGGAGAGGATATTGGAGGCAGAAGACATGAGATAGTAGAAGAATTAGGATGGCAGATGACTTTTCTGTGTACACTATGCAGGTAGGGTGACAATGGAGCTGCACCACACTAGAAACACATAGGACTCTTTTTTTTCCCCTCATTGTCAAACACCCTTGAAGGAAAATTGAGTGTTTATATAAAGGGCAGGGCAGTAGCAACAGACAGCCACACCCAGATACTCAAGACATATGGGATGTATAAAAGATCTAAAAGCAGACACATGACCACAGCAGGGCAAACTTCCCATGATCCTGTGGGGATTGATGCAGCAAGACCTTTAGTCTATATTCAGCCATGAAATGTCACCTGATGGTTCAGTGTCAAGGTTAAACATGCATTCTAGAAGTCTCAGGGCGTTCCCTAGAATCACAAAGCCAAGGCTGGGAAACAGAACCCAGACAGGTCTAGTTAACATCATAAAATAAGAAACAAATTTTAAAAATGGATAAAAGTGCACTTTTAAAACAGATGACAAGGGTCAGAGTGAAAGTTAGCTATATAACCAATGACACTTGGCTGGGAACTTGAATGGAGTCAAAGAAGATTGGGCAGTGACGTTAATGTGTGTGGTTGATAGTGGATGCTTGATATCGCACACCAGTCCAGATCCACATAAATGGGGGAGCTGTGTACAGTGTAATCCTAATGTTATCTGTGGCTCTTAGTTAATAAGACTGTGCTTGTATCTAATACATTTCTGTCATTTGCCAATTTTAATGAATTCCCAAGGCAGGGTTCATAGGCAAGCTGCTGAGAGGGGACTGGCATTCTCTCCCTGTTCAAGTTTCCTACCAAACTGCTCTATGAATTTCAAAAAGAAAACCAGAGTGGTTATGCTCCTATCTGGACTTCAGAGTGAAGAAGATTGCCAAGGATAAAAATGATTTCATTTTATGATACCATGATATGATATTATCTTATGATAAAGGAGTTGGGTTGTTGAGAGGATGAAATCCAATATTCCCACATTTAATAGCAGCCTTAAAATCCACAAGGAGTCTCCAATAGAGCTGAGGAGAGCGGAGTGTAATACAGGAGAAGCTAGCCCACTCTCTCCAGAGCCAACCCAAGCCATTGGTAAGACTCCGGTTGCATAGCATTTGAATGATGTTGACAATTGACCTGATCTAATTGACATTTAAAGAACAATTGGCGCCACCAGCAGAACACACATTATTTTTAAATATTTAAGAGTCGTTTTAAAACTGGATTGCCTTCGGGAACCATGAGACCACTCAGTAAGTTTAAAAGGAATCAATCCATATATAGTACGTGCTTTGACCACAATGGAAGGAGAAAGGGAATTAATAACAGAAAGCTATCTGAAGTATCTCCAGGTGTTTGAGAAATGAATGCATGAGTCAAAAAAAAAAAAAGGAAAAGAAAAGAAAAAAAACTTTGAATGGGACATTAGAAAGTACCCTTAGCCATTACCATGAGACATCGGGATTAGCATCATGGCAGTGTGTGTGTGTGTGTGTGTGTGTGTATGTGTGGTGTGTGTGAGAGTGTTTGCTTGTTTACAGAAATATTTTCCTGCATTAAAAAATAAGATCCAAAGTCATTACATTTAAATTTTATCTTAAGAAACTAGAAAGTTAAACAAATTAAACCCAGAGGAAGTAAAATCAACAGTAGATCAAAGGTCAACGAAACTGAAAATATAAAGACAACAGAGAAAATTGATAAAATTAAAAAATTCTTGGCTTAATGTGGTGATGCATACAAATAATATCATCACTTGGAGGTAGAGGCAGGAGGATTAGGAGTTCAAGGGCATCCTCAACCACAGAGTTCAGTGAAAATCCTATCACAAAAGAAAATAAAACAAAATACAACCCCACTGCACAAAACAAAGGTAATTATTTGAAATGGATAAAACTTATAAATCTCTCACTAAACTCACTAGGCAAGACTAATTTTAAGAAGACACATTCCCATCTTAGGGTCGAGAGGGGAGACCTCAAATACTCACAGATCCCATAGCTGTGGACAGAGTAATGAAAGGACAACATGGAACAATTTTTGCTAATCTATCTGGCACCTATGAAGGATGACTTTCTTGACAAACAGATTTGTTTAAGGACAAATAGGCCACCAGCATGATCCTGTATCTAAGAGATTTCATTTGCAGTTGAAAGTTTCCCCAGAAGAAGCTAGCCCCAAATGTCTCCCCGGAGAATTCAGCTGAGCACTTATGGATGGAACTGTATTAGTTCCACACATATTCTTCCAGAAAACTGAACAAGACAGGATTCTCTCCAGGTCGTCCTATGAGCCCAGTACGACCCTCATCTTCAAACAAAGAAAATTAAGGGAAAAAATCCACAGGCCAATACTTCTTATGTACATAGAGATGTTAATGTGAAGTCTGATTATTTCAAATTAAATCTGACAACATATGAAAAATATGGTACATCATGATCATGTGGCATTTATTCATCAAGAATGCAAGGTTGGTTTAACACTTAATAAAAGACAATCAATACCATTTTCTGTTACACAAACTAAAATCTTTTGGAAGGTTTTCTTTTTCATGGGTTTCGAAAAGCATTAGGCAATCTCTAGTTTGTTTGCTTATTTATTGTCTTAAGTTAGGGTTTCTGTTGCTATGCAGAGACACCATAACCAAGGTAACTCTTATAAGGGAAAACATTCAGTTGGGGCTAGTTTAGTCCATTATCATCATGGTGGGTGGTACACAGGCAGACATGGTGCTTGGGAAAGAGCTGAGAGATCTACATCTTTATCCACAGGCGGCAGAAGGAGTCTGTTTCCATACTGGGCATAGCTTGAGCATAGGAGACTCAAAGCCCACCCCTACAGTGACACACTTCCTCCAAACTAGACCACATCTACTCCAACAAAACCACACCTCCTAATAGTACCTCTCCCTATGGGAACCATTTTTTTTTCAAACCATCACATTCTACTCTCTGACTCCCATAGGCTAATAGCCATATAATAATGCAAAAATGCATTCTGCCCAACTTTAAAAGTCCCCATAGTCTATAACAGTCTCAGAGTTACTCAAATGTCTGAAGTTTCAAGTCTCTCTTGAGATTCATGCAATCTCTTAACTGCACTTCTCTCTAAAGTCAAAATAAAAAGAAAAGATCACATACAACCAACATAAAATGGCATAGGATATACATTACTGTTCCAAAATGAAGGAAAGGGAAGATAATGAGGAAATACTGGACCAAAGCAAGACTGAAAACCAGCCGGGCAAACTCCAAACTCTGCATCTCTATGCTTGATGTCAACGTGCTCTTCAGATCTCCAATTCATTTCAGCTTTGTTCTTTTTCTTGGGCTGGTTCTTCCTGTCAGCAGTTGTCCCCAGCAGGTACCCCATGACTCTGTCATCTTAGAGTCTCCAAGGCAGTTCAGGCTTCACTTTCACAGCTACACTCAGTGGCCTCTCTAGGCCTCCATTCAGAGACACTCCTGACACATGCTTTCCTTAGTCAAAACTTTCCTTAGTCGCTGAGGAAGAACCCATAACCCATTTTGTCTATCTTCGACTCTAAAGCCATGGCCACATGCGCAAAGCTGCAAAGTCCTCCTGCTTGCTGGGGCTGGAGCATGGCCCCGTCATTCAGTTACATCTTCACCGGCTTTCAGTTTTCAATGGTGACCTTCACGGCCTAACCTCAGCCGTCCTGGAACTTGCTCTGTAGACTAGCCTGGCCTCTAACTCAGAGATCTGCCTGCCTCTGCCTCTGGAGTGTGGTGATTAACGGTGTGCACTAACACTCCTGGCTCTGAACTTTTCTTTAATCCCTTTCACAAGTTGGAAGCTTAGCTGGGTCAGATTTTGCCCTAAGGTCCCCACTTTCTTTATTCCATTTCTTAATCTGTTTTATCTCCTTGAACACAGGATTTAGCTCTGTTCTACTTCTGGTGTCCATTTTCTCCTCAAATTGTATGTTTTGTTTATTTCCTTTCTCACATTGCTCCGTTTCATTGTAAATCTTCATTAGAGTCAACACTAATAACCACAGGACAGAGTTAATACGAGGCTATTTTGAGATTTCCTATGCCCATGGAATTAATCTAAATCTCTTTATTTTAGCCTCAGGAAAACTTTTTGGACAACGGCAAAAATTAGCCACATTATTCACCAAAATATCACAAGACCAGTCTCTAGGCCCCATACTAACATTCTTCTCTTCTGAAACCTCTTGAGCCAGGTCCCCACAGTTCACATCACCCTCAGTTACCACTGTCTTCCATGTTCCTAATGGGATGACTCATTTATCCCCACTTAGAGCATTCAACTTCTTTTCTAATTCAAAGTCCCAAAGTCAATATTCCTCTAAACAAAAACATGGTCAGGCCTATCGCAGCAATTCCCCAGTCCCTGGTCCCAGCTTCTGTCTTAGTTAGGATTTTTATTGCTGTGAAGAGACACAATGACCAAGGTAATTCTTATAAGGGAAAACATTTAATTGGTACTAGCTTACAGTTCAGAGGTTTCGTTCATTATCATTATGATGGGAAGCAAGACAGTCTGTAGCAGATGTGGGGCTGGAGAAGGAGCTGATAATTCTACATATTAATTCATAGGTAGCAGAAAGAGCATGTGTCCCCTGGACATAGTTTGAGCATAGAAGACTTCAAAGCCTGCCCCACCCAGTGACACACTTCCTCCAACAAGGTTACACCTGCTCCAACAAAGCCACACCTACTAATAGTGTTGCACCCTATGGACCTTCTTCTTCTTCTTCTTCTTCTTCTTCTTCTTCTTCTTCTTCTTCTTCTTCTTCTTCTTCTTCTTCTTCTTCTTCT
>NC_022017.1:29971835-29997036 GCF_000317375.1 Microtus ochrogaster | reverse complement strand
TGGAATTATAGGTCTGTACCACCAGGTCTGCCTCCAGTCAGCAAATGGGAGAAAGAGAAGCTTCTCAAATTGATGACAGCCTTGTACTACAAAAGCTTGTGCCAACACCCTTCTTAATGCAGGCTGGACCCCTCCAGTCGGGACCAGCACAAGGATGTCTCACCATTTCCAGCCAGGTCAATAAGTCTGAAACAGAAAGAAAATTTATCTAAGTAGGAAAGGAAGAAATAAAGTTTCCACTAGCAGACAATATGGCTGAATTTGTAGGAACATGACAAGAGTCTGAAAGGCCCTTTAGCCTGCTGGAACCAATACCTCTGTTCAGAGATTTTAGAGGACACAATATTTCACAAACAGAAACAACCAGGACCCAAATTTAAGAGTATTCTAGAGACATCAATCTTCAGAAACATACCTAACAAAATACATGAAAGACCTGCATTAAAAAAAAAAACACAAAACGTTGCTGAACTTGTGTTCAAAGCCTTAGTTAGTCTTCTCATTACTGTGATAAGACTCTGTGACCGAGAGCAACTTGGGGAGAAAAGGGTTTACAACTCTCGGGTCATACTTCATTATGGGTAGTTGAGGCAGGAACTGAAACAGAAGCCACGGAGGAATGCTGCCTCCTGGATTGTTCCTTATGACTTGCTCGGTATGCTGTTGTACATTCCAGGACCACCTTCCCAAGGGTGATACCACCCACAGTGAACTGGGATTTTCTGCATCAATTATTAGTCAAAACAATGCCCTATAGGTGTGTCTTCAGGTCGGTCCAATGGGGGCATTTTCTGTACTAAGGTTTCTCTTCTCAGATGACTCTAGCTTGTGTCAAGTTGAAAAAAAAACCACCAAAATCAAACAACCAGTGCAGATATGAAACATCAACAATTTAGAGGTATCTATCCCGAGTGGGTCAGAAGACTCCAAATTGGTCTATAGATACAGGGTGATTTCAATCAGAGCAGGAGAAATTCCTTTTAAGGACTTTGATCAGTTAGTTTGAAATCTCAGAGGTAATTATGGAGGTCTGGAAGCAGCAAAACAATTTACACACACACAGACACACACACACACACAGACACACACGCACACACAGACACACGCACACACCCTGAAAAATGGACGACAAAGACCACACACGGCTTCAAGACTTAGAAACCCACGGTGAGTTGACAGTGCAGCCCTAGCACAAGATGGACAGACGCATCAACGGAACAGAATATAAAGCTTAAAATAATCCTGCTCACATATGGACAAGTGATTTTCACAAAAGGTGCCAAAGCAGTGTAGGAGAAAGGACCAGCTTTCCCACAAACAGTCGAACAATGATACATTCCGCACACCCCCAGGGAAGCACCATATGTAAAAACGACTTAGAATGGATCAGAGACCTAAATATGAAATGCAAAACTATGAAACTTCTAGAGGGAAACATGGAGGAATGCCTTTGAACCGTGGGTCAGGCAAATATTTCATCACAGGATGCTCAGCAGACACAAAGAGTAGTAAAGTGGACTTCAGCAGGATGCTAACTGGTCTTTACAAGGCATGGCCGGCAGAATGTGGAGAGGTCACAGGTAGTTTGATGGTTTGTTTTCATGGGCGGCATCACTGGGTGTAGAATCAACGAAACGCACCTATGGGTGTGTCTGTGGTGGTAGCTGTGGATGGAAGACCCACCCTTACTGTGGGTTGCTCATCATAGCAGGAAGTGGGGTCCCAGACTGAATGAGGAAAGGGGAGCTGAGCACCAGAATTTATTTCTGCTTCCTTATTGCTGAATCGATGTGACCAGCTGCCTCTGACTCCTGTCACATGATGGGCTGTCCCTCAAAGGTTGAGCCAAAGCCATCCTTCTTTAAGTGACTTCTGTTGGGTATTTTGGGACAGCACAAGCAAAGTAACTAACCTAAGTCAGAAGAAAATATTGAATTGAATATGTATTGAATGGAAGACTTCTAACCCAAATGCATAGAGAGCTCTCAAAATGCGAACACTTAATAAAAACAAAAGTGAGGAAAGATTTAACTGACTCTCCACAAAGTGACCCATCCACCCTCCCTGCAGGGGAAGCAGCCCAGCAAAGCTTGGGATGGTCACAAAGTGACCCAGCATCCTCCCTGGAGGGGAAGGATCCCAGCAAAGCTTGCTCACGATAGTGACAGCAACTTTGATTCCATCCATGGAATACCACTCAGCTGTAAAAAGGAACAAGTTATAGATCCACGCTACAAGTTTATCAACTCTTAAAGGGTTGGCGCAAATGGAAGATGCCAGACAGACTACGGAGACTCTTCTGTTCAGTGATGGGAGACAGTGATGTTCATGTGTACAACTGACAAAACATTAATCTCCAGGCTGCCAAGAACATCTGCAAGTCAATCAACAAGGAAAAGACAAAAAAAATGGGTAAAGCATTTATATCTCTATAAAAAATAGCAAAATGACGGAGAGAGACAGGGGAGAGGTGGGGGGGGAGTGAGATAAGAGAGAGAGGAGGGGGAGAGAGAGAGAGAGCAGACGGCAGCAGCACATTCTAATTGCACCAGGGAGAGTGTGATTTAGTCCAAGAGGTTTTACACCCGTCTGCAGAATGGAAAGAGCTAGATGATGGTAGACAGCCTGCGCAGTGAGGTGTGGGATGAGCGACGTGTGACACGCCAAAACCCCATCATTGTGTATTCTCATGGTTCAAGTCTCAGCAAATGCCACTTCTGGAAAATTCCTCCAGGGAATGCTTGGCTCTGGCATCCTTAGCCAAGCGAATATTGGAAACACAACACTTCTGTCCATCAGCGGCACGATGGTCAAGCCACTGAAGTGAGCTTAACCAAAGGCCAGGGTTACACAACTTGAGCTGGAACTCCACTCAGCAGGCAGGTTAGCCCAAATGTGGATGCCTAGCGCTGCACAGGGTGCAGAGTGCATGCTGCTGGGTGATGTTTCAACTTACAAGAGACACCTGTGCATTGTTCATGGAAGAAGGGAAGTACAGGCCAATGCGGCACGGCTGGGGAGATGGTGTTAAGATGGAGGAGCTGGGGCAGCCGGTGATGAATAAAGAGGCAGAGAGGCTGGGTCTTGTTTTCCTCCTCCATCTCTGGGCTGTAGCTGGAGTTTGGCACAAGAGTATGTGTCCTGGGGCATTCTGGCTGTCCAGCAAGGGAATAGATCCAGATAGCCTTCTTACCCCAGGAGGAAAATGAAGGGCATGTGTGTGTGAGTTGGTCAGCAGCTCCTGTTTTCACCAGCCTGCTTGTGGTGTAAATGCATCGCATCAGGGCTTGCCCAGCCCAGCTGATCCTTCCTGCCCCTCATTGGCTGTGTGCTCTGTCAGTCTGTGGCTGCTGGTGATTTGGTATCTGAGAAGCACAAACTGACACCTGCACACGCCTGGCTGGTACACACCTCTGTGAAGGGTGACCTCCGTGGCCTTGTCTCCTTGAGAGGTCTTGTGTGACTCTTCCCAGCAATCAGGCTGCTAAGTGCTCCCCTGCAAGGTGCCCCTCCCATGTCAGCATGTGTTCTGAGTGCCTGTGCTAGCCTTACCCCCACCACTAGCAGAACCCTCCATTACTAGTGTTGCCTATTTTTGCTTGTTTTCTAGGTTTTTTTTTTTTTTTCTGAGATGTGATTCTCTCTGTTTAGCCTAGGCTGGCCTTGAACTTGCTATCCTTCCGCCTCCACCCACCAAGTGCTAAAATTACGTCTGTGCCATTCTGCCTGCTTCCATTCATCTTTGCTTTGATGGGTGCAGAACAGCCACACAAATATTCTCCTGAAGACAGAAGTCCTATTTTCTTGTGCTTTGGCCCCCTCAGGATCCTGCTATAATCACCTTTCTGTGACCTTTGCCGTCTTTGCAAGCCTCTCAGCCTCTGGGTTCTAGAGAGAAGTCTGCTTTGGTCCCTGAGGGGCAGGGGTTTTTCAGTATCATGCATCATTAAATACAGAACTCAATCTTGACCCTGGAATCTGTCCCCTGATTTCTTTCTTGCTGTGTGTGTGTGTGTGTGTGTGTGTGTGTGCACTGCAACCTCAGAACACGTCCTCCATGCCTCTCTGGCAGAACTGAGGGATGGTTGGCAATGCCCCTTTCCCTAGCCCCTGGTCAGCTGAGGCTGCTAGAAAGGGCAGCTTTCCCATGTGCTCCCACAGAGCTGTCACTGAGGGTGCGATCTGTCAATGCAATATCTTGTTGCAGAGCCTGCAAGTTAGACTTCAGCAAAGCAAACAAAGGAAATTCACTTATTATTAACTGATGGTGGGCGTGAGACCAGCTGCTTTCAAGATGCAAGGGAAAGCATGGAAGAAACGATTACCACTCAAGGCCATTCTCCCTTCTGGCTGCTTATGAGGGTGATAGACCTGGAAATAACAGACTGGCAAGGTAACATCCCCACAGCATCATCTGGTGTACCTGACGTGGCCTGGCCCTGACGACATGGTTGTGAAATGATGACAAACAGTGGCAGTATAGACGGCCTAGTAAATCGCTCATGCTCCAAGCTCACTCACCCACTCCAACTCACTGGATACTTCCTTTGTGCATGCGGGTGGCATTCAACATGCACTGTGTTGCATTGGCCATGCATTGTGTGGCATTCAACGTGTACTGCGTGGCATTCAACATGCATCACTTAATTTAATCATTGCATCAGCCCTAACAAGCAAGCGCTGCTGTTATCCCACTTTTCAGGTGACAAGTGGAGGCTGCCTGGCTCCTTGGCCCAAGTCTGTGATCCACTAGGTTGATAGCAGCAGTTCAACCCAGGCTGCCAGCTCCCGAGTGCGCATGCTCTGTGAGCCTGGAGGGGAACCTCGCTCTCATTCTTCTTCTGTTCTAGTTTCCCAGGTGAGGTGACTGGCAGACTGCCGCCTGCTCAAGGTCAGGTGGAGAGGAATGGCCACATTTCCCCATTTCTGCCTCCTCTCCTACAGCCTTGCCAGTTTCAGAAGCTTATAGACTTTACGTTCGTTAAACGTAATGGGGCAGGCGAACCTTCCACCTGGGCACAGGGTCGCCTCGGCAAGAAAATGCTTTGGGCTCAGTGTGGGTCAGGTGTTCACCTCCGGTGAGCGCTGGAAGGGTCTGAGGCTGGCACCTACAGACAGTAGCATCCTTGGGAGAGCACCGCATGGGTGTTCTGTCTCTGATTTTGCATCCCAGTCTGGTTGTATGTGGAGGGGGGGATGGGCATGGGCGGTGTAGGACAAAGATAAGATCATAATCAAAAGCATGGATGTTTCAATGTCACATTTTAGAAATTCAAGGGAATTAAAAAATGTTTATCAAGACCCAAATTGCAAATTTTAAAATAAAGACTAGAGCTGGATGCAAGAAGGCAGCAGGACCACTGCGTTGCATGCAGGGCAGAGTCCTCTGACCACTGGAGATCCAGTACTGAATTACTGGAAACGGTGAACAATAATCCCAAGTGTTCTCCCCCAAGAAGCATTGTGAGGGAGTGCAGGTGCTAGGCTTCCACGGCCCAGACCCACTTCAAAATAGCCTGCTCTGCACAATGAGAGGTGTGCTTCTTATATGTCAGAGAGAACAAGTTAAAAAGTGTACACAGTTGATATTTAGTTCCTCCCACATCCAAAACACTTCGTTAAAATAGCATTTCTTAGACTGGGGGAGGTGGGCCTATGGTGCAGAACTTGCTTCATGTGTGAGGCTCCAAGTTTGACTCATAAGTGGTGGCTAGGTACGTATGATAGATACCCAGACGACACAGGTGATAGGTAATAGATGGAAGAGGGATAGCTAGATAGATGGTAGATAGAAGATGGATATATGATTGATATTGATGATAGATTATAGACATCTAGGTACATATGATAGTTATATAGACAACACAGGTAAGTGATTGGTAATAGATGGAAGATAACTAGATAGATGGTAGATAGAAGATGGATGGACAATTGATATTGATATATTATAGACAGATGATAGATTAGTGGTTCTCAACCTGTGGGTCATGACCTCTTTGAGGGTTGAATGACCCTATCACAGGGGTCGATTATCAGATACCCCTCATATCAGATATTTACATTATGATTCATAACAGCAGCAAAATTACAGTTAAGATGTACCAACAAAATTAAGTTTATGGTTGCGGGGGTCACCAAAAGGAACTGTGTTAAAAGGTCGCAGCATTAGAAAGGTTGAGAACCACTGTGGTGGACAGACAGACAGACAGACAGACAGACAGACAGATTGTAGACACAGTCCTACTCCTACTGTCCTACTGAGCACTCAGCCCTATCTTTAAGTAAAACTTTGAGAGTTTGGTCACCTTGGTTTTAACTTTTCCCAGATTTATGTTAGAATCATTTTTACCTGGTGGCTGAGTTTTTCAGGTATCCCTTTGAACTTTAACCCTGTCAAGAGGCTCAGCAGCCTGCCCTGGATCTGGACCTGGGTGACCAGGCTTCTCCATGGCTTCCAAGCTTGTTCACCGGGCTTGAGAAGCATCCTGGCTGAATATTAGCAAGATGTATGACCTAGCTTGTTCCACATCCTAATGCCCCATGGCTCTTTGGACCAGTGTTTTGTGGCCCAGCACACTGCCTCTGGCCACACACATCCTGCACACAGTGCAGGCCCTTTAAGCTTCCTGTTTTCCTACAGAGTTACCTGGGCACCTAGTCACCTGGTCTAAGGGCTCCCTCCTCTGCAGTCAGGAGGTGGCAGAGCCAATCTTGCCACCTAGCCTCAGAGTAGTTATCTGGGCAGGAGGTTATCCACAGCCTTCTTGATTGGCCCTTCAGGTCATAGAGATATACAGAGAAATGAATTGGTGCTTGAGAAATGGCTAGGGGCCTTCCTGCTGCTGGCTGAACTAAGAACAGAGGAGGAAATATCCCATTCCATGAATGGTTACATAAGACACACACAGTCACAGGAAACAAGAGGAGGCCATTGGTTGGCACTGCCAAAGCAGAATTCACCCCGAGGTTTTTGTAAAACACAGCCACCTCTATATACCAATCCCATCTTGCCACCTGTCACTTCAGGTGCCAGATGACCTTCTTGTCACAGTGACCCAGCTTGGAACATTGCTTAGCAGCTAAGCTACATAGGCCTTGCTGCTCCCTCTATGTCCCTCTACTGTGGTGCCCAGTCCTCCAGTCCTGGATGTCCCTTGTCACATAGCACCTGTGGAGATGCTCCCCACCCCTGACCCCCCTCCTCTGCCATCTTCTCCCATTTATTCTCTCTCTGAACAGGCCCGACACCAGCTGACTAGTGCTATAGACATGCTTGAACGTGTTTAATCCTTGTCAAGAGGCTGGAGCTGAGTTAGAACAAATAAGTAAACTGGGGGTGGGGGCAGGGCAAGGGCTTCATCTGCATTTCAGAAATGGGGAAATTGAGGCTGGCAGCAAGTGGATGGGGGTGAATGAAGTTACGTGGCCAGGGTCCTGGCTCAGCTAGGGTTAAGAGCTGCTGCAGCCGCTACGTCTTTGGAAATGAACGCAGAAGGGAACGAGTTAAGCAGCACCGTCTTCCCCAAAGCAATTAATCACAGAATTGGAGAGGCAGGCCAGACAATTATGTCCCAGACAAAGGGGCCAGGGGTGGGGGTAATAACTTCAGAGCCTCGTGCTGTGAGATTAATAAGCGCTTGGCATTTGGATGGCATGCCAAGACTCTGGGCAGTTCTGCCATCAGGTCCTGCCCCATTTGTCCCCTGGGAAATTCCCAGGGCACAGGTCAATGTTACCGTGGTTACTCAGGCCATGGTCACAGTCAGCGCACAGCTTCATCAGGACAGTGGGGCTCTGGGGATGCCTGGCTCATGCAAGTACCCTGGTGGCCTCTTTGTGAGGCCAGTGGCAGGCAACAGCAGGGGAGTGGCTTCCAGGCCCAGCTCCAGGCAGCCATGATTTAAGAAAGAGAACAGTGTGGAGGCACAGGGCCTGTGCGTTGGCTTTGCCTCTTACAGGAGGTGGAGGCCAGGCAGCAGGACTCTGCAACCTCCTCCACTAAGTTGGATAACAATGCTAGGTCCCTGGCCTGTCTGTGGAGAAAGTGTACATCTGTGTGAAGACCCAGCAAGGACAAGACAGATAACAAGCTTCTGCCTGCTTCTTCCCTTCCCTTCTTCCCTGCATGGCCTCTTTGGCTGAGGTTCACCGAGCCCTGCCTGTCCCCAGCTCTCACTGTGTCCCCCTGCATACTCATACCCAGCACCCTCTGCCTACTGATGCTTAGCCGTAGCCCCGCCCACCCAGCCCATCTTGTCCCCCAGTCTGCCATCTACCCATCACCCCCAGATATCACTTTCTGCCTGGCCACCAGAGCCAGTTTAAAGTCTCCCACACATGGCCATATGCGAAGCACCTCAGGCTCATTCTGCCCTTGATAACCTGACAGATTACCACGTGATCATTCCCCCCTTTCCCATGCTGCAATGGAGCCACGGGTGCCAGCCAGCTTCTCCTGACAACCTCAGTCTTTCTCGTCATTTAAAATCTCACCAAAGATAGGAAAATTCCTAAAAAGAACTTCCATGATTTGAGAAAATTGGTTTGGGGACATTTATTCATTCATTCATTCAGTTCTGTGGCTTGCTCCTTCTAACTCTAGGGAGATTATGGTATAGCCCAGATGTATAAGGATCCCTTGGGACTCAGGAGAAGCCATTCAGACATTGGCAGACATGTTTCTTTGGTTTAGGGCCAGCTCCACATATGAGAGATTCACAAAGACATGGAGGGTAGGCTCTCAGAGTGGGTAGGGATGGCTCTGCTACAGGCCCGAGAAAGAGAAAGAGAGAGAGAGAGTTGTGAATCTAGGCAGTGGGGCGGGGCTGCACAAGAAGCCTAGGTTGTCTCTGCTTTATAAGCATGAGGAGCAGATAGAGGGATAGCCATAAGGGGGAAGACCTGGGCTCAGCTGTTGCTCCATAGAAAAATACTGCAGTACTAAGGTCCCTTCAGGAGCATGGAGCCCGGATGTCATCATGTCCAAACAGAAGCTGGCTCCCATTCTGCAGGGGTCAACTGGCACGGTCACAGGTGTCCCTCTGTCCTTGCTAAAGGCCTACAGGACCCACCCCAGTGGCTGTAGAGCACTGTGGCGAGGGACAGTGCTGTCTTATACATGGTACAGTGCTCTGTCTGCCTACAGCTGAAGAAACACATGGCAGGCTTCAGCTCAGAGAATCCAGGGCTACATGAAAGTCTGAGTCAATACCAAGCAGAGGACAATGACACCTAGTGAAATGAAGATCTCCAGGAACCCACAAGGTGGATGAGCCATGCTGTGGAGTCAAGTGCCAGAGCCCACCAGGAACTCCTACAGTTTAATAGAGGGGTGCCACTCAGCTGTTGGTCACTATCATGATTGCCTCCTGTTGTCTTTTACCGAGAGGTAAAGCCTGGCATGGGTCTGTTGCCAATCTATTCCCAGTTCTCCACTGCTGTGTCCCTATCTGCGTGGCCATGATTTAGATCTCAGGGAGATTTGTTAAGACAGGGCCAAGGATGCCTGAGACTGCTCAGGTCATTATGTCCTTGTCCCTTCTTCTGGGCTGTCTCTAGTGAGTGTGCTGAGGATCCAAGGGTCCACCTGCTGTGTCTAAGTCTGCTCTGAGTTTCTGAGGTCCTGCTCAGTCCATGTCCAGAAGGGGATGAGGGCCCCAATCCGTTTCTCTGTATAATGTTGGTATAACAGCATCCTCAGGACTGCAGGAAACCCTAGAGGAAGCAGGGACAGCCTCTGACAAACCAGATCTTGGCCCCAGGACAGTACCTTTCCACAAGGCTCTGCAGGTCCCCTCCAGTCCTCAGCAGCATCCAGGCTGGCACTGTTTGGCATGATGTGTTCAACTGAACTCTGACTCTCCCCATAACCTCAGTTTTTGTTATTATCATCGTCCAGTTGACTCTACCAGGAGGAAAAGGGCAGCTGTACCAAGGATGGGTTATGCCTTTGCCCGGCTCTTTCCTAGAGAGTTTTCAGCCTTCCCGTACTCTCCACGCCTTTGAGGAGCATCCTTGCCTTTCCTTGATCTGGCTTCCCTCCCCCCCCTACACACACACACACATAGGGAGGCAGGAGGAGGGAAAATTGTCATTTGCTTCACGGTTCCTATCTCTGCGCAGCAGATGTGTGCAGAAGCTTTTAGACACAAATGGAAAGCCTCGAACCACCGGACTTCTGCAGGCAAAATGCCTTTAATTCTTCATTTCTGCCCCTCCTCCTCACTGGCTGCCTTTTCTGTTTAATTAGGGGACAGAGAAAATTGTGACATCAACTCAAGGGCATCACCTCCCAACATGGTAAAAGCAGGGATTAAATCCCGGGCCCAGCCACACATCCCCCCACTGCACAACAAATCTGCCTTCAGATTTGTACAGCCGCCACCGATAAGAGGATGCAGCGACAGAGGGGAGGGGCCTCAGCCTACCAGAGTCAAACTGAAAGATGAAGCCTTTGCTCCTGTGTTATGCGCTGGGCTCTTTCTGCAGCAGACAGATGAACTAAACAGGATGGAGAGGTGCTGAGGGTGAGGGTAGTGGGCTCAAGCAAGCACAGATCTCTCTGTGTGGTTGGGCAAGCTCAGTCACTAGATGGAGAGGAGTCCATGTTTATCAACAGAGTGTGAAGCTACCCCAGCTCCAGTGCTCTGCCTGAGATGCCCCAGAAATAGACGCTGCTGGCCAGGGGTCACCAAGGCTCACCTCTGACTCTCCCATGTCTTCACTCTGTCTCTTGGTGTCTTTCTCTGTCTCTGTCTTGTATCACTCTCTACCTCTCTCCCTTTGTCTGTCTGTCTGTCTGTGTTTCAATGTCTCTGTCTCCACTGCAGTTAGAAAAGCCTTGCCATGTCTTTCTGAATTCAGAGGTGACCAGGGCACTGGTCATCAGATGTAATCAGTTCGTCAAGAAGATGTGACCTGCTTGTCTCTTGTTGTTCCCCACTGGGTCTTCCTCTACATTTACACAAAACAAATGACTCTAAACAGCAGACACCTATGCCTCACTGTCTCTAGGAACAATGCCTCCGAGTCCAGCTAGTCTTCAATTAATGCAATCAAGACAATCCTACCTGCGTGTCTAGAGGCCCATCTCTCATCGAGCTGATAATTAACACTAACCAGCACAATGTCCTCGATGAACTATTATTCATGCGAATCAGTGAGATCCTGGTCTGGTTTAGTGTGTAAAGTGTTTTGCTGTTCAAGCACAAGGACCTAATTTAAATCCCTGATACAGTAGCCATGTTAGAGTCAGGTATGGTGGTGTGTGTTTGTAACTTCAGCACCAGTAGAACAGGCACAGATAGATCCCAGGGATTGTCAGGTAGTCAGACAATGGTGAGTTTCAGGCCCAGTGAGGGGCACTGCCTCAAGAATTAAGGTAAACCATGAAGAAGGACATCAAATGTAGACCTCTGCCCTTCATACATGCGTGATGGGTAAATGCTTCTATATATGCATATGCACACATGCATTCCTCTACACACATACACAAGAATGAGATCTTGTTCACAGCAGAACGGGAAGAGGGGGAAGGCACAGTGTTAAGTGAAATAAGCCAGACACAGAAGAATAGGCACTGTGTGCCCCATTTCTTCACAGAAGCCAAAACTTGCTGACCTGAGTATACAATCAGGCTACTGGAGGGTGGGGAGGCACTGGATTTGATCAGTACACCTGTGTGCCTGTGTCGAACGATCACACCAAACTCAATGAGCATGTGTGCTTAATGCAAGGCAGATTGCTTTGTAGACACCTCCAGAACCCTCTGTGCTGATCAAGGACCATGGTGTGAGGTCCCAGGCTAGTGAAGGAGAGTGGGGCCCAGAGAGATGGGGCTAGGATTCAAGCAGAGACCCCAAGAAGATGAGAAGTCAGAACTGATCAACACAAGAGGGTAGAGAAGCAATGCAGAGAACCCTGTCCTCAAGGTCCTGTCTTCCCTCCACCCTGTGATGTGGGGATGTTCCCTCCTGATATCACAGAGGGTAAGTGACTGATACACTTGCAGATTCTGGACTCTTTTGTCAGCCTATTAGAACCTTAATGTCTCATTTCCTTTATTTAACACCAGCCTCTTCTAGGCTAATTGTTGAAAGGGCAAAAATATTGAGAAAAGCAAAGGAAAATCAATTTGTGTGGGGAGATGATGTGCGTCCTACAGGACACTGCCCTTTGCAATGAGGAGTGAGAACTCTAAAGAGCCAGCCTAAGGCTTTGTGCTCCTCTGGGCTAGGGTGAACCATTGGCACCCTCCCTGCCAGGATTCCACATACGCATCATCCATACGTTCTCTCTCACATCTGAGTTTCTGCCCACCCAGGCACAGTTGACCACTGGAGATCAGTGGGGTCAGAAAAGGATAGGGGTTTGCATCCCCATACTATGCCCTTCTCAGCAACCATCCTACAGGGAACCCAGCCTTCAAGGAGCTCAGTTGCCATCTTCCCCATGCACCCACCACAGTCAATACATGTGCCTCCGGGCCACACTCAAGCAGGCCATGCCTAGGAGCCTGCTTGGTTCCCACCCATACACACAGGTGACATTGTGTGTTCCTGCTGAGAGCTGGGAAGCATCAGGCCCTGAACCTGGAGCTGCCAAGTGAGGTCCCACATCAGCGCACCTCAACATGGAGCAAGTGCTGTAGAGTAGAGTGAGGCCCCCTTTCTTCAGAGGTATTTGAGTAGGAGGAGGAGCAGTGGGCAGGAGGGCTGCATAGGGATCTGAACCGTGCTTTCATTTCCTCTGGATGTTTATGCTGTAGGCTGAATGGTTCTCCCCACACTATTCATCCACACTCTGAGTCCAGACCAGCAACATGGCCTTTTGGAAAAGATTCTTGCAGATGTAATTTATTGGGGAATTTGGAGATGAGGCTGACCTGTGCTATCTGCAGGAGTACCAGAGAAAATATAGTCAAGTTAGGAGGGGCATCAAGGAGCCCTCGGAGTTAGAAGAGGCAGGTGACCCTCCTGGGTGCCTTCCACTGGAAGAGGCACAACCACACTTGATTTCCAGCTCCAGGTCAGAGAAGAAGACGTATTTGCTTTACTTTAAGCTAACCAGTTTTTGTACCACTTGCTATTGGAAGCTGCAGGGAGACACCAGCAGGCAGACATAGATGCAGGCGGACAGAGACACAGGATGCCTGTCAAAGTCCTCAGCATTTGAATCTCTTATGCTTGCACCTTTCCCAGAACCCCTGGCTCGCAGAAGCCGACATTCTCATCTTCCAACCATTGTGGTGTTTATCTCCATGTCTCCCAAGGTGTATCATTGGGGTGTATCATTTATCAGTTTGGGGGATTTATCTGTGGATTCCACAGAAGAGAGACTGGAGCCTTTATTTTTTCCATGTTCCTCCAAAAGCCCACCTTCCAGTACCATCGTGGTCTCATTCCTGAGAGATGATGCTGTTAGCACACCTTAGAGCTGAGAGCTCGGTATGGCATTTCAGTCCCTTCTGTGTTTTCCCCTGGAGTTAATAGTGATCTCAGTATTTGATTCATTGTCAGTACACTTAATGCTGGCTCCATTTTAAACAGTAAGGTAACCCCAGTAATACAGAAATCGCAAGACACTGTAAGACAACAGTGTCCAGTGGCTCTGTCTCTGACCAAAGTGTTCATCTGGCCGACCAGTCTTGAGCTGGGTGCCAGCTCTCCTTTGGGGACTTCCTTCAGGACCATCTCAAGACCTCTGAATTGACTGTCCCCCTTCCTGCTTCTCTGTCTCACCCTAGCGGTGGATTCTCGTGGGAACATGAGTGGGAAGTGGGAAGCTTTGCAGATTCGTCTCACCCTTGCCCCGTGGCGGTGGGTGGGCTGTCCTGTGAATAATTAGTCACTAGCCCTTGTCTGCCACATCCAGCGTTGCCTCTGAGAACAATGGTGTTTTGATTCTTGATTCTTTGTGCAAAGTGTGTTTGTTCTCATCTCTGGCTTTACCCTCTATGGATGTGGGTCAGACTTCCTCTCTGTTCCCTGTATTTCAAGACTGTGTAATTACGTGCCTTGCCGTGTCTGTGCACTGTGTTGGCTGTGTTTGTTCTCCTGCTGGATCAGAAGCTTCGTGCCCGGATGAGTCAGCTTTGGTGGCTATGCCAAGGATGGCAGATCGTGTGGCTTCAGCACAGGTGTGTGCCCTCTCAATGGTCAGTGGAGCTATTTTCAAGGTCCTTCCCCAGGCCTTTCTCTTTAGCTTGTAATCACCATCATCTTCTTATGCCCTTACATAGTTGTTCCTCTGTGTGTGTGCCTGTGTTCTGATCTGTTCTTATTGGACCATTGTCAGATTGGATCAGGGCTACCCTAATAACCCCCCTCCCCCCTGCTGCCCTTGTACCTAGTCTCCTCTTTAATGGCCCTGTCTCCAAATACAATCTCTGGGAATTCAAATTCTGGCAATAACTTCAGTGTGAGGCCTTGGGGATGCAGTTGAGCCCACAACAAAGCCATGCCTGGCCCCCTGATACCCCCACACACACTCAGATAATTTTATAGCTACTCCCCTGCCTCCTTGTTTGGTTCCTGGAGTTTCTGCCAGTGGGATGTGAGCCCCCTATCTCTTCCATCGGCTTCTACCCCTAAACTCTCTTTCTAGTGGTTCTAGCATTTTCTTTCATCTGACCAAATCAGACTCGCACCGGGAGTGCCCCAAGCAGTCAGGAGGTCCCACCAGCATTGCAGACTCTGGGGGTTATTGTATTGGTCTCCAGCCTCTGTGTCCACAGCAGGTCTCAGAGGCTTGGGTAGGGACTGACTCAGAGAAGACACTCAGAGAGTGAGTAAGGACTCAAAGTATCGTGAGGCTGTGGCCTTGTGGAGGACTTAACCATGTGTTTGGGATCTCTGAGGTCAATGTCAGGTTTTGCTTCCTGGATAACACCACTCCCCACATACTCTTTCTCCTCCCATTCAGCCACCTCCTCCTCTTCTTTTATACCACTTCTCAAGTTCTGGCTGCAGATAAGTACCTACCCACCCTCAGTGTGGCTTATATGCCATCTCTCTGAATCTCTAAGCAACAAGGCTGTGCTCTTAGGTTGGGGTGCAGCAGGGAATCTCCCGGGTTCTCAGAAATTAAGAAAGAGACAGGCTGGGTGGTGCTTGCACATGCCTTTAATCCCAGCACTTGGGAGGCAGAGGGAGGTGGATCTCTGTGTGTTCGAGGCCAGCCTGGTCTACAAGAGCTAGTTCCAGGACAAGCACCAAAGCTACAGAGAAAACTTGTCTCAAAAAAAAAAAAAAAAAAAAACAAAACCAAAAACCAAAAAAACAAAAAACAAAACAAAACAAAACCCAAACCAAAACAACAAACAAACAAACAAACAAACAAAAAAGAGACTTTGGGAAGAGGCTACTCTGGGACTTCCTGTTTCACTAGCACCCCATATCACCTCTTGTAGATTCAGAGTCGTGGTGATGGTTGGGTTTGGGGCCTCAGAGATATGTTGGCCAGGGGCCCTGCTTCCTGGTTCTCCTAAGACAATTGCTGTTTAATCATCTGTTAAATACCTTCAGAAGTTTGGTTTTTGCACACGTTTCCTAAAACCTAAAAGTGTCCTGAAAAATGAAGTCTATTAAAATATGTATAATTATTCTAACAATGGCATCTGGAAATAGAATATTTACTCAATGCTTTTCCAAATGTTTCATGTCTATTTTTTCCACACCCCAGTAGGCAGCCATTTCATCCTCTTGTGACCAAAGGAGGGAGAGGGCGGAGATCCTGAGAAAGGCCGAGCCTGGCACCCTGGAAACTTGCTGGGGTGCCCTCCAGTGTCTGTGCCAGGCCGCATCTCACCCTGTCAGGAAGCTTCCCAGCTTCGCCTACCCCAGAACACTTCCCTATGGCTTTGCTCTTGATGTTTTTATGCCAAGCCAATTGGTATGGCTCCAGCCAGAAGCTTCACACCTTTAATTTCTCTAGGGAAGGAGAAAAATGACTTCCCCGTCACCACAACTCAGGGCGAATCACAGCTCATTCTCCGAATTCTAGGTGAAGGGCCCAGGGGATGAGGCAGCCTGAGCTTTGGTGACTGACAAAGAAGCCTAGAGTTAGCTTGCCAGGGCAGAGCCCTCACTCAGGCTCCCCCTGTGTGGGCTTGCGGAGCTCCTGCAAGGGTCAAGGGCATCCCTCCTATTCAGGTGGCCTGGTGGCTGCCTGTTTCTCATTGTGGCTAGGTGCCCAGCTTCTACTAGCTCTGCCTGGAAGAAGGTACAAACAAGCCTTTGACCTGTGTCCCCCAGTAGGACCTTCTCCACACAAGCATCTCCTGTGGGCTCCTCCATTGTCTCGGGGGGCATCTTTGAATCCCCATTTTACTCCAGGTTACACCCCAGAGTCCTCTGCATGAGTTTCCCCATCTGCACCATTGCTACTTGGTTACCAGACTATCTTCTGATTGATGGAGAAAGTCAGACAGGAAACACTATTACACCACCGACCAGCTTCCCACTGAGGCCTCCGCACAGCCTATAGCAAGCACATATGTCAGCTGCCTCCGTTGTGCAATGAACTCCTATGGGTGCTCTCTGTGAGGCAGGTTGTGCTGTGTCGGCTGCTCAGATTTTCTAGATGTAGTTAAAGTATTGGTTGATGTCTACTTGGGGCCCAGCTAGGGAAGTCCTGCTTCAAGCTCACCTTGTGGTCTGGATTTGAGTCCATGTGGGCTCTTTGCCAGGGACTTGGTATTCATGTCAGTGTTTGGCCAAAGGCTGCCTATAGCTCCTTGTTGCCTGGGCCTCTTCAACAAAACTCCTCAGTTTAATCAAAGCCAAAGTCTGCTGGCAAGACCAATTTGCAACATTATATAATGTAATTGTTTTTTATACATTTGCTGTGATTTCCTGGTATCCATCATTATCCTAGAGACAGTGACATAGAATACACAAGCTGGCACAGGGAGGTGATGAAGGGAGGCAGGCTGTCTAGAGGAAGCATGCAGAGACAGAAAGCCCCTGGGGAGGACTGTTGAGTTCATATTGTGACAGCCTCGGGTGTGCACAGCCTTGGAGAGACCTGGCTAGATTCCTGGGGCCCATGGCAGATGCCCAGCATAAACTCCAGGTGTTTCTTCTCTGCAGCCAATTCTGGAGAAGCCAGGAGCTCGGGTGTGAGCTAGGATGGCTATACTAAGCGTGAATGCCTTGGATCTCAGGAGGTTGATACTGGGAAGTGCTGCTGAAAGCCTCACCAAGGTTGTAGGTTGGACATACTGGTGCAGGGGCAACAGGATAGGTTTGGGTCCAGGAAGAGGGTAGAGACTTGGGGATGTCTTTAACTCACTAGGTGAATGACTAAGGTGTCCAAATGTGTTCAAGGCCTATCCAGATTCCAGTGAGAGCTGAGGGGTGAGGACCTATTTGCCATACTTGGGCTGGAGACTGGAGGGAAGATCTGGGGGTGATTATCTGTCTGTCTGTCTGTCTGTCTGTCTGTCTGTCTGTCTGTGGGTGATTGTCTGGTCTGTCTGTCTACTAGTGATTGTCTGTCTGGGGGTGATTGTCTGTCTGTCTGTCTACTAGTGATTGTCTGTCTGTAAATCTTGGAGGATAGTCAGTCATGTTGAGGACTAGAATGAGGAAATCTGGCAAAAGACCAGTGTAGCTTCATTTCCTTTAACCTAATCCAGTTGGAGAGGCTCCTTGAGCCTCCATGCAGCTAGCCTGCCAGACTGGGATTTGTGCATGGGGCTTCGATGCCAGAACCTTCCAAGAACAAATGCTGCCTTTGTATCCATATGATCCTGTCTCATCCTTAGGGACAGGCAATACGAATGTTCCTAAAGCTGACCAGTGGAAGATCATGGAAAATATCTTCACGATACCAAACAGGGCACCCTGCACTGTGGGGAAGAGAACAGGGCAGACCAGCAGAGCTCTGGCCAGCAGTAGGCAATGTGGAAGCTATTTCTTCCTAGGGAAGAAGAGGCACTGAACATTGGTGAATGCAACAGTGGAAGATGCTGCACAGAGAAGGAACCAGCCCAGCAGGAAGCAGGAAGGGTGCCCCAGGCCATCTCAGGGCCAGCAGGTGCTGAAGCTGGGTGAGGAAGGCTTGTATTTCTGTCCAGCGAAACGATGATCCTCTTGTCATGCCTGTTCCAAGCTCCTTGGCGACTGTGAACACCGGCTTCACTCCCGAGTTTTATCTCTTCCCCGGGCCTCCTCCTACTGCTCTGCGCTAACTGCTGCATTTAAGCTCTAGTAAATGATTGCGACATGGACATGACAACTTGGCCTTCAGTGGCATTTATTTTTCCTTCCCGGCCAAACGCTGACATATAAAACTCAATTTCACTTTGAAGAGAGTCAAGCGAATGTGTGTTTGTTTAGAACCCTATCAAGAGGAAGGGTCACAGCTCTCCATGGCCCCCACTCCAGCTCCACCGAGAAGGTTCAATGCAAGAGGCACCCTCAAGGAGACTGGACGGTGTGGGAAGCGTGGTCTTTGCCTTCCACAGACTCAACTCTGGCTGCCTGCGTGTTACTGGGTAGTGACAGCCCTATTGCGTCTCCCACACCTTCCCCATCCTCTACAGGTCTTTCGCTGAGAAACATGGCTTCTTCTAGGTGGGGTCACATCCACATGGCAGTCCCAGAGCCCACAAGACACAGGCTGGCCCTGCAGGTCTTAACACCGGGTGTAACTGTGCTCCTTTAAAGCCAGGTCTCTGGCCAGCTAGTGTCCTCTAGCTGACTCTTGGGTGCAGGCAAAAGAGGTGGGGGCAGAAGGCAGGAGGAGGGGGGGGTCTTGAAAACCAAGTTATGTGAGCGTGGTGAGGCATCGTGCAGAATGCACAGAACACAGGCACAAAGTAGGTTCTTGTTTGTCACATGTTGTTTGTTCCTTTCCTCTTGGTCAGGTGTTTGAGAATGTGAGGGAGCACTCCTTTTAGGGAGTACTCCTTTTGGGGAGCACTCATTTTAAAGTTCCTTTGAGGTCAGTTCCTATTCCTTGGTCTCTCAGGGACAACTGGAGAGAGATGGGCTAACATGGAGGATACACCACTGGAGGAGCTTGGGGGAAAGTCCAATCTGTTTAGGCTTTAAGAGAAGTCACTAGACCAAGGTGGTCTGTGCTGATGACACAGCCAGACCAAGGGTTTGGGGAGCTAACTGTCATGGTAGGATGGAGGTGACGTTATTAATGTCTTTCCCCCACAGACTTCTGGGCTCCTTCTTCATCTCCAGTTTCCTAGCAGCACCTTGTTTACCCAGGGAGTTGACAGGCTGTTCCCTGATTACTCCCTGAGCCGGGGAGCACATCTATGCCTTCCATCAAAAAATGGGCACAGGGCCTTGGGCAGCAGGTAGGAAAGCTCCTGCCTGCCTGTGCTGGACTTGCATGTGTGACACAGACTGAGCAGAGTGTGCTAAAGTGTGGTGCCTATGAGCTCCCTCTCCAGAGTGGGGCGTCACCTCACTATACATCTTTGCTTACCCCTTTGGTTTCCCAGGTTCCATTACAGGGTAGCAAAGTCCCACAGCCAACTGCCTCAGAGAGGACAGGTAGAGGCCTGATGGGGACGTCGACACAAGTCCATCCAGGGCCTGAGGTGAGCCGGCTGGCTGAGGTGAGCCCTCAAGGCAGGTGGGAGTCTGCCTGGCTGCCAAACCTCCTGCTGCTTGCTGCCCCCGCAAGGTATTTGCATGTTGGAGTAAATGAGCAAGAAAATGAGACCTGAAAGGAGAAATTGCTTTCCTGGAGTTTCTAAAATGAGAAATGGTCTCCCCAGGTCTCACATCCAGTATCCCTCTCCTCGGGTGATTGGAGGAGGTGAGGACAGGGCCGGGAAGACAGCATCTCTGGGAGTGCAATCACACCCCTTCCCTGAGCGATGTCGTCAAGCTATGAGTGGAGGGTAGCCCCACCAGGAGCTCACCAGGGATGTCTGGAGAGGGCAGTCCTACAAGTGGGGTGCTCACTGAAGCTGGGGGGGGGGAGGAAGAGTTAAACCCACTGGATTTAAGAAGTGATGGACAAGTTACAGTCCTCTACCACGTGGTGCCTTCTTCCGGCAAAGCCACAGAAGGAAGCGTGCAATGCCACAGGAGAGCCACATCTGCCCCATGCCCTGGAGACTTCGATGACAGCCAGGAACAGAGGGGAGGGCTGTAAGGATGTGGAAGCCGTGAGGGAAGAGAATGATTGTGCAGCCAGCTGGGGCCTGGCTATGCTCCCTGTCCTGTCTCCTGTGACCCTCCATGACCCAAATGCTCACAGTCCTGTTACAACTTAGTTCTCTCAGGGCCTGCACACCCCTCAGGTGGAGTCTTCAAGAGGGATCTCCTTCTCCTGAGTCAGAACAGAGGTTTAGAGTAGGAGGCCTCTGAGCTAAGGCTGGTGAGCAGAGAGTGAGAAGGACTGGGCTCCTGCCAGCTGCCCTAGCTCTTGACTGTGACCTTGGTCATGTCTGCTCCAAGTCACAGGCTCCTTGATATGAAGTTAGACAAACGTAGACTCAATGCCTAAGGCTGTCATGAGGCCCAGAGTGCAGAGTGTGTTTGACACACCTGGTAGGTTGTGTCACAAGGCACTGGCTAAGTAGCGAAACTGGTCACATCAGTGCGGCATGGGTTTTGAGGGACATCTGTCCACCCCAGCACTGGTAAAGGCTGTCAGGAAGTTATCAGTAGAATTACCATCGTCAGTGTCCCCTCTGTCATCAGGGTAGCATGTCTGTCAGTATTGCTGCTCATGTTGTCTCATGTGCCACTACCAAATGATGTGGGTGAAGTTGGCAGTGTCAGAGTTGTGGCCCTTGCTCTTAGTGCTACCGTCGGTGGGTCTAGGATGGGTGCGGTGTTATTGATGGCAGCAGTGGCTTCTGTGCAATTGTCTGCACTATTGTTACAGCCGGTGTGGGTGTCAGCCCTGCAGTGGATCTCAGTACTGGTATTGGAGTGCTGTAGATGGTGGTGCTGAGAGCGTTGTTAGTTTTGTTGGAATTGATGCCAGTATGGAGTTGGTTTCAGTGTTACAGTGCCAGAATTGGTTCTGTGGCTGGTGATGTTGTTTATGACAATGTTGGTGTTGCTATTGGCACTGTGGATGGTATTGTCCACATTGGTGATGGCGCCCTCGTGTCAGTGTGCTACTGGTGTGTCCTGTTGTCAGTGTTCGTGTGTTAGCTGCGCTCACATCCGATCTACTGCAGGGTGTGTGGCGGCTGTCTGGGAACCTTGCCATGATGCGGCCCCTCACAGTCATGAGTGTCGGCATGGGAGCAAGTCACACTCTTTTGGAAAGTGAAGAAACAAAGCTTGAAGAACTTGTCAGAGTCGCACGGTCAAGGGTGAGGGTAGGGTGCACATGCTGGGCACCTGGTCCCAGCACAGGGTACCCAGTGGGGAGCCAGCCAGCTCTCTGCCTTCCCTGCGGTTCTCCAGAGGACATGTACATGTGGAAAATCGAAGATGAATGACTTCTCTTCTTTCCATAGAAGCTGTCAGTTCATATCGGGCTCCAGGGTGGCTGTATATCTATAAGATGTCACTTAAAAATGACAATAGCATGGGCACTTCCCAAGGCCCTTGCTATGGCAAGAGACATGGAGGGCGGCCCTCACAGCTACAGCAATGGCATGCCCATCACACCCCTTCTCCATCCAACCATAAGGAGGCTGGGCCATGGAGTCATTCAGGAGTCCTGACAGGGGCATGTGGTACTGAAGGAAGGTGCCCGGGCCTTCGTGTCTCTGATTTCCTCTGCTGCCTAAGGCTGATGAGAATTGAGAGTGGCTTTTCCCAGGGTTCAGCTCCACAGTGGTAAGTAGGGCAAGCTGTGAAGGGCTTGTGGGAGTAGGGACTAGGGAGAGCATGGTCTTCCTTTAGTCCTTTGGCCCCAGAGATGCTCCAGGTCCGTGGCTGCAGCTAACGTCTAAACTACCTCTGAAGTCTTCCCTGCTCTTCTCACTTCTAGTCATGTGGGCTGACCACATCATTTGATCCCAGTGACCACGAGTTTGAAGTGGAGGATATGTGTGATCTTAGGAAAAGTCTTAAGATTGACTTGACCCTGACATAACTGGAGTGTATATGGAGCGAGCCTGCAAGGGGAAGGGCTCCACTGGGCTTAGGGCCTGGTGGCACATAGCTGTGAAGACCAAGAAGGTCTGAGCAGTCAAGATGTGACAAGGGAAAGTCAAGGATGATGAGAAGGTAAGGCAGGCTCTCTGCTACCTGAGCTGCCGGCCAGTGGACGTCAGAGGTCAGTAGTGGAGGTCCTTGGTGCTCTGGGGTCTGATCTAGGCTCTTTGGAATCTCTCTTTTTTGTACTTGTGGCTGACAAGCAGGTGAAAGTCCCAGGTCCTCCTCCTGTAGCTATCCATGATGCTGCAGGATTGAGCCCCATTGCCCGGTCACAGTGAGCACCAGCAGGTGACCACCACCAGGCAATCACACACAGTATTTCGGTGGGCTATGCCTTCAGCCACACCTGAGCAGGCCATCCAATGTCTGGCTCAAGAACAAAGGATCTTGTCTCTATTTGATGATTCTGTAAGGCCAACACAGCCTTGGAGCCCCCAGCAGTCAGGGACACGGAAATGCTCCAGGACACAGCTGCTCCTGCCAAGACACACCTTGTCCACTTACTTCAAGGCCCATCACAGAGCATACCCTGCACTAACTCCTGCACACTAGTTCATCCCCCAGGCTTTCTGGAAGCCTAAGCTAAGACACTCATGCTTAGGAACCCTAGTATTATCTCAGGGGCCGGGGAAAAAGAGTAGGGCCCTACGGCTGGCTTGGAAGCCTTTATAGAGGCTCATGGCATAGAAAGGGTTATTGACCCTGCTTAGAATCAGGGTGCCAAGAGTGCAGTGGTTAAAGTTCCTATGGTCTGAGCCCAAGGTGATAGGTGCACAGTACCTGACCTAGTGTACTCCCACAGAAATCTCAGAAGGTATTTGCAGAGCAAATACCGTGAGAGAAGTTTCTACGCCTCAGTCCAAGAGCGTCTGGACACTCAGGGACTGCACCTTCTTGCCTAAGGTGGCCATTATCTGAATATGAGCATTTCCCTGGCAGAAGAAGGCTCTGAGGCCAGTGGAACAATGGCTAGTAGTCGGGGGAATGCTGATGGAAATGGTAGCAGCTTATTTCTTATTAAACCATTTGCTGAGAGTGTGGGCTAAGCAGGAATAGCATCAATTCCTGGGCTACAGTGGTAGCTGTGGCCATGTTGAAGTGTTGGCCTGAGTGCAGTGATGTCAGTGGTATTACTTTCTGTGATGGTGATGGTGAAGGTGGTGGTAGTGAAGCTGATGGTGGTACAGCTGGTGGTGATATGACTGGGGATAGCTTTTAAGATGGTGAATATAGAAGTGGCGAGGGTTGACATGATAAATGGTAGTGGTAAAACTGATAGTAATGGTGGTGACAGCAGAGAAGGCAATGGAGACAGTGGTGGTGATGGTAGGAACAGTAGTGAAAAGGTGGTAATGACTATGGTGATGGTCATGGTAGTGTTGGTGGAGGTGGTGGCAGTGGTGGTGATAATGATGGTGGTAATGCTAGTGACTGACAACAGTGATGATGGTGATGGTGGCAGTAGAGGTGATGGTAGCAAGTATGGTGGTGATAACAGTGGTAGTGCTTTTGATGGTAGTGGTGATGGTGATTATAATGGTGGTGGTAGTAGTGATGGTGGTGTAATGGCACTTTGGATGATAGTGATGGTGGCAATATGGTGACAGTGGTGTAGTGATGATGATGATGGTACTGATGATAGTGACAATAATGGTGATGGTGATGGTAGTGATGATGATGGTAGTGGTGGTGGTGGCAATGATGGTGATGGTGATGTAGTGATGATTATGGTACTGTTGATGGTGGTAATGATGGTGATGGTGGTGGCAGTAATGATGATGGTAGTGGTGGTGGTGGCAATGATGGTGATGATGGTGATGGTAGTGATGATGATGGTAGTGGTGGTGGTGGCAATGATGGTGATGGTGGTGGGAGTGATGATGATGGTAATGTTGATTGTGGTAATGATGGTGATGGTGGTGGCAGCAATACTTCGGATGATAGCGATGGTGGTGATGGTAGCAATGATGGTGATAATAGTGGTGATGGTACTGTATATGAAAGTGATGGTGATGGTTATAATGGTGGCAATGGTGCTGCCTCATAGGATGGTGACAGTAGACATGGTGATGACAGTCCTAGTGGTGATAATGATGAGGATGGAGGTGACTATGTCAATACCACAGAGATGTAAGACACTGAGAGGTCCCTGGATCTCTGAGCTTCTTAGCTATATCCCACCGCAGCTATTTTGCTGCAGGGATTTTTTCATTTCCGCCAAGGTCAGCTATTTGATGGCGTTGTGAGGAGCGGAGCTGAGGAGATGGGTGGGCAGAAATCCTTATCTACTAATTGGTTTGTAGACTCTTCTTTTCCCTCCCAAAGACATCCTGGGGGCTCTGTGATTATCTGATGCCCCTTCCTGTCCTGCTAAATTGGGCCTCATTGGACCACTAATCCAGCAGTGGGTGGAGTGGCTCAGGATCCACCTGGAAGCAGGGTCAATGTCACTGAGCAGGGAGTTTGGAGAGTGTCTGTGCAAGAAGCTGAGGATGACGGTTGAGGGCCGATTAGCATACAAGATTAGGACTTTTCACTGTGTTCTGCAATGACTGGGACCCAGGACCCAGGTAAGAACCAAGCTGTGATACTAAAGCTAAAGTCATGACCATTCCTTTTTTTTTTCCTTGGAAGCAATTGTTTGCTGTCCCTTCTGTGCAGGTCTCTGGGCACATGGGTCTGGGCTGTCTAACTCTCTTTCCTGGAAAGACCCCTTGGAGACAAGAAGAGGAGTGAACTTGTTACCTTCAGCGCTCACTGAGACCCTTTCAGCTGTAGGGTGCCATGGAGGAGCCTGGGAATCAGGCAGACAATTTAGCTACTGCACTGCTTGGGAGGAATTTCATTTGCTGAAGGAGAGCCAGGGCCTGCTGTTACTGCAACGTGGTCATTTAAGAAAGCAGTCATTGCCAGGCTTCACTGAGTGGCCTGGACTGGGTTGTGAGTCAAATGACCAGATGGGTACAGGAAGATGCTGCTGTCTCTGCACCATGTCACCCGTCCACTACTGCCTGCAGCACTGCCACATAGCATGTAGACTGTCACCATTGCTTGGACAACCAGGCTGGCTATCCCATCCTCATCCCCAGCCCTCTTCATTC